>NW_015555767.1:3557-18764 GCF_001515605.1 Sinocyclocheilus anshuiensis
AAAAAAGCCTTTTGGTGAATTACAGTAATTGTTTTCTAAGAATAATTATGTACTGTATGTACCGTAAGGGTGATATTGGGCAAATTTCAGCTGTAGTAAGTCAGTCTTGTTACTAAAAATGCCTTTGGAACATGAAAAAACCCTTTTGGTCAATTAAAGTAATGTTTTTTTTTATTAATTATGTACTGTATGTACAGTAAGGGAGATATTGGGAAAAAAATTCACCAGTAGTAAGTCAGTCTTGTAACTACAAATGAACTAGAACCTTTGGGACATTAAAAAAAAAAACCCTTTGGTGAATTATAGTAATTTTAAAGAAAATAGTTGTGTACTGTACATACAGTAATGGAGATATTGTGTATGGCGACATATTGGTTAAATATTTCCTGTCAGTTTGCCTACAAGGCATTTACTATGGCGTTGTAAACATCCTCACGCTCATCTGCACGCTATGAATCATACTATCAGCAACGCACTATTAGGATGCTTACATTAACCATATAATGCGGTTTTCAATTAATTTAGCAAACTGACATGTGTAAAATTTAAGAGGATGATTTTCTAAATACGATCAGTCTATTTTGCTGATTTACAGACATGAAATCCTCTTACTGTAACCGTGTTGTGTTCATTTTCTCGAGACTGCTTGTTCTTCTTATCGAATAGTATACGTTAGGTAATATATGGTTCTTATTACATCTTTAAATGCCTAGCACCATAATAAATAAAATGCGGAAGGTCTGAAACGACATGATCAGCGGTGGGATTAACTTTAATCTTCATCCTTTTACGTCAAGATCTTTGACCACTGAATACACTGTTGTTTAAATTATGCATATCTTGATGATAATGAAACTAATGATTTTAAAATACAATGGTGTAATATTACAGGATAACATATATAAAATAAATTAATTATCATGCTTGTGCACAATTCAAACTATTAAAGAGGTTTTTCTTTAATAGTGTGAATGTAAATATCAAAAGTCTTCTGTATGTTTTCATTAAGGGAACTAATAACCCCATACCAACTAAATAACAGGCCTCTATGGACTTTGAATGTGTTTACATAATCTTTTGAATAAATGTACCTATATGATAAAATCATGTACTTTAATATCCCTTCTCAGTGCATTGACAAGTTTCAAAGGATTGGTTGACCTCTTTGATATTTCTTTTAATTTAAAAGTAGGACTTTATATGAGTAATTCTCAACAGGGGCCCGGGCCATTAGTGGCCTTTAGCAAACTTCCAGGGGGGCTGCATATGATGACTTGTTCAGTAATAATACGTACAACTAATAATAATAATAATAATAATAAGTAATCAATTATCTAACCTCAGTAAAAGGCTAAAACCACTAAAATCAAGATGTAGGGCATCTAAATTGAAATTATATTTCTTATTTTTAATTTGGCCCTTCAACTGCTGTTTTATTAAAGAACATACAGTTCCTAGAACATCTGGAATCACCAAAACAAATGAATGAGTAAGTTATGGGTAATTCTTTTAATCTAGCGACACTTCTGGTTTCTGTGAAAAGTTTGAAATCAGAAAATTGTCAGCAAAAGTACCAATATAAATATTCTAACTTACATGTGGAAAAAAATGCAAATATTATCTCGAAAGATCGGAGGCCTTTGAGTCAAAAGCTCAGCAGATTTTGCTAAAAAACAATGCAAGAACCCACTTTGATCATTGCCTTTTTGGCAATGGTGACTAATGCATTGAATTTAAGCATTAACAACCCTGTTGTTTTCTTTGTGTGCCTAGTTCCTGGTATGCAAGAGAAAGCTGGAGAGTAAGAAGGAGGCACTGCTGATCTTATCAAAAGAACTGGACACCTGCCAGCAGGAAAGGGATCAGTTTAAACTGATGGTAAACCAGCTCCGTGAACGCCACCAGGGGCTCAAGAAAAAGTACAGAGAGCTTATAGTATGTATTTCTATTCTGTTCTATTCTAAATTAATTAAACACTCATGTAAGAAGTATGAGGTATTGTCATTATAATGAAGTGTATTTTAATCAAATTAAATGGATTTTATTTTTCATTAATAGGATGGGGACCCTTCTCTGCCTCCTGAAAAAAGAAACCAAGTATATCTGTGCTTTTAAATATGCGTGACTATACATCATATGTTAGGTGCTCTCATATATGTATAAAACTACAGATCTGAGATCCAAATATGTGTGTTAACAAATGTGTTGTTTAAGTAGTCAACCCAGTACTCCCGATTATTGTCAGTGTTAATCAACCAATAAAATGTTGTATGTATTATACATTAAAAAGTTTAATATGTTGTAGAACCGATGTGTTTAACTTGCCACAGGTCAATCTGGCCCAGTTACTGAGAGACTCACGAGAACAGAACAAACAGCTGGGTGAGGAGATAAAAGAACTGAAGCAATGTTTAGCGGAGGTGCAGGGTGATAACAAGGTATGGGTTCCACTTTGCACAAAGGTCATTACTTTGCATGACTCAATCCCATGCAGATGTTTGCAGGTGAAATGTGTAATCAAGCATTGTGAGCACAGTTCATATATTGTGGTATATCTGCAATCTTTCCATCCCACAGCTGCTGAGGATGACCATCGCAAAGCAGCATCTAGGGGATGAAGAGGTGGGAACTCGTCACTTTCCAGCTCATGAGAGAGAAGATCTTGTTCAGCAGTTAGAAAGAGCTCGAGAACAGGTGCATTGCTCTTGGCATTCCACACATTTTAATTATCAAGAATATTGCAATGTCTCACAGTTTTTGTAGACACTGGTGTCATAGATTTGAAAACACACACACACATGTTTACTTAGCTATCTAAATGGGGACATTCCATAGGCGTAATGGTTTTTATACTGTAAAAACTGTATATTCTATCGCCTTACACCAGCCCTACCCCTAAACCTACCCCTTAAGAGTAAACTTTCTGCATTTTTACAATTTAAAAAAAACGTTTACTTTATTTTTATACCAGTTTTACAAATGAGGATGTCCCTGAAGGGAGGTTTTTGGAGATTTTGTCAGGTTTAGCTCACTTTTGGGTACAAATTTGTCCTCAAAATATGGTTAAGTAGGTACACACACACACACACTGATAAAATAGTTTCGTTTTTAGTTTTTTCGTTTATTTCATTTATTTAACAGGGACTATGCACAACACAAGTGTTGTGCCAGAGTTAGCTACAGAGCTAATTTGCATCGGCAGTCCCTGGGCAGGATGTTGTTACAAAATTACAATACTCCATTACAAAAAATACAATACATACAATACATAAAATATACAATAATGGTAAAAAAGCAATATCTGTTCTTTGTCCTAACTTTATGGTGTTGCAGAATGAAGCACTGGAACAAAGCTTAAAGGCAGCCACGGATGAATTACAGGATGTGAGAGCAGAGCGTAATGTCTATCAGGAGAAAGCTCACAGACTAAACCTGGAAATTAACCACATCTTGGGAAGCCACGAGAACCGCATCCTGGATATAGATGCTCTGTGTATGGAGAACAGGTCAGTTTTGCCATGTTCAGGATCTAGTCACCTACACATTTAGCATCTACTGCTGCAGTAGTAGGAGGTAAAACACACACACACACACACACACACACACACACACACACAATAATTGCCATACATATGCAGATATTTATTATTTTAGTACACAAAAATCACACTCTGATTCCAAAATAACTGCTATTTTAGCTATAGTAGTTTAGTACTGTATATCAATTAGCTATCATTGATATATAGTACTTTTATAGTTTTGTTAATATTTAAAAAAAAATAATAATTTTCTGTTTTGATTTTAAATGTAAAGTTTTAGTAATTAATTTTTTAAAATTAATTTTTCTTATTTTTTTTTAAATATGTATATATTATTTATTTTGGTTTTAGTTATTTTTGTACTTAGTTAAACTAAAATAAAATGATAAATGATGCCTTGGCAACTAGCTGACATCAAATAATTTTAGAATTTCCATGATTATTTTTTTTTATTTTATTTTATTATTTTTTTTACATTTACAATAATGACCCTGCAAAATAATCCGTGATCCAGTCCAAGTTGGTATTTTCAATGTAACAGAAATGTGACTCTAGGAACTTGATCAGGTTTCTGGTGAGACTGACCTCTGCTGGTCTGGTGGGGACATTACAGGCATTGATATGACCGTCTTAACATATCCAGTTGGTGCCTAAATATTATCAATAGTGCTATATGACTAGTCATTTTGTGGGTTATCTGTATATCATGCTGAAGTCTTTAAAATGTCTTTTTTTAAGATATCTGCATGAGCGGCTTATGCAGCTTCAGGAGGAGGTCAGCCTCCTCAAATCAAACGTTATGAAGTACGAGGTATTTATAACACATATAACCACATTTATATGCACACAGGAGATTTATTCACTTTAGTTATGTATAAATTAATTCTGTATTCTTATGTTGAGCATATGTTTTATTTCAGAGTGCTTTGGAAAGCAAGAAGAACTGCAAAGTCTATGGCAAGTCCAACAGCAGTGCTCTGACAGGTGTCCTCTCTGCTAAACAAGGTACCACACAAGACTTCTGCAGAATCCAGAAAGTAACAATTGCATTCTTTACCAGTATTCTTTTTAATTCATGTACAATTCTTTGAAAGAAAAATATTTAGAAGCTAAGCTTAGCTACAGCTTATACGTTTCCAGTACAAGAGCTGTTGCTGTCTGAAGAGAATGGCTGCAGTCTCCCGGTCACTTCACAGTCCATTAGTGACCTGAAGTCCCTGGCCACTGCTCTGCTGGAGACCATTCATGAGAAGAACATGGTCATTCAGCATCAACGGCAAACCAACAAGTATGTTATGATACATTGTGACAACGGTCATCTCATTTCTGTGCTGGAAAGCACCCAAGATGCAGAGTTACTTTTGAATGGTTTATTTATTTACTATTATAGTTTTGATTAATTTTATTTCATTTTTATATTTTCAGTTTTCATATTTAAATTTTGTTACATTTTTTAGAAATTTTGTTTTATTGTTGCATTTTATTTTTCTTAGTGTTTTATTTTATTTTATTTGATTTTTTTAAATATTACTATTTAGGTTTACATTTTTTTTCCCCAGTTTGAGTTTTAGTGTTTATTTCCAGTTAGTAATTTAGTGCTTTTAATTTAGTTGCCAAGGCAACATTTAACATTCTTTAGTTTCTTAAGTTATTTTTGTATTTTATTTTATTATGGCTTTATTTAAATGAGCAAAAGTGCTTTTAATAGTTTTTGTTAAAGGGGTCATATGATGCAATTTCAATTTTTCCTTTCTCTTTGGAGTGTTACAAGCTCTTGGTGCATAAAGAAAATCTGTAAAGTTGCAAAGACTAAAGTCTCAAATCCAAAGAGATATTCTTTATAAAAGTTCAGAGTCAGCCACACCTACCTAAAACGGCTCGTTCTAACACGCCCCCACATCTCTATGTCACAAAGCATAACGCTGCCCAAATGTTCATGCAAAGAAAGAAGGCGTAACTTTTATTCTCGCTGTAGTATTGTTGCTGCCGCGGCCGCCATGTCGTGAAGGCACTGTGTGTTTCGTTGTGAAAGCGAAGCTACTTTGTTTGGCCTTCCAAAAGAGGACGATATCTGCTTCGTCATGCCTGGAGCTGATCCGTGCTGGTCGCTGAGGAAATACAACAACTTTGCGCTGTGGATCACCGGATCGGCTTTCACCGTGGACGAAGCGGAGTCCAGCCCGGTGTCGTCACATGTGGTTGCCGCAAGCTCGCCGGACGCTCCTTCGTCAAATCCGCCAGCCATGCCGTTCTCAAAGCCCACCCACCTCCACTCACTCAAGCCTGCCTCCGCTCACTCAAGGCCGCGGTGTGTGACGCTGTTTCGTTGTGAAAGCGAAACTACTTTGTTTGGCCTTCCAAAATTGAACCTTAAACCGCATAAACATTTCTTTACACCAAATACACAAAATAATGTTCTTTTTAGCAGCATCATATGACCCCTTTAATAATAATAATCTTGCTAAGATGCTGTTTATTAGTATTGTGGGATATCAGTTAAGCCAGAGCATACTTAGATTTACAGTTTAACCTATATACCTATAAACCTATATATTTATAGGTTTGCATATATTTGAACAGGATCCTGGGTAACCGGGTTGCAGAACTGGAAAGAAAGTTGAAAACATTAGAGGTGTCTGGGTTGTGGAGTCTGCCAAGTAAACATCATGTCCAAGACTATGCAGTTGCTTTTTTTGAATTTTGGTTATTTGATTGTAGTTTTTTTTTTTTAATGTTTTGCTCTAATACACTTTACATTTGTGTAATGGGTACTTCTTTGTAACATAATAGAGTTTATCTTGATTATTTACATTTTTTAATTAATTACTTTCAATTGCTCTCCCATTTCTGCTTTCCACTCTTTCTTCTCACCCTCTCTGGAGGCATCACCTACAATGTGTCTCTCGGACTACGGAGTACGTCTTTTATTCAATATAGTTTTTTGCCTTTTATACCTTTCTGCAATTTTTTTTTTCAAACCTATTCTACCTCTGTTACCCTTTTTGTTAACTTGACAATATAACTATCATTTGTAATAGTTGGGCATTTATTGACTCCAACTTTTTTTCCCAGGAAGGAAAGCCGTTATTGTCCTAAGTGACTCTCAGCATGTCCAGTCCAGCGCAGAACAGTCAGTCCATCTGACACCAGAGTCAGTGGGTGAGTTACTACCAAGTGAAACCTCATTGGCACTTTACAGCTGTACGGTACACTTTTGTGTCTCGTGGCTTCTTTAAACATTACAGGCACAAATCCGTAATTAGTTATTATTAATTTTGTCTATTAAATTACCGTAATTAGGTTAATTAAACGAATCATTCAGTAGGGGGTAATAATTATAACTAATAATAGACTAAATACTTATTAATTCTTATTAAATTAATATTCTAATTAATGTTTATGTTTATAGTAATCAAAGGCCAGCAAAAAAAGCTAAGACGTTTGTGCCAAATGCAAATGGAAAGTACTTTGGTGCGTAAGCTCAAAAAATTTAATTGAAAGACGACAAGTCCAACAAGAGGAGAAGCTCGCACACATAATCATAGAAACATTTCATTACGAAATTCTTACATTCAGAGGCCAAAAAGTTAAAGAAAAGTGCAACATTGTTGAAAGTTTTTAAATGTCACAACATAAATATTCAACACCATAATTTTTATTAGCTTTTTTCTCCGAATTAGTAGTGGCAGTATTATGGAAATTTTATTTGTATACAGCTACACAAAACTACACAACTTTGTCTGTTGGATATATAAAAAATGAATGAACAAACCAAAAAAATCTGGGTATCCATGTCCTCCATGCGAGTCAACAGCCGGCACTTTCCCTAATTGCAGATTCAGTTATTAAATCTAATATTAACATTCTTCTACTTATCTTTTTTTTTTCCACACTTGCCATGTTTTTGCTGTCAGACTAACATAGAGCATTCAGTTTCTCTACCTTAAAATTTAATGTGTAATTCATTGTTACTTGCTGTTTCTGATGGAAAATTGTTTCTACACCATTTTTTTTTCAGTGAATATACCCAAAAACATTTGTGTGCTATTGGAGGAATATCAAATACATAAGTCAAAATTGTTTTCGTTACATTTCCACATTTTAGAAAATTGAATAATCACAAAAAAAAAATCATCATTTTGAACTGCATATTTTGGGAACATGATCTAAAAATGGCAAACCTCATAGGAGTAAAACCGCTCATACTATATTTTGGTTAACTCCTGGAAACATTTTCTGACGGTAAATCTTCTCCTTTCTGAAAACAAGGGGGTGGGACTTAATATTTTATATATACAGTATATATATATATATATATTTTTTTTATTTAATTATTTTTTCAATAAAAAATAATAAGAAGTGTTATCCCTCTCCAGCAGGAGATGAAGAGATTGTTACTGGAGAAGAGGTGACAGAGGACACTGGACTCAGTATAGATTTCAGCCAAGATGACTGTCAAGCCGTGGCAGTCGAGTTGAGCCAAAGGGGTGATTATTTCAGTCGCACATATTCAGTCTCACAAACTCCACAGTTCACTAATCCAGCAGAAAGTATCCAGCCTGTAGAGACCACACAGTGTGAAACCCTTGCTTGTTGTGACTCTGAGACGCCTGTGTGTCCTCCTGAGAGGGGATCAGAACAACATAATGAAGATCTCACAAGCCGTGGATGTCAGTCTTTGAACACAAAAGTATCTTTGAAAGGTTCAGAAGAAGAGGCTGCGGAGAATGATGTTCCTGTTGTTCATTCTGAGGAGGACTTTGATGAAGGTAAATCTTCTCCTTTCTGAAAACAAGGGGGTGGGACTTCATATTTTATATATACAGTATATATATATATATAGATATATTTTTTTTTATTTAATTATTTTTTCAATAAAAAATAATAAGAAGTGTTATCCCTCTCCAGCAGGAGATGAAGAGATTGTTACTGGAGAAGAGGTGACAGAGGACACTGGACTCAGTATAGATTTCAGCCAAGATGACTGTCAAGCCGTGGCAGTCGAGTTGAGCCAAAGGGGTGATTATTTCAGTCGCACATATTCAGTCTCACAAACTCCACAGTTCACTAATCCAGCAGAAAGTATCCAGCCTGTAGAGACCACACAGTGTGAAACCCTTGCTTGTTGTGACTCTGAGACGCCTGTGTGTCCTCCTGAGAGGGGATCAGAACAACATAATGAAGATCTCACAAGCCGTGGATGTCAGTCTTTGAACACAAAAGTATCTTTGAAAGGTTCAGAAGAAGAGGCTGCGGAGAATGATGTTCCTGTTGTTCATTCTGAGGAGGACTTTGATAGTCACGGTGAATTAGAGGACAGTCGGCCTGTGGCAGCAGAGACCTTTGGCAGTTTTGACTGTGTTTCTGAATCTGAGTCTTGTACATCGGAACAGCAAACAGAGCGATCGGTCGAAGAAGAAACCGAGCATGCTTCACTAAACACAAGTTCTCCTGCTCAAACATCATCACACCAGGAATGAACGTCATTTTTCACAAAATTAAGAACTGTGAGAGAAATGCATAAAAACAACCTCCATTCATTCAAAGCCTCATCACTTAAAAGAAGCGTTCTGATTCAGAACTGTATGAAAAAGACGTTGGCAAAAGAATAAAAACAAGAACCTTTGAATGCCTAAATGTGAATCTCGAGTGAAACCTTAGATGTAACGCCACTATGATGACACTATACCAGCATGTTTATTTTATCATTTCAAAGACACTCTTTATGTATTTTGACTATTTATAAACATCTTTGTAATTGTTTCTGATGTATTGTGTGGCTAAAACATGACAGTTTCTTTTTCACTTCTAATTTTCAGTTTACCCTTCTTGTTATTTTTCATTGAGTAGAATACAACATGCAATTTCTGTTCCACTTGCAAGAGGTAAAGGTTCTTTTTTTTTCTTTCTCAATTCTTATAACACTGGATGTCAACCAGTTTCAACCAATTATAATTTGTTCCTTACAGAGTCAGGGTATATTTATTTCCTGTCATTTGTCTTATTATAATTTGTGATCTTGATTATCCTAATCGTGTTTGATCTGGTAGTGTAAAATCATTCTCTGTAGATCACCTAATATTACAGTGTAATATAGTGTAAAATTAAAATGGGATCAATCATCAGCTTGAAAGCTTATATTTAATTATGCACAAAAGCACAGCACTGCAATACACCAGCCATTTAGTTTGACATTTTGCTGCTGTATTATTGAGTTATTACTGCATCAGTTTACTTGGTTTTCGTTGATTTGACCTGTTGGGTGCTCAAAAAAAAAAATTTGTAATGCGGAAGGATTATCTTGTTGTATCTGGCTACTCCATGTCCTCGAGTCACTGAAATAAATGTTACATTCGCCATTACAAACATCCAGTCCATCAGTCTTGTGAAGCAAAAACACTGCAATAAATCTATCATCAAAGAGCTTTTTAACTTCAAACCATTGCTTCCAGTTAAAATATGAGTCATCTATTCATAATTTTGCTTGCTTTTTTCACTGGAGGAAACTTTATGGATCATGGTATTTTGGCTAGAAGTAATTGTCTGAGGGTGAGTACATTTTTAGCAAGTTTTAATTTTTGAGGTAACTATTCCTTTAAAAGAAGATCAGATAAGCAGCAATACTCTTGACATTTTTTTTTAAATGTATCTAAGCAGTGATAGTTTCTCAAAACATATTTATCAATACAACTTTTCTATGCAACCATAATCCATAAAACATTGGAATAAAATACTGAAAATACTTCATCTATTGCATCAGGCTTGATCCAAGTTTAAGCAATTTACAGTATACCATTTGGATTGTGGTTGGTTAAAGGGTTGGTAAACCCAAAAATGAAAATTAGCCCATAAATTACTCACCCTCAAGTCATCCTAGGTGTATATGACTTTCTTCTTTCAGACAAATCCAGTCGGAGTTATATTAAAAATGGTCTTTGATCTTTCAAGCTGTTTCATGGCACTCAGCGGGTGTTGCATGCATCAGTCCAAAAGAAGTTAAATAAAAAGCGCCCATCCATAAAAAAAAAAGTGCCTCACACGGCTCCAGGGGGTGAACAAAGGCGTGCTGTAGCGAATCGATGCGTTTTTGTAAGAAAAATATAAATTTTCAAAACGTAATAATCACTTTAATGTAGCTTGCGCCAACAGTTGTACACGGAAGTAGCTCCGGGAGGATGACGTATGAGGTCAGCGTTGCGCATGCGCCCAACGTTTGTTAACAGGAGCAAAGGAAGCAAAGTTTCCTTACATTAGCAAAGGAAAACCAGTCTCCTCTTGGCTTATATTGAAATCCTCCGACAATCTTCTTTTCAAATCCTCGTTTTGTATGTCTAATAAGTGACCGTTGTTTTGTTTTGATCTCTCCCCTGCGCTTCTGCGTTTGTCACTTCTGAGCGGAGCATGCGCAACGCTGAACTCATACGTCATCTGCCCAGAACTGCTTCCGTGTACAACAGTGAGCGCAAGCTACATTAAAGTGATTATTACGGTTTGAAAATAGATATTTTTCTTACAAAAACGCATCGATTCGCTACAATTTATGGGCTAATTTTCCTTTTTGGGTGAACTAACCCTTTAACTATTCGGTTCTTAATGTTTTTTATTGCCTGCACAACAAATTGACATTCAGAGTGCTTATTTAACCACGAAAATGAAACTGGTAAGCTAATAATAAATCTACAGATATTTTTGTAGGGGACCAACTACTAGAAACAGCAGGGACTTGATTTCCAACAACATTTAATGCAAACAAACCTTTTTGACTGGAGCAAAACAAATAATTGTGAAAAACAAACCTTTCAGTGCAGAGTGCAATGACACAGTGATAGATACGGGAAGATTATGTACTGCGCTTACAAAAACAATTGAAAAATTGCTCCATTTAAAATGTAATGAACAACAATACCAAATTAGATTAGATGATTTAAAATAAATGCAGCACAGAACATCACTAGATTGACATCTTTGGACAGAAATGTGAGGATGTTTTTTGCTCTTCTGTATAAACAAGACCAAGTCTAGAATTACAAACAAAAAATTTTATTACCATTTCAGACAACTTAGAAAAACATACAGACAACACAAAAACAAGCTTGTCTTGCCTACGGTATATTTACATCGTGCTCTTTTTTTCCTGCAAATATTTACATTCAGTATATATACACATGAAGTGGAAATGGAAAAAACACTTGCTACAGTAAGATTTAATAGTAATAATCCCACTGTTAATAGTACGACAATATATATGTGTGTGAACATATATATATTGCAAAGTTTGAAAGGACAAAGGATAACAAAACAGCAAAGTATAGAGTATAAACTGAGGTGTTATGTGTGGTTATCATGCGTTTCCAATACACAGTTTAAGTTCTGATATGGATTTGATGGATGGATACAAAGCAAATAAGTGAATCAAAATCATCCGCTCACTCATTCATGTCCATTTCTAGAGCTACAGGACAAACAAATGCTTATTTTCCAATCCCGAACAAGCTACCAAACAGCTAACTTCAGTGGTTTGAAATGAATGAAAAGAACCCAAAAAGAAATCCTCACTCATGCTCTGGAACACAAAAGGAGGAATTCCGAAGAATGTTCTGGTAATTTTTGTTCATGCAATTACAATTAATAATGCATAAACATCAAAAAATGTCATAAATGTCATCCATATGAATCTGTGCACTGGACTCTGTATTCTGATACCATATGTTATTTTTATTTGTAATTGCATTAATTAATTGGAATTGCAATGGGGAAAAAAGATGCATTTTGAAAAACCAGTCAAATTTCATGAAAAATTATGAAATCTGCATGTAGCAGAAAAATGTTCACAAATGTGAATGAAATTGAGGTTTGACTCCCATCAAGGCACAAGTTGCTCAGTCTGCCTGATTCTCTTTCACTGGTGAGATATAGGCATGGCCAAAGGGAGAGCAAAGCCATTCAGACTTTCAGCTGGTCAAAAATGTTCATCTACTTTCAAGCCAGCAACAGAAAAACTTACTGGTAATCTACAGACAGAAAAATTAGTGTCCTTCGTCATAGCTGGAAAAATATTTTGGAAAAGTACACAAGTGTGCATTTCAGTCTGCTTCCCAGAGTGTTACCATTTTCCGTTTTACACACTGGACACAAATCACACACAACATCACATTAATTAAAGCATTTGTACTGTGTTTACTGTGACTGTACCATGTAAATATTTTCCCTCAGCACCTCCTCACATTCCCTCCCTTACACATCTGCTGTTATTGGATGACCCTTCCCAGCAGCGTGCCGATTCACAGCCTCAGCAGACGGACAGGACGGGTGGACCCTGTCTCTGCTGGGTTTTCTTGAGCAGCTGTATACGGTTGTGGCAGTAGAATTTCACAGCCCTCCAGTCCCGGTGGTTAGTGACCAGCAGGGGGCAGAGCTCCAGGCAGCGTTCACAGTCCGCTTTAGCCGGCACACGCAGCTCCATGATGTTTTGCACCAGGTGGGACTCGACAGCTGCCCGCTCTGCCTCAGACCAAGGCCGCTTCAGCACACCACGTTTACCTGAGACAGAGAGGAGAATGTATGTTAATCATTATTCCTGTGTAAACACTACACCCCCACTCTCCCCCAGGCCATACACATACGCTCAGGTCAATGAGTTAGCCCTGTGCTGAAGGTCTCAGGCCTGTATCTTTGCAGGCTGGTAATTAACACCAAAATCACAATGTTCTTGTATACATTTTACTAAAAATGATCCCATAAATCATATGATGTTTATATCACAAAAGCATAAACATAACCAGGTATGCCAATATTCCGGACGGTTACAAGAAATTTGGAGAATATTGGCATACCTGGATAATACATTACTGCTGCCGTATTTCTACATTAACTGGAATTCTTGGTCAAATAAACGGTTTATTCTGAATATGCATGTCCAAATCAGGCAGTGATATTGTAACAAAATTTAAAAAAAAAACAGAAAAAAAAAACCCAATATAAGAATGGGCAACATCAAATGGCTAGCATTTTGCTGTTGTCAGGGACATTAATTAAAACTATTGAGTTCTGAATCACTCAAATACAGCATACAGCATCACAAAGAATTAACATCTGTAATTCCAGTAGTTTTAGAGCATGTAAACATACAGTGCCCTCCACTAATATTGGCACGCTTGGTAAATATGAGCAAAGGCAGCTGTGAAAATAAATCTGCATCTTTCAGTAAAATATTTAGTAAAATATCTCTGAAGTATATTACCATTCATATTTAAAAAAATTTTTAGCACACCAGGGTGACTAGGAGCATGAAATTGACTTCCTGTTCCACAGGATTATAAATATGAGGAACACAAAGGTCAAATTCCCTTAATCATCCATCACAAGGAGTAAAACCAAAGAATATAGTTCTGATGTGCAGAACAAGATTGTTGAGCTTCACAAAATAGAAAGTGGCTGTAAAAAATAGCTAAAGCATCCAAAATCATGCCTCATCAGCCTCATGTTGTTCGGGAGGGTTTCAAGAAAAATCCTCCTCGCTCATCCAAAAAACAAACTCCAGCATCTTCAGTTGTCAGACACGACTGGAACTTCAGATGGGGCTGGCGTCTATGGTCAGATGAAACTAAAACAGGGCTGCAAACCCACCAGATGGGTTTGGTGCATACAGGGATAAAAAGTACACCATGCCCACGATTAAATAGACTGCTGGATCTTTAATGTTGTGGGCCTATTTGTTTTTGCCGGAGGTCCTGGACATCTTGTTCAGATACATGGCATCATGGATTCTATCAAATACCAACAGATAAAACATCTAAACCTGACTGCTTCTCTTAGAAATCTTATAATCAAACTCCAGCATATTCAGTTGTCAGACACGACTGGAACTTCAGATGGGGCTGGCGTCTATGGTCAGATGAAACTAAAACAGGGCTGCAAACCCACCAGATGGGTTTGGTGCATACAGGGATAAAAAGTACACCATGCCCACGATTAAATAGACTGCTGGATCTTTAATGTTGTGGGCCTATTTGTTTTTGCCGGAGGTCCTGGACATCTTGTTCAGATACATGGCATCATGGATTCTATCAAATACCAACAGATAAAACATCTAAACCTGACTGCTTCTCTTAGAAATCTTATAATGGCCGTGGTTGGATCTTCCATCAGGACAATGATCCAAAACAAACATCAAAATCAACACAAAAATGGGTTGGATCTTCCATAAGGACAATAATCCAAAACAAACATCAAAATCATCACAAAAATGTGTCACTGAGCACAAAATGAAGCTTCTGCCGTGGCCGTCCCAGTTCCCTGACTTGAACCCTATAGAAAATGAGTGGGGTGAACAGAAGAGAAGAAGCACCAACATGGAGCTGGAAATCTGAAAGATCTGGAGTGTTTCAGTATGAAGGAATGGTCTCTGATCTCTTGTCAGGTGTTCTCCAAACTCATCAGGCATTATAGGAGAAAACGCAGAGCTGTTATCTTGGGAAAAGTGACGTGACGTGTAGCATAGTATGGTGTCCCATACTCGGAATTTGTGCTCTGCATTTAACCCATCAAAGTGCACACACACACACACACACCGGAGCAGGGTGTGCCATTTTTGCTGCGAGCAGTTGAGGGTTCAGTGCCTTGCTCAAGGGTCTCACCTCAGTCGTGGTATTGAGGGTGGAAGAGAGTG
>NW_015555767.1:18881-27339 GCF_001515605.1 Sinocyclocheilus anshuiensis
CACACACACACACACACGGAGCAGTGGGCAGCCATGTGCTGCGGCATCTGGGGAGCAGTTGGGGGTTCAATGCCTTGCTCAAGGGTCTCACCTCAGTCGTGGTATTGAGGGTGGAAGAGAGTGCTGGTTATTCACTCCCTCCACCTACAATCCCTGCTGGTACAGAGACTCAAACCCGCGACCTTTGGGTTACAAGTCTGACTCTCTAACTATTAGGCCACGACTGCCCTGGAAAAGGACGTTGCAATAACTGGGTGCCAATATTTGTGTCCAACGTGAACTAGAAAAACATTTATTTCATAATGAGATTTTCCCCCTACTTTCCATTGTTTTACTTCAATGAAAGGTTAGAATTTTGTGAATTTTTGGAATGAAAGATCAAAAGGATAAACAATGAAGATTTATTTTCACAGCCACCTTTGCTAATATTTACCAAGGGTGCCAATATTAGTGGAGGGCACTGTATTTTCCTAATGAAGGCTTGACAAAAATATATCTTAATTGAAAATAATGTGCATATAAATGAGGTCAATAAAAATAATACCTTTAGGACTGACAGATATTTATTTGTTATTGATGAATTTAAATTTATGTTCTTTCCTATTCTTAGTGTAGCTACACCGTTTTAACAAAGGTTGCACTTATCAGCATTTAAAATGGAATTAAATAACCCTGGTTTAACTGGTACATGCATTGCACATGTAAACATGGATTATGTCACAATCATCAGTGCTGTCCTCATTCCCTGGAACTGAGGTGTGCAAAGGCATATTGTCACACTGTATGACAGTCATACAATCAGACTCACCAGGCTTGGGCTGTCCTGAGGCCTTTTTGCGTCCCGTTGAGAGCAGGGAGCTGCTGTTCATCTTCTTGGGCCTGGGAGATTTGCTGTTGCTTTTGGTTTTCTTCATCATAATGCTGGTTGCAGGAGATGGTGCTTCAGGTTTCTCTTTACTCTGCTCAGCATCTGACTCCTCTGACAACGAGTCAGCAGAGTTTCCTGACAACACTGAAATGGAAGGATAAGTATGACTGATGTGTTCAATACTCTTTATTTACACCTGCCATATGCTTGGCACAACAACTCACTCACCATCTAACTCCAGACAGATGTGGTGTAAACTCATTCCACGGAACAAGACGCCATCTCTCTCTCCGCATAGTACCACCCGACCAATCAGACCCATCAGCCCAGGGTCCTGGCCAATGGTTGCACAGCTTTGCGTCACGTGATACTCCTTCTGCAAAAAGCTTTCCAATCGCTGTATGGCAGACCCATGCTGCCCTTCCTCCTCACCCTCACTTAACAACAGCAGTTGAGTAAGTATCGCCACCTGCCTCCGAACGCGTGTCTGTGTCAGTGCCCGCGGGTGCTGAGAACCACTGGACCGAGCCAAACTACGTAGTAAATCTGTGCCTCGTAGGGGAGTGGCTGGCGAATGATACGGCCTGGCAAACACATAGGCGTTCTGTGGATCAATTCCCACGCCGGCACGAGTCTGCAAAAGCATCTCCAGACAGGCTTCAGAGTGTGGTGGGAGGATGAGTGGCTGTACGCGGCCACGTTTCCCTTGGACTCCAACACGAGGGAGATGGGGGAGGACCATCCGCTCGAAGGGTGAGAGCGAGGCCTCCAGTGGGGTAAGAGTTGGTGGGGCACCAGATTGCACAGGGATGGGGCACTGGGGTGTGACGCGGGCCTGGTACTCGGAGACGGTGAGTTTGGAGACTTCACATTCACGGCGGCGATTGTAAAGGATGAGAAGGGCCAGACTGGAGTGACAGAGGAGACGCCATGCCTCGGCCGACTGTGGTGAGCGGGAGAGAGAAATAAAGGCAGAGTGCTGCAGCCGCCGCAGGTACAACACCAGGGAGGAAAGGGAGGAAAGAAGTGGGAGCATGTGGGGACGACGCAAACTGAGAAAAGAGAAAATGGGAACAAGAGGACTAGGTGAATTTAAAGAGAATGGATAATAAATTTTAACAGTGAAACCGTTTTTAACATTGTGAGATCAATTGAAATGTCTGACCTTGATAGGTCGGTCTTATCCTCTGCTCCGCTTTCTTCTTCTCTCCCTCCATTGTCCTCTCTTTCTTCTTTCGAAGGTTCTGACTCCTTAACATGGTCCAAAAACACTGGAGTGGGCAATTCCTCTTCTTTTGTCTTCTCAAAAATGTCCACCTCCTCTTTATCCTTTTTAGTTTTTCGTCCTTTTCTGGGAGGAGTAGCAGGAGTAGGTGGGCTCCTCTTTAAGACAGACACTGGAACACCACCTCTTCTGGGTGGAGTTGTCAGGGCTGGGGTAGGACTTTTGTAAATAGGGCTAGAGAGGGCAGGGCTCCTTCTGACCGGAGACAAAGAAGAAGAGGGAGGTGACTGTGGTGTTCCCACCACCACACCTGGCACAGGAGCCACTTGAAGGCATTGGGATTGCTTGCTCGATGATGGGAGAGGTGACTGTACACAAGGAGGGTCACCAGAGGTGCATGCTTGCACCATGGCAGAGCACACGTCTGGTTGGTGGGCGTGGTGTTTATCCAGATGGTGTGGGAGAGATCGGAAGTGACGGCCACAGTAAACACAGCGCTGTTTCTGTGCCATGGTGCTCTGCCCACAACCCACTGACACATTGACACTATTAGCAGGAATTCCTGAAGACGGAGGGCACTTAAACACAGGTCTGGAGGGAGCAGCGGGCTGCAGTGGGGAGGACAGGATGGAGTGTGGAAAAGTGGGAGGATGGCTGGGGGGTCGTTGAAGTGCTTTTCTCTTAGCATGTGCAGCAGGAGAGGACAGGGCTTTGTGCCTCTTGCGGCGGTGAGGTATTCGCATGCGTCTCTCTCCATTGGCATCATCCGAGTCAAGGTCTGAATCACTTGGCTCAGAGTGAGACAAAGGAGAGGAGGAAGGAGAGAGAGACCAGGAAGGTGTGAGGTATTCTGATGCAGAAAGTGGAACTGGGCCGGACTCTTCCTCCTAAGAAACAAAAAGCAGATGCATTTCTAAGATCTGTTAAAGAGTGAATAATCCAAAAAGCATTGCATTCAGGCTTTACGCTCGTTTTACTTCTGTAACATATATAAATGACAATTTTTTAAGTGTAATGACTGAAAGTGAAGAATGTAGGGCAGAACTTAATTTTATCCACCAGGAAATTACTAAACATCACCAACACTCACTTTGAAGAGGTTTTTTGACCAGAAGCATCCAGATTTATTTAAACGATGATATTTCTTGTTGATTAATTGCCATTCAGTGCGTTTACATGCACCCTCTTAATGCGATTATAATGAGATTTTGGCAATATTGTGATTAAACTTTACATCATGTAAACACAATACTTCGATCTAAATAATGCGATTAAGCTCATAATAACAGCAAGCATAATCGTATTAACATAGGTGGCCTACGCCGATTTTAATCGAAATATACAGGCATGTAAACACCTTAATCCCATTATTGCCACTCTGACCAAAGTGCGCATGTGCTCGTGACGTACACACTGACATGACACGCACAATATGCAGATTAAAAACGATGGCGGAGAAGAGAGAACGTCGCATTTATTTCCAGTGGTATAGGTGCACGAATGGAAAACTCTTGTGGACTCATACGGAGATGAACACGTTCACACAGCTCCATGAATGATACCGGTGACATTCTGAAATTTTCCCTCCACTCTGAATCGCTGAACTCTGTTAGCACAACTCGCTGCCACCAGTCTCTGCTCCTTACCCTCATCCAGAGACAGCATAGGCAAACCCAACTGAAATAGCATTGCCATCACATTTCTGTTGTGAATTCCCATCATATCTGTGCTGTGCAGTGGGGTATGTGAATAATGGCGGTAATAAAAAATAACCACAATTCTTAGCGAAAACGAATAATGAAAATAGCATGTACACAGTAAATGGGAGTGAAGAGCTTTGCTCTTAACATGTAAACATCATAATGCGATTAAGTCCTTACTCTGATTATTGGAAATAATCACATTATTCATGCGCATGTAAACGTATTCATTGTTGTCTTAAGCTTTATTACATTTTTAATTTGCATGTTGTTCATTATATAGTTTTTTTTTTAAAGGCATTTCGAAAATTACTGACAATACCCTAAAATAATGGTTGAACAATTCGTTAAAAGGACGCAGGCTAAAAAGGTGTGGAGCAAGATGATACAATGCCAACTTTTTTATTTGAAATAAAGATTGAAATATGCACAGAAACCAATAAAGTGTTTTAAAAAGTGAATAGGGTCAATTTTTCATAATGACTTTACAAGTCATAGGGTCAATTCCAAGAGGAACACTTAAGTTGAAATTAATTAAATGAGTATGTCTGAGATTACTGGATGAAACAATATGGAGAGGAAAATGCAGGAGATATTGGTGTGCTGTGGTGCTTATGCTTATGGTATGTTTACACTGATGGCAAGGGGTGCAGCAATCATTTCATTAGGACAGGATATTCAGCAAGAGGCCTGAAAATGACTGTTGCTTGGTAACTGGGTGTGTCTATAAGTGTATTAGTAAAAATGTAATGCATATTTACCTTCTTAATGTTGCTTTCGTGGTCTGAGCTGCAATCAAAGCTACTAGGAGGTACAGTGCCATGGAAACCCTGAGAGGGATGCAACATCATTACAAAAAAAATGTCAACCATGTGACATAAGAGTAATAAAGTCCCTCCAACACAACACTCTCACACATACACATCAATAAATCAAACACCATATGCATATAAACTCATGTCACAAACACATCTAAATTATAAACGGTCAACAATTTGCATACTGTTAGTAACACTAAATGCAAAAGGAGCTCAAAGCATTGAGATGTGCTAGCCATTGTCATGGTTACACTTACCATAGCGTTTTCTCCCCACTCGGTCAAACTGTAATCCACAGTGATCTCCTCCCCCTTAGCGATGTCGCAGATCGCTATGACAGTCAGTCGCACTTGATTTCCACAGTGCACTTCACGAATGCAGCAGTTTGGTGGTGGGGGGTATGAGACGGCCCCCCTCCCTCTGCTAGAGCCGTCCTCACTTACACTGCATGAGAGAAAACTACATCAGACAGCAATACAGCAAACAAAACTGATAGAGATAACCACATCACAGCTGGGAAATCTTGCAGACCCTATTTTCTAAGCCACGGAGCGGCAGACTTATGCATGTCATGCAGTCATGCTGTCTCAGCTCTTACACCTTTGATTATTAACATTAATAACGACAAATCAGAATGTCCCGTTTGGTGTGAACTCAGCATTATTAAGAATTGGATTCAGATAAATAGTGTTTGGTCACAAACAGGTTGTTTATAGCTAGTTGCTGCTACTTCATGTGTGCTAACATATACTTGCTGAAATATTTATCTAAAGATTAACCATCAGTTCTGAAGCCTGTATAAGCCTGGCATATATTCCCAACCAGGACGAACGTCATATATAAATATTAATTTATAATTACAGAACACACTGTTGCCCCCCACACCTGTCATCATTACTGTATATACAGAGATACATATAAACATATATTTCTGTCGGCACTATGACTAAACACAGCAATAAACAGATACAAACACACACACGTACCATAAGCCCAGCAACGCACTATGATAAATGCACACAAACATGCACACACTTTCTCTCATTGGCCCAATGATAATAAACACATTTCAATAAACACATACACACAGCTTGCATTCCAGTAATCCCCCACCTCCATATGCAC
Source organism: Sinocyclocheilus anshuiensis (assembly GCF_001515605.1). Taxonomy (NCBI): domain Eukaryota; kingdom Metazoa; phylum Chordata; class Actinopteri; order Cypriniformes; family Cyprinidae; genus Sinocyclocheilus; species Sinocyclocheilus anshuiensis. The sequence goes on from NW_015555767.1 coordinate 24,618, forward strand.
ACAACAGTATCTCTCAACCACACAACAAACAATTACTTGCTATCTCTTCCTAGCACACACACAGACACACTCATGCAGTATCTCTACTCAGACCACACACACACTCAGTCACTCACTCACCAGAGCTGAGCAGATTGAGTTTCATAGTATGGTCCATCAGCAGCAGGCACTCTGTGTTTGTCCTCATGACCATCACCTGAAACAGATATAATAGGATCTCACATAGATATTTACACACTCATACGTTCTCTGACACATACACATGTACAATGTGCTCCAATGTGAAGCCATGATGTTTACTTCGATGAGTTAAGGTACATTCACACTTACATTGATTAAATCATTGGATGTTGGCAAGCAGGAATTCCTGCTTGACTAAAGTATCTAAGAAGACTGATCATGTGACCTCCAACTAAATTAGACCATTCTGGGAAATTAAGTGTTCTTTTATCTTACATAATATATACATATAAAAAAAATGTCCTAAAAAAATTATATATATATATATTAGGGCTGTGCAAAAAATCAAATGCGATTTTCATGTGCATCTCGTCAGTAAAGCCGCTCCTGTGATTAGCAGTAAATCTCCAGCACGTGCGTTCAGATGGGGCGGCATTTACTACAAATCGCATATATATATATATATATATATATGCATCCTATATATATATTTTTTTTTAAGATTTATAATATGCATAAAATCTACTATTTAATTAAATTTCAATTAAAATATCCAATCTATTATTTAATGTATTAAATTTAAATTTGAAATTCTTAAACATTCTTTAAAATTCTGTGCGCTTTAATTCAAAATTCAAAAAGGCATTGAAACGTAATTCAGCTGGAATTCTCAATTCCAAAGACCCTACTGTACTCCTATTGGTAACTTCTGCATCTTTATTCTTACATTATCAATTAAAGTAACAAAAAGGCTAAAAGCACACACACTTCACCTTTCTCTGGTCCATAGCTGTTCTCAGACATGCTCTCCTCCTCATCCTCTGTAGCAAAGACTCTGTCACACACTTTTACTGGTGTCCCTTTCCTTTTCCTTCCACAGCCACGTCTACAAAACACACACGCACACACATCACATTAAACGGACAGCCTGACCAACTTAATCAGCAACAAATCATAAATCACAGACAAATCAATAACCTGGATACATCAGTGGATCAATGGAAATCACAGCACAAATCTTGCTCAATTTTGCTTATGTCTATAAATGAAAAACATGTGGCAGGAAAACATGTTTAATTAAGACTAGTTTAAAGTGCCTATGTTACTAAAAATAGTGCTACCTATACAATTAATCTTCTATACCTTAACTAAATGAAGCCTATCAACTGATCTGAATCATGATCACATCTGAATCAAGCACATCAGAAATATAATGTAATGCTCATCTTAGCAAACTCCAGTAATTAATCCACTTTGCATTCGCTCTCCTTCAAGGGGAAGAATCAGTTCGGTGGAATCCCCTGTTAAAAAAAACCCAGCATATGCTGGTTAGGTACGTTTTGAAGCATGGCAGCTGGTTTGAGCTGGTTTAAGCTAGTCCTTAGTTGATCATGAGCTGGTTTAAGCTGGTCCTGAGCTGGTTATGAGTTGATCCTGAGCAGGAGCTAGTTGCTTAGGACCAGCTTAAACCAACCCATAACCAGCTCAGGACTAGCTTAAACCAGCTCATGACCAACTAAAGACCAGCTTAAAACAGGTCAAACCAGTTGCCATGATTCAAAACATACCTAACCAGCATATGCAGTTTTTTCAACAGGGTATATATGTACAGATTCTAACATAACACTGATCTAATCATGATCTAATCTAATCATAATCATCTAATCATCTGATCATTCCACAGATGCAACTGTGAATGCTTAATTAGACAAGTGTAGAGATTAGGGTTGGGCCGATAGACGATGCCATCGTCCATCACCGATGGCTGACAGACATCACAATGTTGAGCCGGCATCGTGATCCCCCCCCCCCATACCCCCCGCAATCCACTGCTTCCCAATTCCGTTTTCAGAAAGGAAATTAAGTGTACTACAGTACCCCTAAAGGGAATAAATAGCCAACGAGATGGGAGGATAAAAAATATTTCAATACTTTCTCTCGCAATTATATCGTTGGGTAATTATACTGTATTGCGTGCATCAGGGAGCTGCTACTAATATGCAGGGCATTGAAACCGCTTTCGAATGCGTGCTATCATCTTACTTTCGAGATTCGCGATCACACGGACTCTAAACTATGGACCAGTACTGCCGCTACCACACATTTTACAAGATTAGATATTTGTCAGTGGACAATGGCGAATGATTTGCAGATACTGAACACCAATCAGTCATCTCTCCTTACTCTGTGTATGTGGTAAGTGAACTTTCATGTACTATAATGTAACAGTCTACCGCTAGCAAGTGGCTAACCATGACCCTTTAGTGGCTCCATAGAAGGCGTTATTTGTTTTCCGTGCCTTTCTGCGTACGAATTCACGCTTCGGGCACATTTTTGGTCATAGACAACATATGTTGAATATATACGTTATTGCCTAAGCGGGAAATCAAAAAATTTTTTATAAAAATGTGGGCTATATAAAATTTAAATAATAACAAACATCATATTGTTCCCTTTGTTTTGCGTATGCTCGTGTCACTTACAGTTAAAGTTAGGGGTGCTCCGATTGATCGGCTACCGATCACTATCGGCCGATAATCAC
>NW_015555767.1:27449-30101 GCF_001515605.1 Sinocyclocheilus anshuiensis
ACTGTGTAAAAAAAAGAATTGCAATGCTGAAAAAGCATTTTCAGTGACAATGTTTGGATTTGAAATCAAAATAATGGAATGATTATAATGTTGGAATAAATGTTGTGTTTGTGGTAAACAAACAGAAGCGGACTCCTGTGTGAAAGCTGCTTCCCCTCTCACAAGAGTCACCTAAGAAGGGAATTCCCCCCATTTTCAAAAATGAAATTCAGGCCCTGAATAAATGTCTAAAAATCCTGATTGGAGTATCAGTATAAATAGTTATAAATGATAAAAAGAAAGCTTTAAAAAGATCGGTATCGGTGATCGGTATCGGCAGATACTGCTTTCTATGATCGTGATCAGCCTTAAAAATCCTGATCGGAGCACCCCTAGTTAAAGTCCTTCTCTGATTCTATTATTGTTTGCAAGGTTGCAACGTTACTTTGCAATATTTTATATTTTTATATAAAATATAATATTTTTATATTTTATATTTAATATTTGGTATTTTGCATGGTCTGTTATTGGAGTAGTGTCACCTGGGTGGGAATTTGCTATATTTTCTTAGGTCTTATCACTCAGCATGCCCGGTTAAAAAACTGCTATATTCTATTTATTTATAATTATTAAAGGGGTCATATGATGCGATTTCAAGTTTTCCTTTCTCTTTGGAGTGTTACAAGCTGATTGTGTTAAAAAAGCATCATATGACCCCTTTAAACTAATTCAAAGCCACAGTAACACTAGACTTCATGCTTCATTCACTTTCATTCATATGCCTACAAATGTGAGAAAATTAAATGCGCAAGCTCATCCAAAGTAATTGTCTTAAACTTCGGCACACAGATGACAAAAGAAGAAGTCTGGTTTACTCTAACCTGTGAATTTGCATAATGAAACACATTTAACCAATAGAGCAGTGGTTCCTAACTTTTTTCAAGCCTCCCCTTTGTCAGAGACAATGCTCAATGGCCTTTCTATTCTAGGCTGTACCTCTGGTACTTACTCTGTATATGTACCTCTGGTACTTTTGTTTTACAAAAAAAAAAAACCTTAATATATATGATGTCAGTTTAAAGTCATTTCATCTTTATTCTTAGTGTTGTTGTTTTTTTTTATTATTAAATATTACTTGAATTTTTAAAAACGTTAAAACTTACTGGGGCCCCCTGGAAGTTTACTGAGCCCCTCTAGTGTGCCCTAGTCACGTTGTTGAGAATTAATAGACGGTCTAAATGTGTGGTCACATTAGTGAAATTTTGTGAAATTTTGCAGGCAAAAAAGCACTGTCTATTGTCAAGAGCATAGAGATATATGAAACACAGCTCACACAGAATTCATTATGACCAACTTGAACATAAGTGAAATTTGTGTAGGGAAATGTGACTGCTCCTTAAATGTCACAGATTGACCTCTTGGCTGAATTCAAAGAACACATAAGCTATGTGCCAATGAGTCAAGGGACATTTCAGTCAATGGGCCCAAAACTCTCTTACACTAGCCTTGGGCCATTGCGCCATCCATATTGTCGAATCCTAACACACATGCTCATTTGCTCTCCTTTTATTGTAATTCAGTGGTTTACCAGTGCGTTTCCAAATTCGACTATGAGTACATGTTCCACAAGTTCCATTGAGATCCATTTGAATAACAGTCTCTGTTTTCTGTGGACATACTCCTGTCCAGCCTGTCAGTAAATCTTATTAAACACACTTGTGTAAATCATTTTCCAAGTCAATACACTGCAAAACGTACATGCTTTTAATTCCTCCTCATTCCACAAGACAAAATCTGTTTCCCTTTCGTTCGTGTATCTCGACTCTATCTCTCTTTTTTCTTCTTTCCCTCACGGATACACACGCAAAATCCCATTCCACTTATAACAACACACAAACACATCAAATCATAAATGCACATGTGCAAGCAGAAAGACACACGTGTGCACAAGAACACATTAAAACACACACCTCTCTTTATAAGTTCACAAGTGCATAAACACACACACACCACCCCCCCCCCTAGATAGACGCACACACATGTGTTCACGCACATGCAAACACACCCTACACTTTAAAGGCCTTCATACACACACATACACTCACACACAAATATCCTCTCTTCAGCTGAGCTCACATGCACACACACTCACCCCTCCTCCATCTCAAGCTCACATGCACACACACACACGCACGCACACACACACACACGCACGCACACGCACACGCACGCACACGCACACACACGCACACGCACTTCTGTCTTTCACAGAAACACAGATGCACAAACATTCACACACTCAGTCTTCTTTAGTCCTCTCTCTCTCTCACACACACACACACACACACCCCCGCCCTCTCTCTCTGCCTCTAGAGCACAAACACACTCACCCTCCCCTCCACAGTGAGCCACTAGAAAACACACACACACACACACATGTTGTGTTTCCATGTTTTATGGGGACATTACATAGGCTCCCTCACTCACGCTCTCTCAAATAACCAAGCTGGAGTCTCATATTCTCTGTCTCTCTCAGACAAACACACACACACACATACATACAAAAACATGTACACAAAGTCTGCAGCAAATGCATTCTCTCTGAAGATACTCACACACGCACACAGACGCGCGCACACACACACACACACACAATTTTTCTGTCTTTCTCTC
>NW_015555767.1:30117-31478 GCF_001515605.1 Sinocyclocheilus anshuiensis
TAGGTGTGGCTGACTCTTAACTTTTATAAAGAATATCTCTTTGGATTTGAGACTTTAGTCTTTGCAACTTTACAGATCTTCTTTATGCACCAAGAGCTTGCAACACTCCAAAGAGAAAGGAAAAATTTAAATCGCATCATATGACCCCTTTAAAATAAGTAAAAAAAAAATTTAAAACGCATCTCCACACTTTAGTTTTTTCTAAATGCAAAAACCAGCCCCAAGACAAAAATCCTCGATCATAACGGTTCATACAGACTTGCTGTCTGCAATCAAATTATCAATATGGTTTCAAACATTTTTCATGAAATACTTCCATGTTCAGATGATCAGATCTGAGCTATCCACATCAATTTTGTAGCTCTGTACTCTTACTGTATGTCAACAATTGTCTTGTAAATTTTCATTTGGGTCCATTTTTATTTCTCTATCAGATTATTAAAAAGTGAAAAAAAAAAAAAAAAGTGACGTGACATGTGGCCAAGTATGGTGACCCATACTCGGAATTAGTGCCCTGCATGCCTCTCACGCACACACACACACACACCCTCCCCTCTTCTGTTCCTCTCTCGTTCTCTCTCTCTCAGACACACACACACACACACACACACACACTAGCCTTTGCCTTGCTCACACACACGCACACACAGCCTCGCTTCTCACTCTCTCACACACACTCGCTCCCTCCCCTTCGCTTTTCATCACAACATACTCTCTCTGTCTTTCTCTTAAACAGACACACACTTTTTTGTCACACAAATCTGTCACTCAAACTACTTATTTTAACACATCAAAAATTACTCACTTCTAACATGCGAGCGCACTACAATCGGATTAATGCTACTCTACCACACTTACCCAACTGTCCATCACTTCAGATCTCGTTAATATCTCAGTTCTCCAAGACATTAGTGAGATTAAATGGAGAATATACTCAAGTCTCCTGCTTCTCAGATGTTTCGCCAGAGAAAAAGACCCCAATAAGTATCTCAATCTAGAGTTTCAAAAGAGATCTCAACAAGTGCATTTACATGCACTTTTAAAAGTTTGAAGCTATAATCATTTTTTGTTTTTATTTTTAACAATAAATGCTTTAGCCAAAGGAAATCGTACCAGTTTTCACGAAATCGGAATATGATTGTAGATCAGCTTTCTCCAACATGAATGTGCGTTAAAGCGATAGTTCAACTAAAAATGAAAATTGTCATCATTTCATATCAGTTCTAACATGTATGACTTTCTTTCACAAAATAAGATATTTTCAAGAACGCCGGCATCCACACAACATTGGACCCCATTGACTTTCATTGCACGGAAAAAACTAAACAAATTTCTAAATAAAGAAAAAGGGGGGGGGGGGG
>NW_015555767.1:31488-40053 GCF_001515605.1 Sinocyclocheilus anshuiensis
GGGGGGGGGGGGGGGGGCAAGGTATTCTAGGTATTCTAGCAGTTTGTATCAAATTTTCGATTACACATTGTATCTTGTATACTTGGACATACAGATTAAGGGGCTGTTCACACAGTGTTTTTGTATTCAACTCCACTGCTTTTCCATTGTTTTTCTAGTAAACATGTGCTAGATAGACGACTTGACCATTGCGCTCGCATCTTCCACAGCATCTCACACATGACACAGTGTTCTAAAAATGCAGCATTTAAGTTAAAGGGGTCATATGATGCTGCTAAAAGAACATTATTTTGTGTATTTGGTATAATGAAATGTGTTATATATGTCTAATATGTCTCTCTAAGAGAGACATATTAGACAAAGTTAATATCTCGATTAAGCAAATCCATGAAGTCTCCTAAACTATGAAAGAGCAACCTCTGAGCAATAAAAATTTCTTCTGAATCAGCTCAGAGTTAATTGAAAACTCCTCCGTTCAGGTTTTTCTTTCAAACAGCTTCAGTGAAGCTGTCTCACTCCCTTTCAAAAGATATATACAGGCTACACACACAATGTGCATTATAAAATCTCTTCGTTTTCTATACCTGCCCTGTCTCTCTCTATAAATATATATATTCCTTGCTCTGTCACAAACACATATACAACCTGTTCATCCAGCTCTCCCTACCAAACACAATCAACAAATACACAGACACACACTTTCAGTTATCCACTGGCTTTATACACACAACTCCCAGTGATTACACAAACACATACTGACCCAAACACTGCTGTTCTCTTTTCTCTCTCACAAACACTCACATTCCCTCCTCCCCTCAGTAACACACATGTGTCTCTCACGTACACACATCACACACTCACACACATCAACGGACTTCACACACTCTCCTCACATTTAAAATGCACATCTTCTTCAGTACCATGTGTACACTACACTCTCACACACCTTTCTCCTGACAAACATACACACCTTGACAATAATACCTTTTAGATGGTCCACTCCACCCCACCCAAACACATATGTATACACATGTGTTTTTCTATCATAGTGGGGGATTTTCCATTGACCATTGTTTTATACTGAGCAAATGATATTTTTGATCACCGAACCTTAAACATTGCCCTCATAGAAACCTTTCTATGTTTTTATATTTTCATTATTTAGTATATACAATAAGCCGTTTCTCTCACGACAAGCGTTGTCTGGTTCTCACAATGTAGGTGATTTCAGGTTTTACTGTCTTCAAACAGACATTTGGCCCCCATATCGTTTAGACACAACCTAAGCACACACACACACACCAAGACTCCCTCACATATACACACCTTTTATCTACTGTCACATGCAATCACACACTCATTCTGTCTCACACTTTCACTCTCAAACACTCTTCCCCCTTTCACACACACACTCACACACACACACACACACACACACACACAAATCTACTCCTCACACAAAACTACTGGCATTTTTAAGATTTTCAAAAAACTTAATTCCGTATGATTTATAAGCTGTTTTCCTCATTGGATCCAAAAAAATGTCCCCACGAGGTCAAAAATTACCAGTATTACTATCCTTGTGGGGACATTTGGTCCCCATAATGTAGGGAATACCAGGTACACACACACAGACACACACAGTCTCACAAACATACAGACCAGCATATTGTGTCTGTCTTTATCATGCACACTCGCTGTCTTTCCCTCCCTCTCATGCACTCCCTCACACACACACACACACACACACACACACACACACACACACACCCAAGCACTCTCTCTCTCACACACACACACTGTACTTGTTCCTTTCTCTCACACTCTGCTCGCTCCCTCCTCCCCTCTGCACTCACACACACACACTCACAGGCACACACACAGGCGCGCACACACACGCTCTCCCTGTGACACACAGACACGCAATCATACACACACGCTCTCCCTGTGAGACACACACACACACACACACACACACACACACACACACACACACAATCAGACACGCAATCACACTCACACATACACTCCATGACACACAGGCACACACGCACGCACGCACGCACACGCTCTCTCACACGTCAATTGTTTATTCAGAGTTAATAGTGATTAAACCCTACATTCTGCATTATTTTTTAAACGGCAAATTAATCCGTTACACTGGTAACGTTAGTCACTGTCATTTAAATGACACACTGACACACACACACACACACACACACACACACACACACACACACACACCTGATTCCAGTGACAACAGAGCAATAACGTTATTTATAAAGAACAACTTAACTTTATAACTGAATAAATAAAACATTTCTTTAGCTTTGTTTACCTTATTGTTTATCTACAACTATTTTAAAAACTTCAGTCATTACTATCATTTTGTCGTAACGTTAACATAAAAGTGACATTATATCTGGCAGACGTTTCTGAGCTTTAAAGTCAGTGTCATCTCTGGAAATGTTACTTCTTTCTCGAATCTGTTCACTCCCTCACCCTCGCGGCTGTGGCGGTTTGCTGCTCTCTCCGTTGCTGTCCAGCGTCGGCGGCTCCTGGTTGTCGAAGAGCGAGCGAACGGTCTCCGCCATTCCCGCTGATGAGCACTGTCCTCTCACGAGCAGCGCTCGCGCTCTCCCTCTCTAGTAGAGGTTCTTCCAGACGATACCATTCACTCAGACGCTAGGGGAGGACGTGCGGCCGGACAATCAGTGCGCTTGTAATTCAGAACTTGTAAATACTTCGATGGGCATTTTTGTTCGAATCCACCTGCTTTATAACATTTCATTTTGGTTTTATTGCTGGTGGGAAATTATTTGAATTATGAAAAAATAGAAACCTAAACTCCCCCATATTAAAGAAATGGTTGCAACCTCTAGTATAGGTTGGGGTGGTATATCTGTTTCTAAGCGAAGTTGATTGTACTCATCAGATAATATTGACAGGTCTGTTGCTGTTTTTTTTTTTATATTACGGCAGAATAAATATTTCACCTTAATTTAATTCCTGACTAACTTTAATCAAATAACAACAACACTCTATACGTTATAGTTTTTTATGTTAACGTAGTCGTAGATACAGTTCTCCACTGCTACCCCCGAGTAGTTTGCCGCAATTATGCGCTCGATGTTGATAAATAAGGACTATGCAATGGAGAAAAATATCACATTTTCATAATACAATGTATTTATATACTCTTCAATACCTAAATGCCATTTTCAATAAAAATTTGAACTGATATGAGCTATCCATATGCGCTCCGAAAATATTTTCAAATTATGTATTCATATGAGACTATTCTGGATTTTTCTATCACACCACAAACCTCTGACGCACACATCTAAACACACTCTTCCCCCACTCTCATCCCTCACACACACACACACGCACGCACCATACAATCTGAGACTATGCAAAAACACTCAAACATACACATTCACATACATGTAATGATCAGATAACAATCTTTTAAAATGCACATATGGATATGTAACACTTCTACATATACACATTTCAAATCACATTACACACTATATATATATACACGTTATTGTCAAGTAGTAATTCACCCTTCAATCTCTTTTGACCATACACACACATTGGGTTTCCATGTTTCACGGGAACATTCCACAGGCATAATTTTTATACGGTACAAACTGTATTTTCTATCCCCTTTCCCTACCCCTCACAGAAAACTTTAGATTTTCAAAAAACTTCAATCTTTGTGATTTATAAGCTTCTTTCCTCATGGGGACCAAAAAAATGTCCCCACAAGGTCAAAATTTGGTATTACTATCCTTATTGGGTCATTCGGTCCCCATAACGTGGGGAATACCAGGACCACACACACACACACACACACACACACACAGACTTGTATATGTGGTTTACAGGGGCTCTCCATAGACGTAATGGTTTTTATAAACTGTATTTCCTATCCTGTTAGCCTAACCCTACCTCTCACAGAAAACTATTGGCATTTTTGAATTTCAAAAAAACACAGTTTAGTACATTTTTAAAGCATTTGGTTTACAAAGACACAGGAAGTGTCCTCATAAACCACATTTACGTTTTAATACTCATGTCAATATCAGTGTTGTGCTAGTTACTAAGAAATAGTAACTAGTTACAGTTACTAGTTACTTCATTCAAAAAGTAACTCAATTACTTTGTTGATTACTTACACCAAAAAGTAATGCATTACTGTTAAAAGTAACTTTTTAGTTACTTTTTTAAAGAACGTTCTTTAATGTTCCCATTAATGCCCTTTTATGCGTTATGGTCTATACAAACACAAAACTGACTTAAACAGGTAACGCGTTACTAGTAACGCGTTACTGCCCAACACTGGTCAATATACACATTTGTGTCCTCATAAACCATGTATGCAATCACACACACACACACACACTGTAGATCTCACAAAGGCATGTGTTTCCACACTCACACACACACAATCTGACTCTCACACAGATTCTCCCTCCTACGCAAGCGCCCACACACATTCCCCCTTTCTCGCCTCACACACACACACACACACACACGCTCTTTAACACACCCCTCCCCCTTTCATTCTCTCACACACATCCTGCCTCATGCGCACACATCACATATACAGTCACATTCTCTCTATTCTCTCACTTTGTAACTCACTTGTACATGCATACTCAGACAAATACACACATACACAACCCTCCCCCTTTCACAGGCATCCTGCCTCTGTTCCAATAACACACACACTCAGATCACAAACATAAACTCCACCCCCTCTCTTCCAAACACACATCCTTCTTTTCCTTTATCACAGTTGTACACACATATACTCACACATACAAAAAGTCACAAAACTAAGTTATTGACAGCAACTTGTTTGAATGACAGCTCAGATATTGCCATTTATTGCAGTGCAAGTTTAAAACGCATATATTAATAATAAAATATTATATGGTAGTGTTTTTCTTTCTTCACCAATTCCAGTCTCTTCATACAGTAACCAGGTGCGGAATCATTAATGCTCTTCCACCAGAATTCCTCTGTACAGTACGTCACCAAATCAAAGACGGACACAGGCTTGCAAAGATATAGACTTTGAGTAGATATTGAACACCTAAAATCAGTGTAAAGGTGCAACGACTTCATCACAAAAAAGGCCTTGTCTGTACACTTTTCTCTGTCAGTAGGAGCAGAGTCTAAAAAGACATCTGACAAATTGACCTGGAATAAAAAGCAGAACTTTATGTAGCCAGCAGAGGGCATGAGTGTTTCCTACGTGTGGATGGGGGAATTAATCCAAACAAACATCAACAGATGGTACACTTAATAACTGCACACTGCAAATGTAACAGGAATGAGAAGCATTTGAATGATAAATGCGAAGAAGTAGCTTTTTAAAGCTACACATCACTGTTTGTACAGTAGATTATTCTAGATATTTGTAACAGTAGATTATCATTTTAAGAAGAAATTTCCAGGGAGAGTCCACCAAAAAATGAATATTCTGAATATTCCTTCATCATTTACTCATGTCCTTCCAAATCTGTACAAATATATTTTTAGGAACGCTGGTGCCAAACAAAACTAAACATCAACAAATTGCATTGTACAAAAAAAAAAAAAAAAAGAGAGAGAGAGAGATAGACATTTTGGTAACAGTTTACAGTAAAGTCTTATATGTTAATATATTAGTGCATAAGTTCATGTGAACTATTAACTTTTAATGTTAGGCAATAAAAAATACAGTAGTTCATTGTTTATGTTAGTTAACAGTGCATTAAGTAATGTTAACAGATACAACTTTTGATTTTAAAAAACATGTTTGTATATGTTGAAATTAAGATTAGCTAGGATTAATACATTTTGTGGAAGTTCAGTTAACTAATGTTAACAAATAAAATCTTATTGTAAAGTGCTACCAACATTTCCATATTTTCTCTTGTGTTCCACAAAGTAAAATAATGCAGATTTAACAATACAGGCTTGGAATGACATGAAGGTGAGTAAATTATGACAGAATGCACATTTTTGTGCGAACTATCCCTTATAGATACAAATAAATGCATACAGTAATTTTGAAATGCAAAACAAAAATAGGATATATTTGCCAAATCACTTTCTCAATTTGATCATCATGGTAAAAAAAAAAAAAAGGTCTGCAGTGTCTGCTATGACTGAACAATCTAAATGTCAACAATCTCAAAAGGTAATAAAACATACAGTACATATAAGAGTTTTGATTCATCTTTAAAGGTATTTACATTCATTGCTACAGTTTAAAATCTAATTTTAATCACCAAGAAATATATTAAAATAACTTTCATAAAATAATATCTTGTTCAAACCCTCCCCTCCTGCTTTCCACATGCTGGAATGCTGAATTCCAGTGACTGCATCCAGATTTTCTGACTCTCTACATTCTCCATTCTGTAATGAAATTCCTTCTCCTCATTTCTTATCATACTGTCCTCTTCCTCTCCACCCATTCGTTCTCTTTTTTCATCACATATCCAGTCTCACTTCCTTATTTTCTCGGCACCTCTTCTTATCCTTCGGGACATTGTCTTTGGTGCTTTCTCCATCTCTGCTGGCAGAGAGCGGAGGGTGTCAGATGTTTGGCCAGTCCAGTGCACGAGGTCCTGCAGCACTCGCACAATCCACATCTTCAGACCGAAACTCCCACTAACCGCTTGACCATCCAGCTCCTTTCACACAAGCACAGACAGATTATTTATGCTTTACAACAGCTTCACATTTATGAGAAAACAGAGCAACATTATATTTAAATGGCTGGCTAAACATAACATGAGCACCTCTTTAACTTTAGCTTCAAATTTCTGGCCATCCACTAGTAGCTGCTCTGTGCTTGCCAACAGGTGCCCCAGACGATCCCTCACTGTTTTCCGTTTTCTCTTGTACTCGCTGTCTTCATCGGAAAAGTCTGCATCCTCCCGGGTAATGACATCTTCCAGAAGTCGCAGACACTCCTTGAGTGCAGCGTGCAGGATAGATATTTTTTCTGCATCTGACAGCTGAGGAACCAGTGGAGGAATGGACACTAAATAACCTCCGTCAACTGGCGAGGACGGCAGTGATTCACTGTTTCTCTAAACGGTGAGACAAAGGGAATGAGTAGAAGTTACAAGAAACGTTGAATGTAATGAGCAGAAAATACCAGATGACGAAATTGATAAACAAACATGTGGTGAACATATGACAGTGAATAAAAGCAGCAATTAAAAAATAATAAAAGATAGAGCCAAACAAGCTTATATAATCTTGGATAGCCAGCACACAATTTCCAAAGGTCACCTAAACATTTTATTTATTTAATTATTGTTTATTTAACAGGGACAATATAGAAAAACATTATTGCACAGTACTGAGCAGCGGATGTTCTATTTATATATAGGGCGAATTTGGGTAAACTAGGACATTTTTGCCATTGAGATGACTTGGTTAGGCTTTGACTAAGCAACAAACAATCTAAAATTTAACACACACACACACGCACACATACAGAGAGAGAGAGAGAGAGAGAGAGAGAGAGAGAGAGAGAGAGAGAGAGAGAGAGAGAGATATAATGATCACAATGTATAGTTTAAGCATGTTTTTTTAATCTATTTAAAATTCCCAAAATGTTGCAATGTATAGTTTAAGCATGTCTTTTTATCTATTTAAAACTCCCAAAATGTTGCAATGTATAGTTTAAGCATGTTTTTTTATCTATTTAAAACTCCCAAAATGTTGCATATCCCTTCGAAAGGATATGAATTTCTCAGGATTCTAAACTTTTTGAATGAAAAACACATTACAAACATTTTAGCCTTGTATAATTTTCTCTCACCTTTAGTCAAAACCTTTCTCTAAACCTTAGCCTGAAAGGTTTGATGCTCATAGAAGCATGTTGTTGGCATATTAAGTCACTAATTAATAATGTAGCAACCTCTGAAGCCAGGTCGGTCCTTCAGCAGATCAGCTCGTGCTGTACTTGGGCTGAATAGGAATCAAATGTTGCTCACCTATTTCTAACGTTCAAAGACTCCCCTACATTCTCAACCGCTCCAAAGTTTCAGGCTTCTTTTCCGCCGAAACTCAGAATTGTTCAGGGAAAACAACAGAAAAGGTGGTGGACCTGAACAATTTGGCAGGTAACCAAAAATTAAAAGAAGCACTTTTCATCCGCTTCGCGCACCGACAAGTCTGGATACCCCACAGCCACACACAGACAACGCTGTCACTTCTAACACAATTCATTTGCTGACTGGCCCCAGACATTCCTTCAACTAAATGCCATGATGCCGATGACTTACGTTTGCGTCCCACACTAAGCCATAATTACGAAAGGCTCAACAGTTAAATATAATAATTAGATTAGTTCTGTATAAATAAGCTCTATTTTGAGACTTACGTATAACTCCAGGAGTTGGCTGCATTCCTTATGAAGCAGCCGGGCAAGAGCTGCGGTTCTCCCTGCGTGGCCCCGCGACCCATGACGACCGTTTGTACCTCTGCCAGCCATTTATACTCAAAAACGCCTACTGTTTGAAAAATAACGTTGGAATAAAC
>NW_015555767.1:40234-56017 GCF_001515605.1 Sinocyclocheilus anshuiensis
AGGAATAAATTAGCATATATTCTTGCTTTTATAGGACCCCCCTATAGGCTTGTACTACCGCAGGCTGTATAGATGTTAAATGCTGATGATCCTCAGACGCTGTTTGTCACTAGCGGTTATTTCACTGTCGCCAAAATATCTCGCATGACTTACAGCACGACTTCCAAAACGCTGTTCTCCCGTTTTAAGATCATGAATTAGCCTTTACTCCGCCTCCTTATAGGAACGTGGTGCGTTTGAGGGGCTGGGAATGTCAAGACGGAATTTCATTGGCTTAGAGTTAACCTCATAGATCCACTGCAAACTGGAAAATATAAACAAATAAAAGGGAAAAAGCACCCAATAGAGCCGTTTGTTCTAAAGCCCGGAAGGAAATGAAGATTTTCGCGCCTCTGGAATTTCCTATGGGTTTTCAGAATGACGGTTTTTAGTTTATGAGTAAAATAAGGTCTGTGGTTTACATTATTTACTTGCACGTTTTGTTTTATTAGTTCCGTAGAATCAACAGTTTCGTATATTAACATATAGGCTTAGCCTATATCTAGCCCATACAAGTATGTGTACATATGTGGCTATATATGACATGTACACTTATATCCATCCCCAAACCCGTCATGTTGATATTTTATAAATATAAAAGATAGACATTTTAAAAAATGATTACAAAAGCATATGTAAGCATACAATTTTTTTTTGTATATTTGTTGTTTTAATAAATTTGCACAAATAATGTAACCTATACTGTTGACATGTAGCCTATGGTTGCTACATATAATGCCATATAAAAATTATCATATAGATACTATTACCATAAGAACGTATACAAATTTTACTATTGAATTTTAAATATCTCATCAACATATATCTTTATCTACCAAGAGAATGTACATATGTGAAAATTATTAATGGTCTTATACGTAACATAGCCTACATGGCAATGCCACTCTTGATATAGGGCAGTATATTACCACATTTCCATATGGATTTAAACACCTGAACCCTGAATCTAGAATGATTAGGATGACATATTAATGACAATGTTTGTGTAAAAGCTGATTCATAATTCCCTTAAAGCAAATGGATTACTTGTTTTATGTTGTTGCAAGTTGTTTAAATTATTTAAAGCATGTCAAGATATTCCTTATAATGACTTTAGATTTGAATACAGAAATGCTATAATAATTGGTAACAGAAAACATTTTTAAATTAGCCAAAATTTGTGAGTTCAGTTTGTGAATGGCCATTTGCAGAAATCTGCTGTGCTTTCTGCCAAATTCTGTGGTCGGGCAGTCCATTTATTAGTACCCACCTAATCACATAAGGAATTGATGTCTACGTGAAATAACAAGGAAGGGTGGTATAACAGGGTGGTACTCCGCTTTTCTATTTTTCTAAGCTTATCAGTGCCTACACCTCCCCTTTTTACAATAGGGGAGACCGGAGAGTGTTGTAACCTGTTACTCAGACATTTATTGGAGCTATGTGTCTAACTGTGATATAATAGGCCCATATTTGTCAGAAGTGGAAATGCTTATACACAGCCTTTCCCTAAATTGCGTGAAGTGTCAAAAAGGCTCTCTATCAGAGTGTAACACTAATAGAAAACATTTTAAATTTTGTGCATGAATTTTATTGTGTAAATCAATTTACTTTTAAAGTACTATAGTGCTATAATCCTCCTTTTATACAAATTGTAAGGCTCACATTATTATTCCTGTAATTAGGTTATGTACAAATAATGATGTCATATTATCTTGATGCATATGTATTGGTCTAGAAATCAGTAATAGTCTATTTGCTCTATTCATAATCTGTGGGCCTATTTTCTATTGTCTCTTGAATAGGCCATATGGCACACTATAGCATAAAAAAATTGTTGATGGGCATTCTTTACTGGCCTGTGATCTTAAAACAAATGATCAAATATGTGACATATTGAATTTAAATGTCTCTTTTTATTTGAATATTTATATACATCACCAAAATTTCAGGTGTGAGTGGATGTATGTCAAATCATGTGAAACATTTCTTTGCATTTTGTGGTTTCACTAGAAAGGACAGAGAGTTGTCGCAGCTGCATGTGGAAAAGTGATAGATCAGAACGTGACTCTGTTTGCAGATCTTGCATGAGAGAAGATATACACTATTCCTTCTGTCACTGATAACGAATGCAACGAACACTCATCTTAAACATTAAAATAAATTCCAGTGCTGGATCGCCATTCATTGAAACACTTATTGTTAACAAAGCTATTCCATAAAGAGGTGGGGACAAAATAGTGGTGGGGACATATCCCACCAGTGCCCACTGTAAATGATGCATATGTCTCTCGTTGTGTTAGGCTTGTTTTAAAAGACTTATCCCTCAGTGTTTTTTAGTATTATTTATATATTATGTATTGCAATATTTTGAATTAGATTTTATTTTTATATTAATTGTAATTAAAATGTAATTAAAACGTTTACATTATTGTATTTTATATTAATTTTAGTAATTTTGTTGTGCACATTTGTCAATTTGATCTTTTTTTATTTTTTTTATTTATTTCAGATTTAGTTTTAGTAATTTTAGAACTTTAACTTAAAATGTGGTAAAAAAAAAAAAAAAAAAAGATTTAAAAATGATTTTATTTCAGTTAGCTGCCAAAGTAACATTCCTAATTTTCACTATTATTTTAGTATTTTATTTATTGCAATATTTTGAATTAGATTTTATTTTTATATTAATTGTAATTAAAATTAAATTAAAACGTTTACATTATTGTATTTTATATTAATTTTAGTAATTTTGTTGTGCACATTTGTCAATTTGATCTTTTTTTATTTTTGGTTTTTAATTTCAAATGATTTTATTTCAGTTAGCTGCCAAAGTAACATTCCTAATTTAAGAAGACAATCCGAAGGAGTAAGTAATTCATAATTAAATAAACAAATAAATTATTTATAATATCCGTTTTCAATCAGTATAGGAGTTTTTAACTTGAGAAAGCCAAGTGTGAAGAGTAGTCGTAATCTTGAATCTTAAAGTGATAGCTCATTCAAAAATAAAAATTCTGCCATCATTTACTCACTATCATGTAATCACAAACCAACATTAATTCTTCAGTTGAACAGAAAAATACAAAAAACGAGGTATTTATCTTGATATTTGAACTGAATAAGAGTGAATGGGGACTGGGGCTGTCAAGCTCCAAAAAAGGACAAAAAGCACCATAAAAGTAGTCCATACGACTTGTGGACTGCATTCCAAGTCTTCTGAAGCAAATGGTAGCTTTTTGTGAGGAAAAGACTGAAATCTAAGTCATATAACATTAATGTAATTGTAACAATGTCAAAAAAGTTGAAAGTTTTACTTTAACATACATTTTAAATAGGGATGTAACGATTCACTCAACTTACAATGCAATTCACGATACTGATTTCACAATGAAAAGGTGCCCTTTTATTATTTCTCAGCCAAAATGCTATATGTTCTTTGTGTAATTTAAATGTTAAAACAAATCCCAAATAAATAAATAATACAAATAAAATAAATCTCTTCATATAAACAAACTAAAATTAAATTTAAAATTAGAGGCAACAACTGCATTTTAATCACAGTCCAAACAATGATGCTGCATATTACATGCAGCATTCAGCAGTTAATGATTTAAATTAGACTGTATAATTTTGAAACCTAAAGCAAAACCAGAATGGTCTGACTTCAGCTTTGTGAAAATGTACTGCATAAAACAATTTGAAAAAAAAAAAGGCAGACGAGCTGAATGAGAGCGCAAATTCACTCTCTGACAGCAGGTGGCACTTATGGAACAGCAGAGATACAGCGTTTCCTTGGTTACTGCTGTAAACAAAGCAGCGCAGCGCTTATGAACACTGCTTTAATATTCCTTATACAGAGACAAGATGAAGAGAAAATATCAACTAAACTTTTCTAAAGACAGTCATCTCCCCTCAGAGATACATTCATATAAACCCCCACCCCAAACTTTATCGCGATTTGTATAACATCTCAACTAACTTGAATCGTCAATCAATTTTCAACCGGCTCGGGGTGCAACATCCCTAATTTTAAATCATTATATTTAAATGGTCTTTTGTTGTGCTTTAAAGATTATTTTTAAAGATTTTTATTTTGATGTGTTGACTAACATACTAAAGCAAATGTAAATGCTTGATTCTATTTTTAACTATAGTGTGTATTTGATATGAAATTTAAAGTGAATACATTTTAAATTAACTAAATAATTACAAATGTGTAAATACAAATATATTTAAAAATACCTAACATACAAATTTCAATGGAAATGACATTAAAGTGTATTTTAGCTTACCATAAATGCTTTCCAGTACATTTGTCAGTACACTTTAACCATATTTCCAAGACAATAAGTATGAAATTACATATAAAGATGTACTTAAGTCCTACTAAAGTGGGTCGAAAAGCACCCTCAAGTTCAACTAATTGCATTTAATATAAATGTAAACTATAATACATTTTCATTTCAATGCAGTTAACATGCAATTAAGCACCTGAAAGCATTACATTCAGTTCACACTTAGTATATATTTAAAGTATTTTTTCAACAATAAGCACTCTTTTTAAAAGTATGATAAAGTGTAATGAGGGTGGGTTTTTTTCTACTATGTAAGAATAAACAGAACTTTGACAGCAGTGGTCACCATTTATATTTTCATTAATAAATGACAACATAATAAAAAAGGTCAGTTATTCCTTTAATGAGCTGAGAAGCATCATGTATCACTTTATAGATAAACATCTTTAATTATTTCTGCTTAGGTCCTTCAAAAAGACAGAATGTAGTGTAGAGAAGACGAAAAGCCGTAATTTCCTGTTGGAGTCGGAATTGCTTTCCAGTGAGTCTGAATCTGGTCCAGAGAATGAGGATCAAGAGGAGCCGCCCACTGCTGATCGCTCCTTTTCTGAGCCCTTGCCAACCCCATCTGTCCGTCCTCACACTCATAAGCTCCCACCTCCACCTCTGGGAGGATCCAGCTCGGGTGGAGCGCTTACAGGCAGCAGTGTGTTTGCTAACCCCTTCAAAGAACTGGCCAAGGAGAGACTGAACAGAAACATGTACCTCTTACTTTACAAGCTCACCCCACCCAGACTGACGGTAAGCGCATTTGTGTGGCCTACAGGAAGGATGGCTGCTGCCGCTTTGGAAGCTGCTGCAAGTTCGCACATGACAGCGATCTGCAGAGTAACCGTGTGGTCACCTCTGACAGTGGACCAAAAGACAATGTTGCAGTTTCACACAATCATGTTCCACTGGCTTCTTGTGAGGAAGACACAGAGACAGACGGAGAGAAAGACAATGAACAGCGAAAGAGAAGAGTAGGCGTGAATGATTCTCTCATTCCACCAAAACGTGCACTCAAGCAGTATGCCAGACTCTCACACCCCTAAGACGTTATAACATTCAGAAATTCAAAACTTAAGTGTCTTTATGACATAATTTGGGCAAAACACCCACGATGCTATGTGTTACATTTATTGAATTAATATGCTACTCATGAGATTATGATAATCGGTCTGTAAAATGTGTTTCAGACTTTCTCCAGAGGTAAATATTTTATAGACAAAGGCGAAGTGGTCAATACTAGCAGAGAGAGACTTGTGAAAATTCTTCAAACAATGTAAGGAAAAGATGTCATTATTTTATTTGGGTTTTATCTGGCTTCCTAAACCCACCCTTTTTAATCTTACATTAGTTTAAGGTTTTGAATAAACGTATGTATACAAATTGTATGTATACATCAAAACTTGACTCTAAAAATGTATATGGTCAATATATTTTCAATCTTTAGTGTCCCCTTTTCACTAGTAGGGTTCATTTCACCTAGGTATGCACAATATATTGGGTGTTGTATCTGTTACTGGTGATATTATAGTTTTTCTTTTTCATAAAATTGTTAGCCTATAAGTTTAAATGGGATATACACTAATGTTCAAAAGTTCGGAGGCAGATTTGTTTGAAAGAAATTGGTACATTTATTCAGCAAACAGTGACAGAAAAGACATTTATAAATAATGTAAAAAAATTTTTTATTTCAAGTTAAGGCTGTTATTTTAAACTTTATATTTATCAAAGAATCGTGAAAAAAAATGTATCATGGTTTACACAGCACATGTGTTTTCAAAATTTATAATAATAAATGTTTCGTGAGCAACAAATCACCATATTAGAATTATTTCTAGAGGATTATTTTACACAGAAGAATAACGGCTGCTGAAAATTCAAAAATTTTTAAATGTATTAAAATAGAAAATAATTATTTTTAATTGTACCAATATTTCACAATATTAGTGTTTACTGCAATTCAGACAAAAAAAAACGATCAAAACCAATAGTACACCAAACGTTTGAACAGTAGTGTATATCTGCAATTATTATATATTTAAGTTTCTGCTTTTTTTGCATTTATGTTATTTTTGCCATCATTAAATGCTCAGTTAACGTTCATTTTTAAAAACACTAATAATTTAATAACAATAATTCATAACAACTATTGTTATTTAACAAATTTCAAAATTTATATTTTTTTCGTAGGATGCCTAAATTCACTTATCATTTAAAACAATTTATTTGATTTTAGTGTTTTATTTTAAACTTATTTAGACAAAATAGGATGGAATTTTAACATTGACCATAACATGAAAATAATTATCAGCTTATCTGTAATATGGGTGCATCCCTAATTTCTACAGTACCAATTCAAGCCACATGATGGCACAAGTTTGCTTACACACAATGGCTTTACTCACATAGACTAAAGTGAATTAAGTTCTGTGGAAGCCTCTACAGCCACAAAACAACACACTCACACACACACAAAACAGATGTGGTTGTCGGAGAGGACTATAACTGTTTATATACAAAATGAACAATGACAATAACTCAAACACACTCTCCCTGGTACAGACATTTCTACAAAGCTACCAAAAGTTAATGCGATTACATACAATATATTCATGACTCTATATATTTAACTTCAGGGCATTGTAGGAGCGCGACAAATAACAGTCATCTCACTATCTTCCATGTTACACCTTTAACATCCTTCCTTCACTACATCAGAACACGCTGTATTTGGCCGTCTGAACTGTCCGTCATGTTTTGCTCCTCCCGCTCTCCACCCACCTCCCAAACCCCACCCCCATTTCCATTCTCATTAGTCCCGTCTCCCTCCCAGACCACCTGTCTCGTCTCTGAAGGAGTAGTGGAAGACTGGGGAGATGCCGATAAGGATGCAGGATCGCTCCCGAATCCCAAAACGCTCCGGGAGTCAGCAGGCAGGGTTTGGGAGAGTAGGGAAGTATTGGGAGCCGGGTTGTGGCTTGGGGGTCTAGGGAGGGTCTGGTTTTGATGTGACTGGGTGGTTTGAAGAGGCAGCTGCTCTGCAACAGAAACCAGTGGGAGCTGCTGCTGAGGAAGAGCTCTGAAGGCCATGTGGACAATCTGGGATTGAGGGCTGTAGGACTGAATGGGCAGCTGCTGGACCAAAGCGGCCTGCTGGGTGATGCTGGTAGTGGAGGGCTGAATGGGTAGCTGCTGGATATGGTGTTGCTGCGAGACGGGAGTCGAAACGAACTGTAGTGGCATCTGCAGAGAGTGAGCGGACGTCTGCTGCGAGGGAGCGCTGTTTTCCTCTTCTGTCGACGACAAGGCCAGGGTCACCGGTACCTGCATGGTGTGTAGCGGGTGATCCTGATCCACAACCATCACTGGACCCACGTGCGTCACTGGGGCTACCTGATCTGCAGGTATCGCAGAGCTCCCCTGAGCCTCAGGGACCACCTGCTCTGTCTGCATAAAGCCCGTGGAGGTCTCCAGCAGCGTGGTGACTCCAGCAGGAGTGGTGATGAGTGCTCCGGCATTGGCGGCCAGGGCCTCAGCAATGAGCACCTCGGGGTGGCTCTTGGCTTTGTGAGCCACTACACTGTCCTTCTTTTCAAACTTCTTGCCGCAGATGCTGCAGGAGAACTGGTACGTGGCATCGGCGTCGTGCTTCTTCATGTGCCAGTTAAGGGAGGCCTTCTGACGGCAAGTGAAACCACAGATTTCACACCTAGGGAGAAACGAGAAGCTTGAAATTTACTGTATTTTTTTTTTTAACGATCTGAGAAATGACTATAGTGGAGAACTTTTTTGTTTTTTGACAATTATACAATGTCAAATGTGAAGTGTGTCATTTTTTTCTGTTAAAATAATGAAACTGAACAATGACAACTCGAACACACTCTCCCTGGAACAGACATTTCTACAAAGCTACCAAAAGTTAATGTGATTACATACAATATATTTATGACTCTATATATTTAACTTCAGGGCGTGTAGGAGCGCGACAAATAACAGTCATCTCACTATCTTCCATGTCAGACCTTCAACATCCTTCCTTCCCTACATCAGAACATGCTGTATTTGGCCGTCTGAAATGTCCGTCAAGTTTTGCTCCTCCATGTTTGCTCCACATTTTAAGTCAAGTCACCTTTATTTATATAGCGCTTTTAACAATACAGATTGTGTCAACGCAACTGAACAGCATTAATTAGGAAAATAGTGTGTCAATAATGCAAAATGACAATAGTAAACACAAATTTTTCAGTTAAAGACAGTTCATCGTTGAATTCAGTGATGTCATCATCCAGCTCTGTTCAGTTTAAATAGTATCTTTGCAATCATTTGCAATCAAGTCAACGATATCGCTGGAAATGAAGTGTCCCCAACTAAGCAAGCCAGAGGCGACAGCGGCAAGGAACCAAAACTCCATCGGTGTTTTTACCAATTCCAAACCACATCGATCATAATAACTACTATGAATTTAGTATGTAATCATTTATAAGTGATATATAATTGTTAATGAGGGCTGGAAGTGAAAACGGTATAATCAGGTGTGCATAAAACTTAAAAAAATAGTCTTCATCTATTTCATGACACTTCAGCTTGTGATTCATATTAAGTGGGGGTCATGTTTCAGGACTCCTTGCGTTAAAGTCTCTGATATCCTGACACCTTGTACTTCTGGAGACTCAAGGTAGTTTGCAGTTCTGGAAAATGGTGGCTCTGGAGACTAATAAGGCCCCGTCCACACGGAGACGCGTTTAGCTGTATACGCAAAATTTTGTATCGTATAGGCGTTTCGTCCAGACGGATCCAGCGTTTTGGGAGAGTGAAACCGGTATAAGCCAGAAAGGGCTGCCCCTTCTAACCCCTGGTTATCCGATGTTCTTCGTGAGCATCGGACCAAACTCAGGGCAGCAGAGAGAAAATGGTGCAAATCTAAAGATCCCTCATACTACATCGTTTTGTGTTGGTTTCGTGTGGACAGATATTTCTTGAGACGAGAAGAAAAAAAAGATCGGATAGAAAAAACTCTGGCTTCGTGTGGAAGTAGCCTAAAGGGTTCCTGATGGTTTAATTCATGGTTCAACAGCTAGTTTTTCACCTTAAAATAATAAAGTCTTTTGCCATTAACTTTTTTTGGTGACCCCAATAAGCATTTCTTGTCCAATGGTCACAACTTAATTTAACAATTTCTATAGTATTGCATCCTTATTATGTGCATTTAATAACTTTTTACTTTTCAGTATGTTAAATCTATTTTTACCTGTAAAAGAAAACCTGCTGAATAATTATGCACATCTGAATATAAGGCAGTTTTCACTTCAGTCCTTGTTAACAATTATATATCATTTATAAATGTTTATGTACAAAATCAATAATAATTATTAAGATTGATACATTTAGAATTATAATATTTAGGAAAAATAAAGAATTTATATTTTAAAATGACAACACTATAATTTATGTATTTTTTAACTTATTTTTAAAAGATAAACCATCAAGCTATTAAATTGTACATCTTAACCCAAATCAATGTTTAGCATCCTTTTTATTTAAAAAAGTCATGTAATAAGCAGAATAATGAACAGTCAGCTAGTTATTATTACAAAATTAAACCCTTCAGGAGATACAAAATCTGATTTTCTGTTTGTTTTTTGTTTTTGTTTTTAACGAAAATGATCAAGTGGCTGTACTTAGTCCTCTCAATTGGAAAAGTAACAGTGTGCAGTAGTTTGTAAGCAGCATAGATTCGACTTACTGCAGTGGTTTCTCTCCAGTGTGTATCATTCGATGCACAGCCAGGTTGTGAGAGCTCTTGAAGGCGCGAGCACAGAACTCACAGATATAGTCTCTCTGATCTGCAACACACACTGTACTTTAAAAAAGCCACCCAACCAACGACACTTCATGATAACTATTTCAATCTTTAAACTGGATCTGTTTATCTTACCGGTGTGGTGCTTGGCATGCCGCAGTAGTTGTTTCTGCAATCGGAAGAGTCGTCCGCACGAGGGATGAGGGCAGACGTACTTCTTCTTCATTAGGTGTTGGTATTTGATGTGATGCTGCAGGAGAAAAACACAACAGAAAGGTTTCAAGTCTAATTTTGGTGTCAGGTGTCAGTTAGTGAGGGAAACACTAGTTTGCGTTTGTACCTGTAAGTAGCGCGGATGGGCCAGCACTGTACCACATCCTTCCATTTCACAACGCACATACTGCACAGGCGGCTTTTTCCTGAGTACAAAATCAAATGATCTCCAGTTAATGTAGGGAATTAGTTACTATTTTTGCATTTTTAAAGGAATCTTCAGGTTGCAAAGGAAATTGTGGCATGCTTTCAATTATTACAGAAATTGACAAAGCTCAACTCATGTTTTAGGACTGTTTTCAGCGTTCAGCGTGAGATGCTTTGTTACCTTCTCTTAGGAAGACGAGGACTTTTATCATCTTTCTTTCTTCGCCCTCTTCTAAGACAAAAAAAACAAGAAAGTCTGGTGGTTAATATTTGTTTATCAGTCACTAAGTGAGTGTTTAAGTGAGAACATGTGAGTGAGACTGTAAACCTAATGAGTAACATTTTGTTGTGTTTCCATCACAAACATATAAAACAACATCACTGACTCACTTCCTGGGTGGCTCGGCACCTTCCTCAACTTCAGCAGCAGTCTGCACATCTGTGCTCTCCCCTCCCTCAGTTTTGATCTCTGTCTCTTGCTCTGTTGCAGTCTCTGGCACTGCAGCCTTGTCTTTCTTCTCCTTCAGTCTAGTAGGGGGTCTGCGCCTCGACTTCGGAAAATCCCTGCACAGAAATACAACCGAAATGTAGATGGTGTAGGAGACGAGAACTTCAGAACACACAAAAACACACTTCTCATACTTGGGATCATAGCTCTGGTCATTCAGGTCATCTCTAAAAGGGACATCTTCATCACTGCTGATGATGTCCTCTTCCTCACTGTTGAACAAAAGAAACATTAGCAACAAGCCATAATCAGCACACTGCATAATCTAATGGATGAGTGAAATCATATCTGGCACACCCTGTAAAACAGTGTTTCTCAATCTTTCCACACCGTTTTCAAATCACTTTATTTTAATTTTTCTAAAGAAAACACACATGTAGAACACCACCAACGCAATAATTGTGCAGGGTTCGATTAATCATCAAGACACACAGTATCATTGTACATGCTACATGTACAAGCTTGACTCTTACAGCATATACTGTATATTTAGAACACCACCCTACACCCTCAAAAGTTTCATTCAATAATTACAGGAGTTTTCTTCAAAGCTTAACAAAAAGCATACATGAGCAACAAAGAACTGACAATTTTCTCACAAACAAAAATGTGTTTTCGATGACCATGACTAGAAAAACATATATTTCGATAGAAATTGTCTATATTGTGACCTTTTTTTGATATTTCAATTACTTTTCTTGGCCTGGAAATCAGAGTTTCAGAACTCCCTGATATTTACAGGTTTTCTGTGATACTGGAAATCCTGACAAGTCAGAATAATTAATAACTTTCATTTTATCATTGATTGATTACTGTAATCATCTTATAACACAACATCAGATGTCTGCCATTTATAAAATAAAACGATAACTGTTTCCAAGAGGTTATAACCATGTTCCAAGCCTTTAAAGCCATATTAATGTAAATTCCAAATGACTACAATCAGTATATATACACAAGGTACAACATTACCTATGTGAATGGGGCAGGTAGTTTTCATCTTTTGGATCATCCAAAAATTGACTCTCTTCCTCTTCTACAACGACCTCATCATCCATGCTCTCCTCTTCCTTTTTCTCCACACTAAAATATGGCAGTAACAAACATAGGGCTTGTTAGACCAACTCCAAAACACTAGCTGCCATCAGTGTCTTCAAAGACCCCACGAAATGGCTTGACGAACACGGTTTTCTTTCCGGTGTTGAAACTGTTCTTATTTCTTTTTTTAACAAACAGCCAATAGCCTTAAGTTTACGTCACAGCGTAAATGATGATGCACTACTGGCTTTTGCTAGATGGAGGACAGAAATTTGAATACATTTGGTAATGCAAGATAGTTTTGGTCCATTTTTTTCATGGAATAGAAACGCCATGCATTTTAAATGCATACAAAGCCACAAAAATCCAGCTTTGATTTCATGGGGTCTTTCATGAGAAAGTGTCCATGTGTTCTCATGGTACATGTGCAATCACCTTGTTCCTGTCTTTTCGACCGCTTTATTGGCCTCCACTGCAAGCAAAATGTGCAACCATTATACTTATTTATATGTACTTTTTCTAGCGTGTATTTGATCAAGCTTTTGTAGTGGACCTGTTCAGTCTACTACATTTAAAAGCTCAGCAGCATACCATAGTCAATGTCCATTTCTGGCTCAATTTTAAACACAGTCCTAGGCGAGCCCCGGCAGGTGCGGGCCCCTGAGTGCACCTGCACCCGTCTGCCGCGGGCCGCTGGAAGAGAACACAGTCACATGAAGCAGAATCAGATCACATCCTAAGGCAAACTGTTTTAACATTTATTCCTTACAACTCACTATGATCTATTTTTAAGTTTTTGTATTTTTATTACTAGTATGTTAGATACTAGTACTTATTCCAATAGTGAGTAAATCTATTAAATTTGTGACTTTACTAGTATGTATTTCTTTGCTAATAGTCAGTATCTCAAAAATAACTAGCTCTTACTAGTTACATATTGCAATTTTTGCCAATGAATTCTATGAGAATATGTGACTTAAATATTCAATATTTTACAATAAGGTCCCTTAACACAACACATGAAATGAGCAATACATTTGTTACAGTATGTATTAATCTTTGTTAACATTATTTAATAAAAATACAACTGTTCATTGTTAATTCATATTAGCTCAGGTTACATTTACAAATACAACTTTTGATTATAAAAATGTACAGTATTAGTAAATGCTGCAATTTATATTAACTGAGATTGATAAATGCTTTAGAAGTATTTTCCATTGTTAGTTCATGTTAACAAATGGAACCTTATTGTAGTTACCAGATATTCAGATAACTATTCACTATCTACTAGTTTGTATTCCAATGGTTGCTGGTATTGATTCCAGTTTTTCAAGTACTAACTAACTGAATAGACACTAGTACCTACTCACTATTTCTTTTAATTAGACACTAGTAGTTTGTGTCCCAATTATAACTAGTAGTAACATGTTTAATTTTAACTATATAGCAGCTATTCTGACTAGTCATTGCTTATGACAAATAAAGTTATTGTAACCAGTGAGATAGGAAATGTTATCAGTAACAACTAGGATACACACTAGTGTCATAATACAGGTACTAGTATATCGAATAAATTACTACTTTTAAAACTAAAATAGATGGTATCTATTGGGGGAAAATCACTAGTTACAAAGAAATAGCAAAACTGTAACAAAAACTAGTCTAAACTGAATACTTGATACCTGAGTCACAGAGCTTCAAAGAATTTAATGGCAAAAAAACGTTAGGCCTATTTGTTAACTAACAATTCAATTTATTTATTATTTACAATTCAAATGTAACCAGAACACGTACTAGTAACTAATAGTACAGTCACTTTTTTGGAATATTCAGTTTTTTAAATAACAAAAATAACAAGAATATTAATAAAACGGCTGACCATACACAGCCTCCTTTAGATGCTCATTATCAAAATAAATGTCATTTAAAGTACCTCGATTAACCAGCGCATCCTTGTTTTCTTCAAACCTGTCATAAGACGGAGAAACAGGCTGGTTTATTTATTATGTCTCATCCTTCAGATTCTCCTTCCAGTGTCAAAGATGGGGGGGTTATTTTGCCCAACTATATTATAGAGTGATTTATTTTGCCCAACTACTCGCTTAGAAACACAGCTACTTTCACTAATGCAAATGTAAACACTGCAGTCTGTCCGCATTACGCCTAAATGTGTGAAAGTGGCACAGAAATGCCATGCGTTATTATTAGGACCTGCACACGCGAGGCCTTGTTATTGTGCCCGAAAACATGTCATGTATATTACAGACTCAAAAGTTGCACGTACTCATCCGGCAGGTAGCAGTCGCCGCCGCACTCTTTGCCCGCATCCGATGAACCTGCGGCGGCTGCTGCGCTCTTCCTGCGCCGCGGGCATTTCGCTTTTCTCCGGCGATTCGCCGCAGCATCGCGTGTGACTTCATCCCGGTCCTCCCCGATATCGCTCTGCCTCCACACAGGAATCGTTCTCGTTGACCTGTCACGTAAAACCCGCCCGGAACCCGCCACGCTCGTCGCAGCTCCGTTTGTTTCGGGTGGGCAAATCACTTCAGTCTTCAAGCACCCGTCCCCGCGTCCTCTGAATGCCCTGCACGGGGTGGATGCGGTACTCTGCCCCGCGGATTTCTCCATGGCCGTCTCATTCTCCACCTCCTCTTTGTTATTCGAGAGCTGCGGCTCCATCACTGCTAAAGTTGTTTTCTCTTACTTCAGGACGCCTCAAAAATTCTCAACGAAATGAAACATAGCTTGAAATAAACAGGAGGCATAAAATATGAAAAATGTTGGGTTGCTTACGGCCCTGATCCGATTGTCAAACATATTTCAATGGACGCTCTTACTTCTTTTTGCAAATTTAGTGCAGAAATGTAAGTCGTACAAATAGAAAACTTAGTCTATCATCTCTATAATAACCACAAAATTCATTTTAAAGACCCAGGCCCTATTTTAAGTTCTTAAAGCGATAGTAAGCCACGCTGATAGCGAGGCCCACTACTGTCGCTCTTTGTTGCGTCTCCTTTAAGTCGAGATAAAGCCGAAGACGAGCTCGGCAGCGACACACAGCGCTACGGCTGTACGTGTGCCAGTTTTCACTGACCTACAAAAGCTCTTTTGCGAAATACAAATAACCAGCGTCGTTCCAGATGTACTTTAAATTGAAGAATATGGCGTAGTAGGAGACTCTCACAGCATTTTAGGCGTTGCTGTCATTTTAGTTGAACATACACGTTTTTTTCCCCTTTATTGTAGAAAGATAGTAGTTAAATATTACCTAGAATGTTCAGAAAAAAGTGTCGACGTAGTTCACTTTTATTTTTATTAATACTAACCGAATTCTACTTTTTATTTTCAATAAAACTCGGAACTTTTACCATGCCTATATTATTTATTTTTGATCATAATTTATTTTAGACTTATCATTAATTTTTCCTGCTTTTTCAAATGTGTGTGTGTGTGTGTGTGTGTGTGTGTGTATATATATATATGTGTGTGTGTGTGTGTGTGTGTGTGTGTGTGTGTGTGTGTGTGTGTGTGTGTGTGTGTGTGTGTGTGTGTGTGTGTGTGTGTGTGTGTGTGTGTGTGTGTATATATATATATATATATATATATATTATGGTCTCAGACACAGACCTTAA
>NW_015555767.1:56226-56788 GCF_001515605.1 Sinocyclocheilus anshuiensis
TGTATATATATATATATATATATATATATTATGGTCTCAGACACACACCTTAAATCTTATACTATGAAAATCGAATATAAAGCTTTGAATTGTTAAATGTTTACGATTTATTACGGAATAAATACGATTCGTTATTTAAAAAAAGCAATAATATTAATTTAAAATTAAATTAAATTAAAATAAAAAAATCATAATTTCCACCACAGCAATTTTGCCAATAATAATGTTTCACACAAAAATAAATTAATAGTAGTTTTTAAAAAATATAATAATAACAATAATAATAATAATAATAATAATATTTTAAAACCTACTATTAATTTTTATTTGTGTGAAACATTTTGTTAGGAAAAATACTCAGTACACCTTTATTACTATAACTGTCAACTAGGATTTAATACATTCCTAAACAGGCAACAACTGCTTTACTGATAAAATCAACTGTATTATCATCATGCAGTGGCGTCTTGTCTCCTGTAGATGGTAGTCTACACCAGATAACTAGTGATGGGAAGTTCGGATCATTTTACCGACTCGGACCTTTGAGTCTCGTTCAGCAAAA
>NW_015555767.1:57260-63468 GCF_001515605.1 Sinocyclocheilus anshuiensis
GAGTCTCGTTCAGCAAAATGAACGAATCTTTTTTCGAGTCATTTCGTACATTTCGTTAATTTTAGCAAAATATAATTAAAAATTCCAGTACAGAACCTATATGATGTTGCGCATGCGCGACTGAACGAATCACTACCCGAGCCGACTCGTTCTTCCCGAGTCACATTAAAGATTCGTTCAAAATGAACGAATCGTTCAAGAACGACCCAACACTACAGACAACCCTTCCGGTAAAGCGCGATCAGCAAGTTTTATAAGGAGTAAACGAAACTTTTGATAGGAAACAAAAACGAAACCCAGTTTACATTCGCATGATGTGCTCTTCATATAGAGGTGAGGTGTAACTTTTTTTTTTTTGCATCCATTAGAGAGAATGGTTTATATTAACTATCTACATTGAAAAGAAGAGATCTGATTAAAGTAGCTATTTAATGAAAAACAAACTACAGTCTTTTGAGTGATTTTAAAGAGACAGCAATCGTTTATTGACAGATAAAGCTTAATTTGAAGCAGTAACAGTTGCAAACAGAGTTGGTGTAATACAAGATACATTAGAAATTAAATCATAAAAACTGTAAGGTGTAGCTTAAAACTCATGACATGAAATGGCCTTGTTCATGGGCCCAAGGCTATATGGAATATTTATTAAATAGAAGAACTGAAATATTCAAGTGATAACTTTTCTCTATATCCTACTGGGGTAGTGGAAATTTGTAAGTTTTGTTTTTGTTTGATAAAACTTTGCTTGATAAAATTTTGCCTCATAAAAGGAGATTTCACAGTGGTATGTCTCCTCAATAATTTCCAGTTTCCTCTTCACTGCATCTGTTATTAATCAAAAGATAAAAAATGTCTTTCTTTATAGCTGCGCAGGGCATTTCTCCTGGACCATCAACAACGACCTCAAAGATTTGGGTTGCATTTTTCTCCTCAGAACTACTGATACATTGTATAATTGTCACTGCTATTGCAGTAGGGATTCAGGTATGCTTAAGCGTGTATTTTGTCACAAGCTGATTATCTTTTTAACAGTATAAGTGTCCAAATGTGATAAAATTTGTAACATTATATCATTAATTTCTAGATCTTCAAGCAACAAAAACAGGATTTGGATGATATAGGTAAGTTATTTATTTATTATATTTTTATATATAAATTCTACAACACAAAGATGGATGAATAGTGTTACAATGGTTTAATATAGGTATATTGCATTGTTCTTTTAAATAGATGTTTGTAAATGTAATTATATTACCAAGAGTTTGAAAAAATTATATCATTCTTGTTAATGTTCAGTGCATCATCCAGACGATCCACTCCGGATTCTTTTGGTTGGAAAAACAGGGGTGGGAAAAAGTGCAACAGGCAACACAATCCTGGGACAAAACGTTTTTAAATCGGAGATATCTTCCTCCTCTGTGACTGGACAATGTGAAAAAAATCATGCAATTATAAATGGTAGAAAAGTGTCCGTCATTGACTCTCCAGGTCTGTTTGACACCAGCCTAACTAAAGAGGAAGTGGTCAACAGAATTAAACGCTGTATTCCTCTCTCTGCTCCTGGTCCACATGTCTTCTTAGTTGTGATTCAGCTGGGCAGATTCACTGATGAAGAGGCAGAAGCTGTTAGGATCATTCAAGCTGTTTTTGGTGAGGAATCCTCCACATACACCATGGCACTGTTCACTCATGGAGATCGATTAAAGGGCAGAAACATTCACAAATTTGTGCGTAACAGTCCAAACCTGCTCAGTTTCGTTTTTTTTTAACATATTTAACCAAATGTGATGAAAACGTATAATTTTATGTAAACACTTCTAGATGTTCAGGCAACAAAAACATGACTTGGATGACATAGGTAAATCTATCTATCTATCTATCTATCTATTGTAATGTAACCCTTTGACATTGTGAAGTGTGCATGACTTCCTTTTTTGTGTTACCAAAACATGCTTGACTTTGTAATAGAAAGTGTCATGTTAAATTTATATAACTTAAGGTTGTTCATGTTTTATCAGATATTTAAGATATGTATTCAATGTCATATTCTTGTTTATGCAATAGCTGCATCAGTGCATCATCCAGGCGAACCGCTCCGTATTCTTCTGGTTGGAAAAACAGGGGTGGGAAAAAGTGCAACAGGCAACACAATCCTGGGACAAAACGTTTTTAAATCGGAGATATCTTCCTCCTCTGTGACTGGACAATGTGAAAAAAATCATGCAATTATAAATGGTAGAAAAGTGTCCGTCATTGACTCTCCAGGTCTGTTTGACACCAGCCTAACTAAAGAGGAAGTGGTCAACAGAATTAAACGCTGTATTCCTCTCTCTGCTCCTGGTCCACATGTCTTCTTAGTTGTGATTCAGCTGGGCAGATTCACAGATGAAGAGGCAGAAGCTGTTAGAATCATTCAAGCTGTTTTTGGTGAGGAATCTTCCATGTACACCATGGCACTGTTCACACATGGAGATCGACTAGAGGGCAAAAACATTCACACATTTGTGCGGGACAACCCAAATCTGCTCAGTTTCATCAAAACATGCAATGGACGATACCACGTGTTCAACAATAAAGAACAAAATCCTGAACAGGTCATTCAGTTGCTTGACCAGATTGATAAAATGGTCACTGGGAATGGTGGGCAACATTACACCAATGAGATGCTTGAAAGGGTAGAAAGAGCAATTGAGAAAGAGAAACAACGTATCCTGCAGGAGACAGCAGAGCAGAGACGGAGGGAGATAGAAGCTCTGAGGGCTCAACTTGAGGACGAAGCCTATGAAAAAGCATTAAAAAAGTTAAACGAGAAATATGACCAGGTGGCAAGATACCAAGCTGAGATTGACCTTCCATTCTTAATCCAAGTGGTCAGTTCTTTGATTAAAGCATTAGGCAAATTCTTACTGTGACCTACGTGAAAACTGACAATGTGGCTATAAAGAGGGTAATGAAAAATCTCATGATTTATAGATTATATTTTTAAATTTACTTTACAAAGAGTTAATAATTAATAGTAACAAAGCACGTTTACACTGCACATTCTGGTGAATGGGAAATCTGAAAGTTCAATCGTTTGAAGGAATGGGTATATGAAGGTTGTAAGTAAAATGACTGAGAAATGTGTCTCTGAATTGCAAACTCCTATAAATGAAGGACTGCTTTCATTTATGTGTTCTATATAAGTTGTTCTTGAGATATATTTTGAGATATATATATTTTTTTGTGTATACAAAGTGAGATCCTTTAACCACTACATACCTTGTGACCTTATGTACTTGTTTTGATTTACTGTATAAGTTAAATATTAAAAATATTATTTTACAAATAATTGCATATTTTAATATTTCTGAATGGAGAGAATGCTCATAATAAAAAATAAATAAGATTGCAAGAAGAAAACCTAAATTTTGGAGAAGGAAACAAGTAAATAGAGAGATAGACTGTTTTTCCTTGTTTATGAAATCAAAAATTTCCCCATTCATTGGATCTGCAATTATAGCATATTTTCTGGTTTTAATTTACTCCTATATTTCTAAAAGACTGATGATAATCTGCATCATAACATGGATGAAAACAGGCTTGCCAAGTGTGTGGTTGTTTTCCGTGTTTGAAATGAGGGCTGGGAAACCTAAAAGAGAGAAAAGGAAAACCAAACTTTTCACATAAGAGGGATCCAGACTCTCATGAGCTCCACATCAAAAGTGAGTTTTAATTTCTACTTTTGTATCTATTGTAAAAAGAGAACTTGAAATTAACAATACCTACTGAATGGAAGCAGTATTCACAGAGAGTGTATTATGTAATCTTAGGTTTAGTGTAGCAATAGTTTGATAAACAAGATTTATGTTTTGAAATTATAGGCATCCTTTGCTATTTGGAGGCCATTTGCAGATTTGAATTCTGGATAGAAGTGGCAGAAATGTATGATTATGAGTCCAAAGATGGATTATGGTGTAATAATTTGGCCTCACGGGGCACCAGAAATGTAAAATTTGGCCACCAGCTGATGTAATAATTGGCTCACAGGTACCATTGTTGTAGTGGTTCTCACAGATTGCACCAAATTAATATTGCGAGTTTTGGTCACGTCACTTAGTCTGAGTGTAAGAATGTCAGATGACTCTTTCCTCTTACTATTTAATGCTAATGTCTCAAGATGTTTGGTAAAGTGATTAAATGCTCCGCCCGGTGAAGTGATGAGTCCGATGGTGGCAGCGTCTTCCACTGGGTGCTGGGCCAAGTTGCAGTGGGAAGGAAAACATAGCTTCTGTTCAAACAAGTGTTGAACATGAAGTACTGTGGATTGCTGAACTCCTGGAGCACTGAGAAGGTCCTTTTTCTGGAACACACAGATCAAAGAGCCTTTGAAGGTGAGTGTCCTGAAGTCTGTGCAGGAGGTCCTGAAAATGGGGAGGCCAACTAGCTTGTCTGTTCTCCACAAGTGTGGAAAGGAGTTGCCACCCTGTCTGACTGCTGTCCACTGGTTTTGTGAGGTACTGGGGCACCAGCCTTTTGTCGTAATTGTAAGATGCAAGGTCCAAATATAATACGTTGCATTTACACAAGTAAAACTTTGCAAACGAGACAACAACTTGCCATGCATACAACATGCATACAAGCCTCATTATACAACATCAAAGTAATCAGGCATTTAAAAGACAGTATTAGTGCTGAGGAGCAGATAAGAATAAAACATTTTTTATTTCTTTATTTCAAACACTGTGCCATCAGGCACTTGTACAAATT
The DNA here is from genome assembly GCF_001515605.1 of Sinocyclocheilus anshuiensis. Lineage (NCBI taxonomy): Eukaryota > Metazoa > Chordata > Actinopteri > Cypriniformes > Cyprinidae > Sinocyclocheilus > Sinocyclocheilus anshuiensis. The sequence goes on from NW_015555767.1 coordinate 62,010, forward strand.
CAAGCATATTTTATATGTCTATATCAAGAATAGATCTGCAATAGCTCTTTCTGGTCTTAGCAGGAGGCTGGTTTGATGTCTCTGGCAATCGGAGTCCACAGGACACTGGCCCATTGACTTGATCCATAATTCATCCTTGGTTTTGTAATAATTTTTAGGATTAACAACAGTTTTTCAGTTTTATTTCACTCACACTATAAGCACTGAAGGACGCTGAAAATTCTCCTTCAAAATCAGCAATGACCTCAAATTCATTGGGTTTCATCTTTCTTCATTAACCTGGTAGTGTTTGGCATAATTGTTCAATGCTGCGATAATGGTGCAGGTATGTATTTGAAAATTTGTATCTTGTGCAAGTCACAGTAAAAGAACAGAGTCAATTTTTATCCATGTTTTAAACGTAAGTATAGCTTAGCTTTCGACTTAAAGGCATTATTCAGTTTCAAAAATTAAAAAATACTGTATTGCATAAAATGTACATAGATGATATAATTTTCGTTTTAAACGTAAGTATAGCTTAGCTTTCGACTTAAAGGCATTATTCAGTTTCAAAAATTTAAAAATACTGTATTGCATAAAATGTACATAGATGATATAATTTTCCTAATGTAATTTTATTACATTCTAATAATGTAATTTTATTGTTTTTAAAACATACTGTAAAAACGAACTGTAAAAATTAGAAAAATGTGATGAAATGTTTGATATTGTATTTAAAATTTCTAGATGTTTAGGCAACAAAATCATTAAACTCATGTTTCAGTTCATGATTTGAGTTTTTTCTTTTTTTGTAAAATAGTGGTACAAAATAAGTAAGTATATACACATTAAGTATTAATGTGTAAATTTAAAGATTTACTTGTAGTTCTTTTCAATGCACTGTGCAACATCCAAGTGAAGAGCTGATTCTTTTGGTTGGAAAAACGTGCAACAGGCAACACAATCCTGGCCCAAAAGGTTTTAAAATCAGAGATTTTGAACAGGACAATGTGAAAAATATAATGCAACAATAAATGGCAGAAAAGTATCCGTCATTGACTCTGTTTGAGGTCTGTTTGATACCAGCTTACCTGCAGATGAGGTGATTGACAGAATTTAACGCTGTATTCCTCTCTCTGCTCCTGGTCCACATGTCTTCTTAGTTGTGATTCAGCTGGGCAGATTCACAGATGAAGAGGCAGAAGCAGTAAGAATTATCCAAACAGTTTTTGGTGAGGAATCCTCCAATTACATCATGGCACTATTCACTCATGGAGATCGACTGGAGGGCAAAAACATTCACACATTTGTGCGGGACAACCCAAAACTGCTCAGATTCATCAAAACATGCAATGGATGTTACCATGTGTTCAGCAATAAAGAACAAAATCCTGAAAAGGTCATTTAGACTCGACCAGATTGATAAAATGGTCACTGGGAATGGTGGTCTTTTGGCAGGAAAAAGTACAACAGGCAACAT
>NW_015555767.1:63924-75238 GCF_001515605.1 Sinocyclocheilus anshuiensis
CCACTTGAACTGCAACAAACACACACACACACACACACACACACACATACACACACACATATATATATATATTTATTTTTATTTTTATTTATATACATTGCTATTTGCACTTCTGGTTAGATTCTAACTCAATTTCATTGGCTCTGTACTTTGTACATACTACTCTGCACAATGACAGTAAAGCTGAATCTAATCTAATTTCACCATCCTGGAAACATATAATGCAACAGTTGATGGAAGAAAAGGATTAGTTATTGATTACCGCACGGGCCTACTGGGCATGTGCAGCCGAAATACCGCTCACCCTGAACTCCAATTTAAACCGAGGAGGACCACCCTCCGGAACACGATTTCAGGGGGCTTTTAAACCAGTCTGTGCCCTGCAAGAGAATTAAGCAGTGCATGTTACTATCGGCGCCAGAAGCAGTTAGAATTTTTCTAAATATTTTTGGTTAGGAATCCTCCATATACACCATGGCACTGTTCACTCATGGAGATCATCTGGAGGACCAAACATTCACACATTTGCGCAGGACAACCCAAACAGCTAAGTTTCATCAAAACTTGCAGTGGAAGATTCCATGTGTTCAATAATGAAGAACAAAATGCTGAACAGGTCATTCAGTTGTTTGGACAGATTGACAAAATAGTCACTGGGAATGGTGGTCAACACTACACCAATGAGATGCTTGACATTGTAGAGAGAGCGATTGAGGCGGAAAAATTGCACATCCTGTCAGAGAAAGAGAAGCACAGACAGAAGGAAACAAACTCTGAGGACTACATTTGATGAAGAAGCTTCTGAAATAGCAAAAGAAAAACTCTACAATGAATATGAACAGCAGACACGATTACAAGCTAACTTTTGCTGTCACATAGACAATACAGAATTTTTAAGTAACTGGGCCAGATGATTAAGACTACATATCTGTCCTTTCATGGAGTTATCTGCCTATATCATGCTCACATGCACTCTCCGGTGTCTTTGACACTCTGACATCACATGCACTCTTTGCAGAGGAAATTTTTACAAAAAAATGTTGCATAGAGTTTTACCACGTGTCATTCTGTACATGTAAAATACAAAAGCCTAACGTACACACCCATAATTTGCATGTCTTCTCAATCATAGGCAATAGCTGTGTCCAAAATTGCTCACAGATTTACTACTGCTTACATAGTAAATGTTTTAAAATGCACTATATGGAGAAGGAGTGAACCAAAAAAGTGACTGAATTCCATGACAAGTCAGTGTAACTGAGAGAGCATTTTGACATATTTGTACTTCACTTTAAATGTATCTTACTTTGTGGAGCAGAATAGGACGTCAATGTCTATTTTGTTCCATCAGTTATTGATAATCAGTCAGTGCTTGAGTCTTGTATAATAGGGTTGGTACATGCCATTATGTTTGTACAAAGTTTTTACTTTTGTACTTTTTTTTGGGTCATAACATAAACAAACTATTATTGAATGCTTAATAGTGAGAAGCAAGACAGCACCTTCTCATTTTCTGGCAGGATATGACTCACACTCGCTCTCTTCATAGACCTGCTCCTGTGGGTAATTTTTCTGTCGCCCCACAGCTGAATTTGAGACATGTGGACAGGCAGAGGGGACATGAGCCATATATGTTTATAATAATAATAATAATAACTAAATATTATTATTATTATAAAAAAAAAAATATATATATATACACACATATTTATTTATTTATTTTGTGTGTGTGTGTGTGTGGCTCTGGGAGGGTGGTGCCATAGAGACCTATATTAGCCAGCCACCACAACTTCCTCTGACACGTAGTCCGGAACAGAACAGACACAAAGAAATCCGCAGTCTATTCATACCATTGTTTATAAATAATGAGACTAACGTTTTTATTTTATGATCCGTGGATTATTATGCATGCATCTCTTTCTAAAATCTGTTGGAAAGTCAGTCAAAATAGCATGAGTCCACTTTACGGCACATCACGAGTTGATGCATGACTGACGAGGAGAACCTATCCTAATGGTTAGAAGAATATTTCAAAGAACATTTCGGTGAGTAACAGACTGAAAAGTAAGTCAAACTTAAGTTTATAAATTATATAATTCTCTAATAGCAAACATTTCAGTTACTTATACTCCAGTTGTTAGGGCACATGAATTATAACACCGGAAGCTGATACACTGTCTGACTGGTAATCAAACTTTTGAACTTGACATATGATGCAATAGATATGACATCGCAACTTGGTTCTAGCCAGGTTTTTTTTTTCCCCTCAGCAGGGAGGGTAGCCTTTCTCGACCGTGTTCAAGGTCAAATATGACATCTAGTATCTTGTGCAATGATCACTCAACTATTAGATAAAGTAGTTAAGAAATGTACTTAATGTCTTTCAGCCTCAGATAGCCACCTCATGGTTTTATATCGTTCTCTTGTAGCCAGATATTTCTACTGCTTCTAACACAGGAACAGGTACATTAACACAGTCAGTGTTGCCAACTAATTGTCAGGGAAAGTTGCTAAAAGGAGGTTGACTTGTTGCTATAAAGTTGCTAAATGACATTGCGATGTCATTGCGTGAGTTCATCAAAAATGTTACAACCAGCCCCTTATGATGATTCCAATGAGTCCAGTTCACATCCTCTGTTGGGGCAAAGTCATGTGAGTTTTTTTATTGCATCAAGGGACTCCAGTATAATAAAAGTTTGAGTGACCTAGCACAAATATCGACCGAGTTACTAATGCTCAAACAAAAAGTGTTACTTTCATCCCCAGTCTCCCCTATTATAATGCTCTCCCCCGCTGCGCACTTGTAAAAGCTGAGAGAGATATCACCTGGGCTCTGAATGGTGTTGAGAGCACCTTGGATACGTAACCCTTTCTTGGTTTAAGTACAGCTTACAGTCATTAGGTCTGAAAACCGTACATGACTCGCTGACAGAGAGAGCGTTCATATTGTTACAACTGGCTCCCAATTGCAACATGAACGAGAGCCAACACAGACAGGCAAGTAGCGAAGGAAGTAGTTTATTCAACAAAACATCATAATTAACAAAAATGTTCAAACAATCAGTAGTCAGTTTTAATGGAAGTCAGTAGTTAAAGCTTGGATGACAGAGGACTGTAAGCTCAAAGTCTGAAATGGATGTGAACAAAATAAACATGACAAAAGAAAATAAGATAACAGCCGCTCAGGCGAGTGCAGTCACATTGTAGGCAGTCCTCCACACCAGGCACTCATCAGCGCTGCAGTTCTTATAGCCCCAATAGTGAGCCTCAGGTGGAAAACACACCCCCACTAACCACCATACCTGCAAACAAAACAAAACAAAACAAAAGTGGGGGGGGGATTGGTGGGTTTGGGGGCATTCTGTTCGCCGCGGGGCGCACCAGTTGCACCACCCTAAGGACGGCCCTGGGTCCAGCACTTACTGGGACATAACAATATCATCCACCCGCTTAGAAGCAAGCATAAGCAATAGCGCTGTCTTAAGGGAGAGAGAAAATAATTCTGATGGCTACAGACAGTATCTCCTGTATTCTGTCTTCCAGCTAGTCTTACTGTACAGCGGAACAACCATAGCACAAAGACAATCAGTGATAGTGCCTGCAATAGGCAGGGAAACCGGGAGAAGAGTAAAATAGCAGGTAGACTTTATTGTTGATCCGATTATAATACTCTGCGGCACGTTCCTCGTTCCGGGAACGGATGGCATTTCGGCCACAAGTTCTTTTGTTTGCAGCTGGCTCTATGCAAGAGTCTGAAGCTAGGCTAGACACTTTACATGCAGTTGCACATAGCTATGTTAGCTGTAACGCCGGCCGATCTAGTGGTCAGTATAAGCAACATTACACATTTGTATGAAGAGAGAGCTTCTCATAGAAGGGTAAAGCACTGCGGGAGTGCCGGCATATATAGCAGTCAGTGACCTACATGGTGGGCAGTGTAAGCTACACTACACATCTGTATGAAAGACAGCGGCACAGCCGGTGCTTCTCATAGAAGGGTAACACACTGCGGGAGTGCCGGCACCGACACATATAACAGTCAGTGTAGCCAAAGACACTGGAAGGCAAGCCTGCAACCTTCAGCCAAAAAAGCGTAACAGCTAATGCTAACGCTTCCGCTTTGGCGGCATACAATTCGTTAAGCGAATAAGGCTTCAGTATTTGTGGAGAAAGGTGTTTCCCCAAAGAGATCAGCTTACACTGTAGGCAACATCGAGAGACTCTCTCGAAAGGGAACCACACTTTTACTTAGGGTTGCCAACTGTCCTGTATTAGCTGGGATGTCCCGTATATTGGGCTAAATTGATGTGTCCCGTACGTGACCTCCCTTGTCCTGTTTATTGACTGCTACACTGATCTAACCACTGAGTGATACAACAGCAACAGCAGTGCTGATCACGACACTTGAGAATGATCACCGACACCTGTCATCATCTAGTGTATTCTTAACCTTGGAACTTATTCTTGAAACACAAAATGATAAAAAAAAGTGTTAAGCTGCAAAAGCGGCCCATATTAAATCTACAAGTTCTCTTTAATTGAAAAATACACATTTTCATACTACACTACCAGTCAAACATTTTTGAACAGTAAGATTTGTAATGTTTTTTAAAGAATTCTCCTCTGCTCACCATATATGTGTATATAGCTTAATATTCTCATTTGTAAGTCGCTTTGGATAAAAGCGTCTGCTAAATGACTAAATGTAAATGTAAATACTATATATATATACATATATATTAGGGCTGTCAGTTTAACGCGTTAACTTAATTAATTAGTTATGAAAAAATAATGCAATTAAAATATTTTAACGCAGTTAACACACTGGCCCGCCCCCAGACCTTTACGTCATCTTACATTTCATACAGTTGACTGTTGACAAACATGATGCAGGGCAACAACTCCATAAATGCAGTTATGCCCTAAAATTCCAGATATTGGGGCAAATAATGCCCCTGTATGAGTTTTTGTTTCATATTTATATCACAATAAGCGATATCACACGAGCAGCGAGGGCAATATCACACAAGTGCTGTTTTTGCACGAATAGTGAGAGTACTGGGAGTCTAGGATGCTTCATGTTTAACATTTTCACAGCAAATACTATGTGGAATAGCTCATATTTGCATTATATTTTGTGGTTTTTCAGGTGGATTTGGGTGGAAAGGAATGATTGAATAAGAGCGATGGAGCAAAGAGAACAATCAGAAAGGTATAGTAATTTTGTTTCTTTTTTATTTTTAATATATTTGAGATTCCAATTCAGATGGAAAATTTGTTTCAGCTTTGAAATATCAAAGATTATAAAATCATTGTCTGTTCTCACAAATAATTAACTTAGAATTTCAGTGATTCAGACTAAAAAAATTTGTATTTTTTTAATTAATAAAAATTCTCAATATCAATTTTTACATCATCTTTTCAGCATGTAGAATGTTCCGAACACAACAGAACTTCAGGCACATGGACAAAGCTGAAAAACATGGATGACTGGACAAAAGATGATGTCTATGAGTGGCTCATTGAGATGAAAGTCCCTGAGCAGTATGCTAAGATTGTTTACAAAGAGGATGTCTATGGAGCCTCTCTAGTTCATTTTGACAAACAAGACTTCCTAGACATTGGTTTAATGCATGGACCTGCGGTTCACGTCACTAAAATAGTGGCCCAGTTCAAAACATCCTCAGAAAACTTCAGTGCCATTCCCAAGGACACAGATGCATCAGAAGGGACCTCTGCAGTACAGCATTTCCAGCAAGAAAAAACAGCAGCTGAAAGTCCTACCACTGGATCTGCTGAACTGGAGATAACTTCACAAATCAGCATTGAAGAAAATAGGGGTAGTGAATCAAGTGTGCAGAGATGGGCATTCCCCTCAGAAGACATACCCAAAAATACAGACAGTGGAGGAGAGTTCTTCTTTGATGTGTCGCTTTCTCGATACGGAAAGGTTCTACTGGAGGAACAGAAGGGTGGCATGTACACAAAAGCAGATGGGGAAAGTAATGCCCAATCTCTGGATTTACTTTTGAGACACTACACAAAACAAACAAATAATGTGGGGAGTGAGACCAAAGCACACCTGATTGACTCAGAGAACCCAGAGGACATGTCAAAGAGCTCTGTATTTCGCTATTGTGCGCCCCGCCATTTTGATGAAAGCAGTGAAACTTTTGAATACATACAAAATGACATACTTCCACCTGAGACTGGTCCAAGCAATCTTATTGACCCTCTGCATGAGTACAAACTCATGGCGAACACAGAGAATGCTTTAGAAAAGGATGTCTTAAAAAAATTCAGAAATGAAACATTCCGGTTTGCTGCAGCATGCATGAATTCTCGAACAAATGGAACTATCCATTTTGGTGTTGGAGATGAACCACTGTACAAACATGGACAAATTATTGGACTACAGTTGACATCTCGCAATAAATATGTAGACGAATTTGATAAGGGTCTGAAGGAGCACTTCAAAGAAAAAAGTAGTATTGCAATGGTATGCATTAGGCCCCCCAAGTTTGTTAAGGTAAAATGTCTAGATAACAAGGACAAGTGGGTTATTGAGATTGATGTCATCCCAAAGTATAAATTAACTCAGAAGAAACTTTTTTACACTACATTTGACAAGAAGAAAGGGAAGTCAAAATGTCTTTTTATTCGTTCAGGCGCAAACACCATTAATTATTTTCCAGAAAATAATCTTAAGATTTTTAAGCAAAACTTGAAGAAATTAAAAAAAGAGTTAGAATTATGGGCTTTATCTAGACAGTTAGCTGAAGAGCGTATTTAAGGCAGTGTTTCCACCAAAGCATTTCTTCCAGAGACCAGCGTCAGCGTGCCTGGAGGGGGTGGCAGTCTCGAGCCCCTAGCTGCCCCTTTAACGCCAACGCTAAAATGCCCTTTGGTCCTATTGAGGTACCCCGAACCACAATTTCTTCACCCCCGAACCTCGATTGCCCTAGTTAGGCGATCCCATGCCCCTCTGGAGGTTCAGTTCAGTTCAGTTCAGTTTATTTATCATTTACTTAGGGGAAGGTAAGGTTGCAGTGAGCTGACACAGACATAATAAGAAACACAATTTAGCATACAAAATCAATACTTAATTCAATAATCTAACTTAATAAATAAGATTTGTCCAGACCAGCTGGCCAATCAATTGATATCAAAAGAAGTAGAATTTAAAAATGTAATTGCTTGGGGAATAAAAGAAAATTTGGACCTGTTTTTCATACACCGAGGGACACAGTACCATCGACCGGATGGTACCAATGTAAGAAAAATGATGAGGACGATGAAGATGTTTATTGCAGCATAGCAGTGACAAAGTACAGGCAGCACTTTGGGTTCAACGGAGTCAGAATGAACCACGAACATCCTACGCTCAAACATTTTATACTCTATTACGTTCATCTTCCCGCTTCATATTCCCGCATGTAAATGAAGTTTCGTCTTAAATGTAAATTGCGGATAACAATGAAAGTGATAGCCTTCCGTTCCCACATCTTTGGTAGTCTTTCAGGTGGAAACAATCAAATGTTAAGGTGATAGGATTATCTAGAATCCCTAGCAATTATATTCAAGTACCCTTTTGGTCAGCAGATGGTTCTTGATGGCCTACTGCCGCTCCCACGCTATAGGTTACTATTGACGAAGTAACGTTCAGGAGATACTATTTACATATTATTGAAAGAATTATCTCTATGATAATTAAGCTCTTTGTAGAGAAAGGAGAATAGTTTATTTAGAGTGGAAGTTTGGTCGAGGCAGACTATAATTTCTTACAGTAACAATTCAAAAGCACAGGATATAGGATGTCTCTTATCTTTCACAATATTGTTAGCTTTATTTAACACTCTATCATTATAGATACTTTCTATACTCGGTAAAGAAATCCCTAGCAATTTACCTGCCAAAATCACCTCTTTCCTTAATAGTTTATTCTGTGCTTCTGAAGCATTGCCATACCAGCAAATTAAACCAAATGTTATAACACGCTCAATAAAAACAGCATAAAAAGTCAGTAACATTTTATTGATTCTCAGTCCACACATCCCATTTAAGCTTATTTTTCAATACTATGCCAAGGTATTTATAATTTGTAACTAATTGTATTGATTCCCCATTAATTAATGTGGGGTGAAATGTATTTTTTCTCTCTCTAAGCAGCAACTGGATGTCTAGATTCTGCAGCTTTCATTTGACTTCTTGTCATTTTGGAAATGATTTGCTCATATGGTGTATTTACATCTACATGCAAAGCAATGGCTTCTCGCATGTGTGAACTACTCCGTCCAATTAATGCAGACTTAAACATGAGATTTTGTTTAGTTGCATTGGGCAAACCACTGTAACAGCTAAACATTTCCCACAACCTGGATGCAAATGCTAGAGGATGTTCTCCAATTTCCATTGTCACCTCAGTTATCTTTCTCAAGTTAACCAAATTAGTCCCAGCAAGTCTAAGTACAGCTTCTCTCCTTGCACCTTTGCTCTTTTGTCAAACCAAATGTTAAGGTGATAGGATTATCTAGAATCCCTAGCAATTATATTCAAGTACCCTTTTGGTCAGTAGATGGTTCTTGATGGCCTATTGCCGCTCCCACGCTATAGGTGACTATTGACGAAGTAACGTTCAGGAGATACTATTTACATATTATTGAAAGAATTATCTCTATGATAATTAAGCTCTTTGTAGAGAAAGGAGAATAATTTAATTAGGGTGGAAGTTTGGTCGAGGCAGACTATAATTTCTTACAGTAACAATTCAAAAGCACAGGATATAGGATGTCTCTTATCTTTCACAATATTGTTAGCTTTATTTAACACTCTATCATTATAGATACTTTCTATACTCGGTAAAGAAATCCCTAGCAATTTACCTGCCAAAATCACCTCTTTCCTTAATAGTTTATTCTGTGCTTCTGAAGCATTGCCATACCAGCAAATTAAACCAAATGTTATAACACGCTCAATAAAAACAGCATAAAAAGTCAGTAACATTTTATTGATGCTCAGTCCACACATCCCATTTAAGCTTATTTTTCAATACTATGCCAAGGTATTTATAATTTGTAACTAATTGTATTGATTCCCCATTAATTAATGTGGGGTGAAATGTATTTTTTTTCTCTCTAAAATCAATAACCATCTCTTTTGTTTTTGAACTATTCAATGGGAGATTTGATTTTTCACACCAGTTTAAAAAGAAGTTCAGAACAGGCACATGCTCTTCCTCTCCATCATGCAAAAGACTCACTAAAGCAGTTATAATATTTAATAATATAACTATTCTTAAAGGAACTTGAACAGGAATTTGTATATAAAATAAAAAGTAAAGGAGATAAAACACATCCTTGGGGTCGAGGTAATAATTTTATCAGAAACAGATCCTCCTAACTTAACCTGCTGGGTTCTAAGACTAAGAAACTCAGTCACCCACCTAATCAACTTGCTCTCAAGTGAAATGTCTCTTGCCGGAATACCAGCTAGTATAGTAGGAGAGATATAGTTAAAAGCTGATGAAAAATCCACAAATAAAATTTTAACATGAGTCTTTGGTTTCTCTAAATGAGCATGCAGCAAATGCAGAACAGTCAGGATTGCATCCTCTACCCCCCTAGAGGCTTGGTATGTGAATTGCAAGGGATCAGTAAGATGCTGTGTTTGAGATACAATGTATTTTTGTGTGAATGATGTATGTACGATGTGACAGCACAATGTTTTAGAACGTTACCGCATATTTTTTCTGGGCTTGGACTTTTACGGGGGTTACATTTCTTAAAAAATATGACTGACCTCTAATTCATCAATATAAAAACCAGCAGAAGAGTTCATTGTAGAAGATAACGGCATCTCTGAAACAGCGTTCCCACATCCACTGTCAAAATGACAAAAGTACGAGTTTGATTGGCCATCTTCAGCTCCTCATTTCCTTGTAACACCAGAGGTGGGTTACCTCTTCCCTAATGAGGTACGTTTATCATGGTCTTAATCCCCTGCCTGTCACGGTTGCACTACTGAGTGGAGTGAGGAGCAAGGAACGGAGGGAGACGCGGATGATAACAAGGAAACACGGAAAACTCACATAGTACATGTAGACATGAACAATACCAGACGCTGAACTAAAAACAGGGAACACTATTTAAACACATGACAAGACGAGGGGATGACTAGACACACCTGGGATCAATGGAAATAAACGGGGAACACCTGGAATTAAAATCAACATAATCAGTTCAGGAACAGGAAACTAACCAAATATGGGCAAGGAGGGCACATGGGGAGCAAAACACAGACAAAACACGGAACAAAGTCTGACATGACTCCCCCCTCCCGGGGGGTGGGCGCTCTGGAGCGCTCTGGAGGCCTCTAGGAACAGGGTTAACGGACGGAAGGCCTCCAGGGCGGCGCCCGTTCCGGGACCCAGTTGTGTTTATTTGTGCTATATAAATAAATGAAATGAAATGAAGGGGGGATCAGGAGCCCTCCTTAGGCTAGACTCGGGAACTGGGAAGCGCTTACGAGGAGCTGGCACTGGAGGGCGCTCTGGAGGAGCAGGAACAGGAAACTAACCAAATATGGGCAAGGAGGGCACATGGGGAGCAAAACACAGACAAAACACGGAACAAAGTCTGACATGACTCCCCCCTCCCGGGGGGTGGGCGCTCTGGAGCGCTCTGGAGGCCTCTAGGAACAGGGTTAACGGACGGAAGGCCTCCAGGGCGGCGCCCGTTCCGGGACCCATGGCAGATCTGGCAGTTCGAGGCACCATGGCGGATCTGGCAGTTCGGGGCGCCATGGCGGAGCAGGCAGACCCCGGCCCCAGCCCCCGCCTCGGCCTCTACGGCTGGAGCCCTACCACCCTCCCCCCCAAAAAATACTTGGGGACGCTTATGGGCTCTGAGGCCCTCCGTGAGCCATGACAGGGGACTGGAGCCCTCCCTGGGCTTAACTGAAGATTTGGAGCCCTAACTGGGCTTAACTGGGGATCCGAAGCCCTCCCTGGGCTTAACTGGGGCCTCCTTTGGTTACGGGGAACTGGGCAGCCGGCGGCCTTGTCGTTGTGGTGACCGGCGGGCTTGACTTCGTAGCGTCCGATGGGCTTGACAACGGTGCGGCCGGCGGGCCTGACTCAGGAATGGCCGGTGGGCCCGACTTCGTAGCGACGGGCGGGCTTGAGTGAGCCGTGGCCGGCGGGCTTGACTTCATAGCGGCCGGCGGGCTTGACATCTGAGCTGCCAGCGGGCTTGTCTTTGGAGCGGCCGGCGGACTAGAGTGAGCCGCGGCCGGCGGGCATGACAACGGCGCGGCC
>NW_015555767.1:75342-76047 GCF_001515605.1 Sinocyclocheilus anshuiensis
CTGGGCTTAACTGGGGATCCGAAGCCCTCCCTGGGCTTAACTGGGGATCCGGAGCCCTCCCTGGGCTCAACGGGGGATCCGGAGCCCTCCTTGGGCTCAACGGGGGATCTGGAGCCCTCCCTGGGTTCAACGGGGGATCTGGAGCCCTCCCTGGGCTCAACGGGGGATCTGGAGCCCTCCCTGCGCTGCAGCCAGATTTCTAACAGGAGTCCGCAAATGCCAACATATTACTCCTATTTTAATGGCTCTAAATTGGTTGCCGGTTCGTCATAGAGTCGATTTTAAAATATTGATATTTGTCTTTAAATCCCTTAATGGTCTTGCACCCTCGTACCTGTCTGAACTTTTAAATCTGAACACATCAGTCAGGTGTCTGCGGTCCGCAAACAATTACTCTCTAGCTCAGCCTCGAACACGACTGAAGTCAAGAGGGGATCGTGCATTTGCCGTTGTTGGACCTAGGCTCTGGAACAGTCTTCCTTTTTATCTGAGATCCCTGTCCTGTACATGAGTTTAAATCAAAGTTAAAGTCTTATCTTCTGGCCCGAGCTTTTTAGCAATTCTTAATTATGTTCTATTTATTTTTATGTCTTATTGCTTTCTTTCTTTATCTGTATCTTAGTTTTATATTCTGTAAAGCACTGTGGTCAACTCCTGTTGTGTTTATTTGTGCTATATAAATAAATGAAATGAAATGAAATGAAA
>NW_015555767.1:76284-83427 GCF_001515605.1 Sinocyclocheilus anshuiensis
GCGGGCTTGTCTTTGGAGCGGGCGACGGACTAGAGTGAGCCGCGGCCGGCGGACATGACAACGGCGCGGCCGGCGAGCTTATCTGTTGAGAGGCAGGCCGTCTTGACTTCCGAGCAGCCGGCGCTCCTGGGCTGAGGACCACGGTGGAGCTTCGAAGGACAGCGGGGAATTTGGGGTTGGGCAGACGGTAGGAGCCGTTGGAGAGGTATGTGGAGGTTCTCGGCGTGGGGTGAGTTGGGGAGACGCGGCTCTTTCCAGCTGGAGTTGGATGACGAGGCTTGGGAAATGTCTTTACTTCTTCAACTTCGAAATCTGAACCATTTAAGAACAGCACGAGATTAATCAGCTCGATCAGGGGAAAATCACACGTCGGAAGATCACAGCGGATTATCTCATCATCCAACCCCAGCAGGAAGCACGCACCTAGAGCGGCGTCGTGCCAGCTCACCCGGTTTGAGAGCTTGAGAAAACCCTCCACATATCGCTCCAACCTCAGACCGCCCTGCCGTTTATTGCCCTATTGGTACTTTTTGTATGGTCTTTTGTGATAACTCTTGATATTTTTGTTATAAGCCAGTTATTGATTTTGTTTATATTTAATATTAGGGAAAAATAAGCTTATGTCATGGTTTGACACTGTCAAACAAAATACATGTTTTACCGTTCTATTACAATGATTGTGCATTATAGAGTTTTAATTGGTTTACATGTTTTTTAGTCCATTTTAATCCTCTTAACATTTTAAGTGTGTGTATGTCTTTAAGAAATGTATGGTTGGTAGACACATGACAGGAAGCAGGAAGTACAACTGAATAAGAGAGCAGCATGACAAAAAAACTGAAAAAACACTCCAATACAGTAGGTATTGCACCTTAACATGGGTGCAACATTGGAGCTCCCCGCCATAAAACCGAAGAAGAAGAAGAAGAAGAAGAAGAAGAAGAAAACTGAAAAAAAAAAACAGTCACCAAACTTACTTGGATTGAGGAGTTACCACTTTCAGAGCTCACCTTTCCAGACATCATCTACGAACTTTGGATTACACTTTCTGTGGATTGTATATACACTGGTGTACACTCACATTGGACTTATCAACACACTGGGATTCATGAGCTGTTTTAGGGTATGGACAAACGAACTGTATTCTTTTAACAGACTGAGTTTACCTGGTTTTATCATGTTGTTTTAAAGTCTTTTATGTGAACATTGTAAATACACCAATCCTATTTAAACCAACCTCTTTTTCTGTCTTATTCTTTTAACCACTACTCATCTCTCACAGTTAAATCTGACCCCATTTTACTCTTGTAACTCGGCTGATAAGGCCGAGCGTTACATATGGTGGCCCGTACGGGGAAAGTCAAGGATTTTAAAAGCTGTGTTGAGAAGTGGTAAAAAGATGACGACACATTTTGGTAATGCTGCTCCTTTTAATACACCTGCTGATTTTAGTGACGAACTGATTTTACACCACTGTGACTGAACAGCTACGCGCTGAAGTGCTTTCTCTTAAAAGCATTATTTTATAACTGGAGAAGGATTTTAAAGACTCTGTTGAAAGCCATCTTAATCGTGAAGTGTATTTTAGAGAGGCAGTGGACACTAAGTTCCAAAAGATGGAGGAGTTTGTGAAAGAGGCAGTAGAGGCATTAGGAAAAGAGGTTGTAGAGTGTTTGCGGAGGAGAGATAAACAGTGGACTAAACAACTCTTGGAAAAGAATGTTCCAGAAGCCGCTGTCCCACCACCTACCAAAACCGACTCAGTGCTGTCTACCATCTGCTCCTCTTCGCCTCCGACGGACCGTCCCGCCATCACCACGTCTTCACCTACTCAAGACAGAGCGAAGGGAGGAACTACCACCGCTATGACATCAACAGGGCCAGCGGTCAGCTACATCCTCTCCATCCTTCCCTTCTCCAGCGAGGAAATTATCAGCGTTACAGCAAGATGATGCCACACTTTCCATTTCCACTTCCACGCACTAGACAGACAGGATCACCGTACACAACCACCAGCGCTTACTGTACCGAAGGATCCAGGGCAAGCGCGGCCAGCAGAGAATACAGCTCGTGGTTCCTAAAGCCTTGATCCAGCGAACGCTACAGAGCCTCTACGAAAGGACAACGGAGAGACATCACAGTCGAATGAAAACTCTCCTCAACATCCTGGAGGTCGCCTGGTGGCCAACGGTCCGAAAGGAGACTGCAAAGGGTGTAACGTCATCAACTGCAGCCCAGAACTATCTCGTCACTGCACATCAACTCCAACTGTTCAACGTGGAAGGAGGAATCAACAGACAGAGTGACGAGCCAGCAATGCTGGGTACAAAAAGCACCGGGGAGAAACAGCGCAACCTACCCAGGGATACCCATCCTGGTATCGATCTTCTCTTCACTGTTATGGTTCCCCAATACCTTCCAGCAAACTAGTGCCTGCATGGGGGTGCCTAGTTTTATCTAATTTATTTCAAAGACATTTTAATACACACTGTAAAGAGGATACCCATTTCATGGACTATGGACAGTGACTATGTGACACTGTCATGCAAAAGACATGTTTTACCGCTCTATTTATTACAATGATTTAATGTATTGTAGAGTTTTAATTGGTTTACATGTTTTTTAGTCCATTTTATTCCTCTTAACATTTTAAGTGTGTGTATGTCTTTAAGAAATGTATGGTTGGCCTGTCATGTGACTAGACACATGACAGGAAGCAGGAAGTACAACTGAATAAGAGAGCAGCATGACAAACAAACAAGGAAAACAGTCACCAAACTTACCTGGATTGAGGAGTTATCACTTTCAGAGCTCACCTTTCCAGACACCATCTACGAACTTCGGATTACACTTACTGTAGATTGTATATACACTGGTGGACACTCACATTGGATTTATCAACACACTGGGATTCTTGGACTGTTTTAGGGTATGGACAAACGAACTGTATTCTTTTAACAGCCTGAGTTTACCTGGTTTTATCGTGTTGTTTTAAAGTCTTTTATGTGAGCATTGTAAATACACCAATCCTTCTTAAACCAACCTATTTTTATGTCTCATTCTTTTAACCACTAGTCATCTCTCACCGTTAAATCTGACCCCATTTTACTCTTGTAACTCGGCTGGTAAGGCCGAGCATTACAATGTGACAGTGTACAGACTAGGGATGCCACAATATAATATTAAACTCAATATCATATTGAACTCGGTACAACATCCACAGTTCAATAGGTGCTTGTCAATTGAATTTTTTTGCGTTTTTGAAAACTTTCAGCTTTTTTTTTTTTTCCTCTGAATTGGCTCTGTGTCTGTATATGAGTCTACGCTCTGAGATAAGGAAATACCTTCCCACGAGTAAATATCTAATCACTATGTACTAAAGTTAGGGATGCTTGAACATGGTGTCAGATTTTACAGTGAAGGTTCACCAGGGAAGTGAGGCTGCAGTACGAGGAAGCACCACTGTCTTTCAAATCTGTGGTGTGGGGACATTTTGGTTTTGCCGTTGAGTATAATTATATAAAAAATGACTGTGTGCAAGCATTGTTTTACACATGTCGCCTTCTCAAATGGAAACGCTTCCAACATGACTGCACATCTGCGGTGCCATCACCTAGCAATATCACTGTCTGAAAGCAGGATAGCAGAGAAAGTAATACAGTCATCCAAAAGTGTTAATTGCCAAAGATTTGCAGCCATTTTCAGTGATTGAGATTACAGACTACTGTCTCGCACTTTTTTCAGCACTGAGGTCATTCCCAACCTCTATAAAAAGACCTGCAACAATTTATCGTAGATAAATTGGCTAAAACACAGAACCTTGCTCTGGGTAGTACAGATAGTTGGACCTTGCGGGCAACAGAAAGTTATCTCACTGTGACTGTTCACTACACGTCAGATTGGGAAATAAAGAGCGCAGTACTCCAAACCTGTCCCCTGTATGAAAGTCATACAAGCGCTCATTTGGCAGAAGAGTTGACAAATGCAGTGAATGTGGAAGTTGGGGAGGCCAAACATGTTACTCCTAGTAACCTCAGATAATGCTGCAAAAATTGTGAACGCAATCCATGAAGCTGGTGGGCTGGGGCCACAGATAGATTGCTTAGCGCATGTTGTAAACCTTGCAGCCAAGAAAGCAGTGTCAATCAACTCCTGGGGAGGGTCAAAAAAATAGTGACTTTTTTCACAAGAGCACCACAGCCCACCATGTTTTGACTGTGAAGCAGGAGATGTTAAACTTGCCCAGACACAAGTTGATTCAGGATGTCACAACTCGGTGGAATTCAATAAATGTCATGTTGGAAAGATACACAGAACACCGGGCCGCCATCTATTCTGAATTACTAGACAAAGGTCTGAAGGTGTCGGTCAAGAACATAGCAATGTTGAATGACAGTGAACAGAAACTGGCAGAAGAACTTATTCAGGTCCTCAAACCACTGACAACTCTCATGATCAGTGAAACAACACCGATGACATCGATGATCCTTCCTCTGAAAGAGATGATTCTCAAATCCCTGGCACCAGGAGATCAGGACAGTGCAACAGTCAGAGAACACAAAACAGACATTACAAATAACCTGGCAAGGAGGTACACTGACCCTAGTCTTCATGATTACCTCCAAATGGCCACAGCCCTGGACCCCAGGATTAAATCCCTGCCTTACTTTGATGACAACTCTCATGATAGGCTCTACAGGAATATCATCAGAGAAATTCTGGAGCATGAACAGCAGGTACTTTTTGATTATGTTTTTTGTTAACCGTATATGATTTTTGTATGTTACACTGGAGATGGCTGTGGTTCTGAGTGCTTGCAGGTGTGTGCATCTGTGTGGGGGAGGAGCAATTATACTAAATGATCTTCCCCTTTGATACACAGGATCTAGCACAGTGCCCTTCACAGAGGAAGAAAATCCATCCTCTCACCCTCGCAGGAAGAAGACCGCAGAGTCAGAGGTATTTGGGGAGCTTTTCAGAACAATAGACCAGGCCCTTTCACTGAGGAGGAAGTCTCCACATACAAGTTAGCAGACATTATTCATGTGCACGCAGATCCATTTTCAGACCTCATTAGTTAATAAATAACTGAAAATGTATGCTCACATTACTGTAGTTGTAGTACTGAAAATAATCTGTAATCTGATTTAACTAACCGCTAATATAATAAAAAAAATAACTGTAATAAATAGAATAAATGACAGCCAATGATAGCTGCAAAAAAAAAAAAAAAAAACCAGAAATAGATAAGAGGAATAACTAAATTTATATCATGGTCCACAATGTTCTTAAAACGTATAAAAGGAGTGTCCTCAATTAAATATATTTTGTCCTTTTTCCACTCTAAGCTGATCTTTTTAACATGTATAAGTCATAAATTGTATAATATAATTGTATAATGTAAATCACATATAAATCTTCAAGCAACAAAAACAGGATTTTGAAGATTTAGGTAAGGTATTTATTATATTTTTTTATGTACAGTATACATTTATTACAAAATAAGCACAATGTATTTCATTGTTCTTTTAAATAAATGTTTGTACATTTAAATATATTAGCAAGACTTTGAGAAAAAAAAAACGATATCATTCTTGATAACGTACAGTACATCATCCAGGTGATCCACTCCGGATTCTTTTGGTTGGAAAAACAGGTTTGGGAAAAAGCGGACCAGGCAATACCGGTTTTTAAATCTGAGATATCCTCTTCTGTGACTGGAGAATGTGAAAAGTTTCATGCAATAATAAATGGCAGAAAAGTATCCATCATTGACTCTCCAAGTCTGTTTGACACCAGTCTAACTACAGAAGAGGTGATCCATTTTTTTTAAAGAACTTTCATTCAGACAGAGAGTGCAAAGATGTAAATTGTAAGAAAAATAATCCTTTTATTTTCTTTTCTTTTGTGAAATGTGAAACTTTTCTATTAGACCCCCTGAACAAAATTATGAAATTGTAAATGAGCATAATAGGGGCCTTTTAAATGTTAAATGTAAAGTGATGGTAACTACATAAAGCTGTCTAAAAATGATTAAGGGATTTTTTAAAGAACTAAAGATCACAATACCATCATCAAAACATTTAAAAACAAAATGTACAGAAATGAAAAAGGCAATACAAACAGCATAAAATAACAAATTTATGAAATGTACTAACTTATCAATATAGCTATGAAATGTGGTGATATGCATTTTAACACCACTGCTCCGGGTATGTGTTCACGGTGTGTGTGTGTGTGTGTGCGCACTTGGATGAGATAAATGCAGAGCACAAATTCCGAGTGTGGGACACCATACTTGGCCACGTCACGCCACTTTCACTTAATACATGTATTATTAAAATATCCAAATCTGCACGTAGATTAGAACTAGACATCTAGAAGTAGACATCTTTTTGTATGTTTTCAGTAATGCTTCTGCAGGTTTTTCCATTTGTATGCACAAGCATCTCTAGGAATGTAATTATGCTCTCACTTGTCTGCAGGCTGACAGAGGCAACATCTGCCATGAAGGACAGAACCTATGTAGCCTTAATCATCTGGCCAAATTAGTTAAAATTATAAGTCTTTAAATGTCCACGTGACAGCAAAAGTTAGATACCACGCATTCCTAAAAGACATCAATCTGAAAATATTATACCAGCATGCTAGCCATTTAGCAAGACTATACTTACTCAGTATTAGTATTTAGTATTCACTGTGCTTATGGAAGTTTATCCCTGGCACAGGATCTTTAAAATTACTAAAATAGACATTTACACACATTGATAAATGACTGTTTAGAGTAAAATGTAGACCATAAGTAGAAACCTAAAGTCTACCCATATGCAATATCTGTCATATCTATACATTTATTAAATTTCAATTTATTTAATATCTATGCATTTATTAAAGTATATTGTCATAGTTAAAACATTAAACTTTCATATATTAACATACTGTATATCTAGCTCACACAAATATTTGTTTTTATGTATGTGTAATACATTTTTGACATATCCGTCATGCACGTTATATAAGTGAATATTATATAAAATAAAATTCTAAGTTAATATACAGGTGCATCTCAATAAATTAGGATGTCATGGAAAAGTTAATTTATTTCAGTAATTCAACTCAAATTGTGAAACTTGTGTATTAAAT
>NW_015555767.1:83440-90472 GCF_001515605.1 Sinocyclocheilus anshuiensis
ACAATTTGAGTTGAATTACTGAAATAAATGAACTTTTCCACGACATTCTAATTTATTGAGATGCACCTGTAAAAGATAGACATGTATTTAAAAAAAATATATATTATTTTTTACGTTATCTTATATTACATCATTAAAACATAAACATACTGATTTTGTATTTATATATATATATATATATATATATTGTAACATACGTACATATAAAATTTTATTATGGGGATGTTATAGATAATATATATGGCAATATCTTGATATAGGGCAATATATGTCAAAGTGATTGCAAGAACAAAACTTGAAGTTCTACATGCATTTCTGCTTTGTTTCCTGTATGGATGACAGTCAACACCATGTTGTCACTTATTGTGAGACTTAGAGAAGATGAACTCAAGTGCAAGTTTACTGGAGGCACAGTAGGTGAAAACACACAGTGATAACAGGTGAGTATTGATGAAATGGAAATGTCAAGGATTGCATTTATTTGGAGAATAACAGTTGGGAGAATGTCTGATGAATCACACAAGGAAATAAACACAACGCAGGCAACAGAACAACGAGGAAACAGAGAAGATCGTCAAGTGGAAAACACAGGTAAGCAATCCACTTGTGAGTATACAAAGGCCCATAGAATCCTTGCAATTATACAGTAAAGAGACCAGACAATGTGTGTGTGAAAGAGTGGCAGTCTTTAATTGCAGGGAGATGAGGAACAGTTGTGGGCCATTAATTAATCCGGGGAGAGAGAACGGAGTCTCCATGGAGATGGACAACTGCACTGTAAAATCCAATAGTTTACCTTACTTAGATTTAATTATATGAAGTCAGAGTTATTTGATTTAAAAGAAAAGAAAGTAATAAATAGATTGCTTTCAGAAAATGCGTAACTTCTAATTCAATCATTAGTTTATTTTTAGTGTGTGTTCAGTAGTCAACTTTATCAAATGTCTTTTTTCATAAATACCCCGAGATGCTTTTATTTGGGTTTATATAATCCTTAAATCGTGTGTGGTAACGTGTTAAAGTCACACACAGACTTAAACATTCAGCACGTGAATCACAACAATGGTAACAATTCAATTTCTTTTATTTTTATTAATTGTAACAATAACCATTTTATTCGCTGTTTTTGTTGTGCTACTACTGACACAAGACAGCAAATAAAATTGGCAAATAAAATCAACAACTGTAAAACAAAGCAACGTGTAAGTAAACTATACTAACTAAGCATCTGTCAGTACAACATACTATTACTATTTCACTTTACTTAGTTTTTCCAAGGCAATCGGTTTGCATGCTTTTTTTAAGTAAGCCCAACTAATTAGATTTTACAGTGTGGGTGGAGTAGGATGTGAGACGTGATCCATGAATAAAACAAGTCTAGCAGGATCACAGTCCTGTAATGTTTGTATAGGGACAGAGAAAACAAAACTATTCATAGAGAAAAGGACAACACAGCCTAGAAATAGGAACTCAGACGCTGATTATTTGCTCCCACAATGAAAGGCGAGAAAGAGCACACATGTAATGATGTTATCTTAGGTTTACTGTGTATAAACCTAAATGTTGATACATTTTTGATACATCTTGGATTGAAGTAGAAGCAGAGCTGGTGTCAATAAGAATAGTAGGGACGCAGTAGTAAATACACTGTAGAGATCACATTTGGATTAATACAAGATAAACAAGGAATAGCGGCATTAAAAAAAGGTTTAAATTCTTGATGACTAGCTCGAGAAATTGAAACAAGTAGATAACTGAAAATACTGTACTGTACTTTTATTTGATAAAACATGTTAATCAAATGCCTGGGTTTTACTTATAATTTCATATTTAAAATCAAGAACAACAGTTCTGACCTCTCTTTCTCAATAGCTATGGATTCCAATTGAGACAGCTAATGGACAAAAATCAAATATGTCAAGCAGCTCAACTTTTTTGCATTACTTGCTATTTGCACTACTTGCTATCATTGTTGGAGTGCTGGTGCAGCAGGTATGTACTGTGAATTTTAAATTAATGACAGAGTAACCAGAAATCCATCTGCTTGATACTCCCCAACGAGGTAGCATTAGGCTATTTTAAGTGAGATTCCAAATCGCAGGGAGCATTGCATTGCAGCGAGGAAGCAGTTAAGATTACATGTAATACTAAGATTGTCCACCAGATGAAGTCATTGGATAAGAAATCTTTTAAGCCTGATCCTTTTCTGCTCAGTTTAATTAGAATGAAAACAAATACATAAAATAAGTTAATATGTACTGTACTGGTAATGTAGTTTTATATAATTATTTCACAAATGCTTATAGATCATTAGTTTGCATGATAGGACTAGGTGTTATGATCCCAATATTCAGCACCATTTAGCCATTAAAACCATTTTGAAAAATCCTTATAGATCATAAAAAAATGTTGGTAACACTTTACAGTAAGGTCTTATTTGTTAACATTAGTTAATGCATTAACTAACATGAACTAACAAAAAACAATATATGTTTACAGCATTTATTAATCTTTTTTTAATGTTAATTAATAAAAATGTTCATGTTCATGTTAATTCACAGCACATTAACTAATGTTAACAGATACAACTTTAATGTATTAGTAAGGTTTGAACTTAACATTAACTAACAATAAATGCTATATAATTGTTCATGTTAACTAATATAATTAATGTTAACAAATGAAACTGTATTGTAAAGTGTTACCAACGTTTTATATATTGTTGTCTCTCTCTGTGTGTGTGTGTGTGTGTGTGTGTGTGTGTTTCACACTCTTGATGTTCTAGATGAACCCTTTCATTGCCGTAACCCTTCAAACCCTTGCTGATGGCTTGGGCCCGTCATCGCTGCTTGCAGCTATATTTTTATTATTTCTTTTTAAAGGTTAAAAATTTGTTGAAAACATTGATATAATGTGATATATGTGAAACTAAGTATAATATTATGTACTTAACTTTCAGATGCATGTGCAACAAAATAACAATTCGAGTGATTTAGGTACTGTTTTCTTTTCTTGAAAATATTGATATTATATATTATAATTAATTAATAGATTATATGATAAGTATTATAATTCTGACATATTATCACTCGATATTAATACATACTTTTATTTATACATTTAGGATGAAAAAGAATAGTATAATAAATGTATAATGAATGTATATTGTACAGTCTATGAATAATTAAATTCCTATTAATCATTCAGATGAACCGCTCCAGATTCTTTTGGTTGGAATGACAGGGGCAGGAAGAAGTGCAACAGGAAACACCATCCTGGGGGAAAAGTATTTAAATTAGAGACATCCTCCTCCTCTGTGACTAAGCAATGTGAAAAAAATAATGCAACGGTAAATGGAAGAAATTTATTATTTATTGACACTCCGGGTCTGTTTGACACTAGCCTAACAAAAGATGAGGTGATCGACAGAATTAAACGCTGTATCCTACTCTCTGCTCCTGGTCCACGTCTTCTTAGTTGTGATTCAGCTGGGCAGATTCACAGATGAAGAGGCAGAAGCTGTTAGAATCATTCAAAACATTTTTGGTGAGGAATCCTCCACATACACCATTGCACTGTTCACTCATGGAGATGTAATTACGGGCAGAAACATTCACAAATTTGTGCGTAACAGCCCCAAACTGCTCAGTTTCATCAAAACATGCAGTGGAAGATTCCATGTGTTTAATAATGAAGAACAAAATACTGAACAGGTCATTCAAGTCAAGTCAAGTCACCTTTATTTATATAGCGCTTTTAACAATACAGATTGTGTCAAAGCAACTGAACAGCATTAATTAGGAAAACAGTGTGTCAATAATGCAAAATGACAATAGTAAACACTAATTTTTCAGTTGAAGACAGTTCATCATTGAATTCAGTGATGTCAACATCCAGCTCAGTTCAGTTTAAATAGTATCTTTGCAATCATTTGCAATCAAGTCAACGATATCGCTGGAAATGAAGTGTCCCCAACTAAGCAAGCCAGAGGCGACAGCGGCAAGGAACCAAAACTCCATCGGTGACAGAATGGAGAAAAAACCTTGGTAGAAACCAGGCTCAGTCGGGGGGCCAGTTCTCCTCTGACCAGACGAACCAGCAGTTCAATTCCAGGCTGCAGCAATGTCACATTGTGCAGAGGACTCATCTGGTTCCTGTGGTCTTGTCCCGGTGGTCGTCTGAGACAAGGTCTTTACAGGGGCGGTTCAGTTGTTTGAACAGATTGACAAAATAGTCACTGGAAATGGTGGGCAGCACTACACCAATGAGATGCTTGACAGAGAGAAAGTGATTGAAGCAGAAATAAGTCATATCCTGACAGAGAAAAGGGAGCAGAGACAGAAGGAAACGGAAGCTCTGAGGGCTACATCTGAAGGCAAAGTTTTTGAAAAAGCAAAACAAAAACTGGACAGTGAATATAAACAGCAGGCACGATGGCAAGCTGAGAAAAATGTTCGTATGAAAAATGGTGGGTCCTCTTTTCTTAATGATGTAATAGCTTTTGTTCAAACGAAACTTAAATCATGAAAAGAGCAAGAAAAACAGTTAACTCCGATCAGGTGGAAACACATGCACTAAACTAAAATGTAAAAACATCAAATATGCAGCACTCGGCAACAAGGACAAAAGGGAGATATAGAAGCTGTGCAAAAATGTTCCTGGCCTATTGCTACTGAAACTATAATGATAAATAACTTCTTTTTGTGCCACAATGTATATTCAGGGATAAATACAAATGATACATTATGTGTTTGTATATAAATTTTAGGATTTTTTTCTAGGTTCTTTTTTTTTCTAGTTTAATCATAAACTATGACTGAATGAGAATGAAAACCAGACTGGTTCTCCTTTTCACAGGAATCAGAAATTATGTCATGCAGGGTAATGTTGGTTTGCAATGGGCCTGTTCTATTAGTATACTGTATTCTCAAGAAACACTTTTTGCCTTTTCTGTTTTGTCTGTTTTCCTATTGTTATATAATTACAGCAAAATAAAATGTTACATGTTTTTCACTCATATGGCTCCTGATATATAAAATAAAGACAAAGAGAAGGAATTTAGAACTAAAGTAAAGACACCTAAAATTAATTAATAGAGTTTAACAGAAATTTTATTCAGGAAATGTAAAAAAACAAAAACAAGCATGGAAAGGATTGCAAGTAGGAGAGTGAGGTTACAACAAAAGTAATGAGGGGAGAGAGGGAGGGTACAACAAAAGGTACAAATTGGAGATTATGTAAGGTTTGTTAATGAACGTAATCATTTTATAATAGATTTGATGTTATGGATGCTAAAATGAACAGTGGAGAATTCTTAAACAATTTCCAATGGGTCCACAACCCTTGCTAGCAGGAAGGGGCTGCATGTTTAGCTCATATTAATCTTAATAAAGCACCTAGAAGTCTGTGCACATCAGATTAAGGGGACCCTTTTACACAGCTATTTATTTCAGACATTACTGAATGCGTATACAGTCCCACATTTGTAGAAAGTATCCACAGTAATACCCATCCCCAAGACATCAGAGGCAACATTACCTAAACATTACAGGCCAGTATCTTTGACCTCAGTTCTGGCAAAATGTATGGAAATAATTGTGAATAAATGTGAGGTTATCAGTTTAGACCCACTGCAGTTTGCATACAGACCACATAGGGGGACAGAAGATGCCACACTTTGTTGATTTTTGTTGACTGATTTTATAGTAAAGCATATTCAGGACTCCAAATCTTAGCACAGGCACTTTTTGTTGATTTTTACTTAAACATTTAGTAAGGTTAATTTATTATCACATCACATTTCTAGTGTGAATATAAATTCTCCTTTGATATAATGGATCAAAGACTTTCTTACAGATTGTCCAAAGAATGTGTTTATGAATGGCATATTTTAAAATGAACTGGCTTTAAATACAGGGGCTCCAGAGGGTTTAATCTCAATATATACCAATGACCTACAAATTAAGAGCAATAAAGCTGGTCTTTTTAAATATGCAGATGGCATGGTCTTGGTGCAACTTTGTTCAAAGAGTCAATTACTGAGTGAGCAAACCTATTTCAAAAATATTAAGGCCTTGAGTATTGATGTAAATTCAGTGCCTTGCAAAGCAATGTAAGGGAAATGAAGAGTCGATTTTTTAATGTTAATCTTAACATATTCAGATAAAAGGTTGAGATTTAATGAGAATGTAGACAATATTTTTAGGAAAGCAACTCGAAGGTTGTTTCTTATGCAGAAATAAGAAATAGTTTTTATTTTAGTCAATATTGGAAATGGTATATAAAAGCCATGTTGAGAGTATTTTAATGTTTAATACTACAGCCTGGTATGGAAACTTGGGAGTGAGGAATAAGTTGCACAGAATAGTGAGAAGGGTGGAAAAAATAATAGGATGCCAGCAAACACTTAGAGGGGTCCTATTATGCTCTTTTACAAAGTCTTGATTTTGTTTTGGGGGTGTACTAGAACATGCTCTCATGCTTGGTGGTTCGAAAAAAGCATTATTTTTCACATAATTTACATTATTAAAATACCTTTCTCCCCATCCTGGCAGTTCCGGCTTTGATGAAGGTCCGCCTTCCGAAAAACTAAATGTGTTGTGATTGGTTAGCTGTCCCAGTGCGTTGTGATTGGCGAACAGCTTAGACGGTGTTTCAGTACTGCCAGGCCCCTTGCTCCGTCTTTCAACAAAAGCTTTTTGGCGAATCCGGCACTGTACTCCCTCGTGTTGTGGAAGCTGTCCTCAGTAAAATGCGCAGCACACAATAGCAAATTGGGGTTATAATGCTCAGGGACAGAGTTAAAAAATAAATTGCAACCACTGTTTCCTGACATCATCCGCTTTCGGAAGCCCAAACAAAGACGTTTGGGCACGGAGGTGAAAAAAAACAGTGTTTCAGGCGGTCGCGCACCGGAAGAGAAGCGCAGCGTCGCGTCGCGCCACATCTTTAAAATTCAAATACATTATTTTCTATGAGTGTAGGCACACCAGCGGCGCCGTTCGGCATCTGTCCGCGGCGCCCAGCTACGTC
>NW_015555767.1:91324-113636 GCF_001515605.1 Sinocyclocheilus anshuiensis
GGACTTTGAGATTTGTAACTTTCTAGATCTTTTTTATGCCCAAACATACACACTACACACTGACTAAAATTAAAAAAGTGAAAAAGCATAATAGGACCCCTTTAAAAAAAACAAATGTACTCATTTCCATCATCTTATACAGCATACTAAATTTTGAGTAGTTAAAGACTTTATTACATGCATGGCCCCAGCAGTCCGAACGAGGGGTTACCCCGCTTCCTACCTGCATTGGGCCCCACCCCAGCTTGGGACCAGTGTTGGGAGTAACGCATTACAAAAGTAATAATATTACAGTAGTATATTACGTTTTGCTGTAACGCAGTAATATAACGCATTACTATGTATTACATTTTGGAAGTAACTTGCCCAACACTGCTTGGGACAGCCCTGATTACATGTCACTTTCATGAGCCATAAATGACACGTTAGAAAATAATATGGCATGCATAACTCTAATTATTGAAAACGTGAAGAAGAAAAAATGCCTGAGAAAATGCGTTTGGCTTTGAATCCTGCACCACTCATGACATTTTTCCAGAACTACTGTTGGGAACACAGCAAGCCAATCCATGTTTGCTTTAGCTGCTGGCTAATTTGAACTAAACCGAGATGTGTTGCATTTGTGATTGGAATGCATAAATGGATAGGAATATGTCTATAATATACGAAAACAGGCACCATATAACATACACAATTTTAATGTCACTCTCCTTAAACCCCTAATCGACTTTCACTGTCAAGCACACTTCAACAGACTATGGACAGATGGGTAACTGCACCTGTGAGTGAGCGCACTCAATGGACTACATAAACCAACATGAATTCCAATTTGGAAACAGAGCATCTGTCAAAACCATCATTTTAATCCGAAGAGAAGTCGAAGCACGATTTACTTAATTAATACTCCTCAGCAAGTAACTTAAACAGGAGGAATCTGCTAGAATGATGAAGAAGAAAAAAATCATTATTGTGCAGTAGCACTTTATCATCTGTAGGTGGCAGTCGACACCAGGTAACCCTTCAAAAGAAAGCCTAGTAACTTTTGACAGCGAAACCGAAACGGAAACAAAGTTAACACAAACAAACTTCTAATGTAGCCTAGTTTCTGAATAAAGACAGTATTCAATAGGCCTACGTCACGACGCAGATACTCGCACGATGTGTTCCTCATTTAAAGGTAAGTTCTAGGCCTTTATGATGGATACATTTAAGGTACATTATATTATGCAGCCATTATAAAATGAGAATGGTACTTCCTTAATTCGACAATATATAGTAGGCCTACTGTATTTAAAGCAACATCAAAGAGAGCTGGTGTAAAACTAATAAAAGATTAATGAGGAATAGGCTACTTGCATAAAAAAATGAAAGATGTATATAATAGAGCAACTGAAATATTCTGATAGCAACTTATCTGTAGATTACATTAGGGTAGTGGATTTTGTATTAAATTTTTATTTGCATGTAATGTCAGAACTGTGGCACAGCGCAGTTCTTGATGTGTTAGAGGACGTTCAAACTGCAACATGTCCAGTCCGGTTCTGCCCTGTCTCCTCTTCACTGCTTTTGTTATTTAGCAAACGAAAATAATAATGACTACATGTCAAATTCATCTTTTGTGAGCACTGATCAATTTTGAATGTATAGCAAGAACTTTACTTTTTTTATTTTTATTTTTTTTTATAGTGCAGAGGCAGAGCATTTCTCTTGGACCATCAGTAATGACTTCAAAGTCGTGGATCCTATCTTTCTCTACAATACTACTGGTGCTTTGTGCAATTGTTGCTGTCATTGCAATAGGGATTCAGGTATGCTTGTATGTATATTTCAACCTTTTCTGTTTTTTTTTAACATATTTAACCAAATGTGATGAAAACGTATAATTTTATGTAAACACTTCTAGATGTTCAGGCAACAAAAACATGACTTGGATGACATAGGTAAATCTATCTATCTATCTATCTATCTATTGTAATGTAACCCTTTGACATTGTGAAGTGTGCATGACTTCCTTTTTTGTGTTACCAAAACATGCTTGACTTTGTAATAGAAAGTGTCATGTTAAATTTATATAACTTAAGGTTGTTCATGTTTTATCAGATATTTAAGATATGTATTCAATGTCATATTCTTGTTTATGCAATAGCTGCATCAGTGCATCATCCAGGCGAACCGCTCCGTATTCTTCTGGTTGGAAAAACAGGGGTGGGAAAAAGTGCAACAGGCAACACAATCCTGAGAAAAAAGTTTTTTAAATCGGAGATATCTTCCTCTTCTGTGACTGGACAATGTGAAAAATTTCATGCAATTATAAATGGCAGAAAAGTGTCCGTCATTGACTCTCCAGGTCTGTTTGACACCAGCCTAACTAAAGATGAGGTGATCAACAGAATTAAACGCTGTATTCCTCTCTCTGCTCCTGGTCCACATGTCTTCTTAGTTGTGATTCAGCTGGGCAGATTCACAGATGAAGAGGCAGAAGCTGTTAGAATCATTCAAGCTGTTTTTGGTGAGGAATCTTCCATGTACACCATGGCACTGTTCACTCATGGAGATCGACTGGAGGGCAAAAACATTCACACATTTGTGCGGGACAACCCAAATCTGCTCAGTTTCATCAAAACATGCAATGGACGATACCACGTGTTCAACAATAAAGAACAAAATCCTGAACAGGTCATTCAGTTGCTTGACCAGATTGATAAAATGGTCACTGGGAATGGTGGGCAACACTACACCAGTGAGATGCTTGAAAAGGTAGAAAGAGCAATTGAGAAAGAGAAACAACGTATCCTGCAGGAGACAGCAGAGCAGAGACAGAAAGAGTTAGAAATTCTGAGGACTCAACTTGAAGATGAGGCCTACGAAAAAGCTAAGAAAAAACTGAACAATGATTACGAGCAGCAAGCAAGATGGGAAGCAGAGAGGAACCCTTCATTTATAATGAAAGTGGTCAATTATTTGAAGAAACTGTTCAACTTTGTCTAAGCCAGTTCATCTCCAATGGACACATTACTTGTCTTCATCAAAAAATTTAAAACAAATAATGGTCTTTTCTAGTTTCATACATATTTCATACACTTGTGGTTTTGTAAGTGTTATGATTATTTTGCTAAATTAGTCCTAGAAATTCTTGTATATCTCTCCCATTATTTGAAACTTTTAACAGGGAGAGTCCATAAAATAGTTTTTAATACTCCACTTGCATCAGTATCTACAATTTGTGTCCATAAATCGTAAAAGTAAATAAAGACTCGATTTTGTTTAGCTGTTATCTGAATTACTTCAGTTGTTTTCACATTATTAAAATTGCATTTGAACATGATATAAAATGTGTTTGTTTGAAACTCAGCATATATGCAGCCAGCTGACGTTGAAGTTTTATTTTCAACTGTTTTTAAAGCATTGATTCTTTAATTTTGTTCAAAATTGTCTTTCTAAAGATGAACAGCTTACATTTTTTCTTTACATGTTTCGAATTAAGGAAAACATACTTTAATGCTTTGCATCAACTGCTCAATTAAAAACATTACCACATGTCTGCTCATACCTGGTATTCAGTCTGAAGTCTTGTTAATTTAGTGCTGCAATATTGAACATTCTATTACCTTATATCAGTATCTTAGTTCCTATTTTATGGTATCTTAGTTTCTTGGTTTCTTAGGCCTATACATACCCATTGTGTGTGTGCGTGTACTGTATGTGCACTTGTTTGCAACACTGTGTTAAACATAGTATTATACACAACAGTGTTTTCTGAATGGTTCAGTGTTTTTGAACAAATTGGGTGAGTTGACTGATTCAATGACTCATTCATAAACTTCTTTCGTTCCTGAATGAATCATCATTTTTGAATGATTTAGTTGAATATATTGACTTATAAAGACAGTTGCAGAATTTGGAACTGTATACTGTTTTTATTATTTTTGCCAGAGTAATGGCAGTAATACGAGTAATGTGCTAAGTTGCTGTTCCGATTTCAGCAAGTCACTTGTTTCGCTCATGTAAGAATCAGTGTTTTGAATGAATCAGTTCAATTAATCAGTTCACTGAAAAATTCCCTTCAAAGACTCTTAGTCTGTCTGGAACTTGTGAACAGACAAACAAACACTTCTGGATACTTAAGTCTCACTTAAAACCTTAAAATGTGACTCTTTTACACCTGGTATTAACATCCTTTTTAATTGTTTTTTTTTTCTTCACAAGTGGTCAGTGCTAAATATAAGTATAAATGGGGTCTGAAATGTTTTCATCGGATCGCTGAAACCACATATGTAGGTAATCATTTTGAACAATTATCATTTTATGAAATGCATTGCATAAGTGTGCATGTGTTAATTAATGCAAATAAATCTATATATATTTTTAATGGTTCCTTAATTCTCCAGATAACATTTGGGCTAACTGTATATATACACACTGTATATGCTACTATAGATGGGTTAGTGCAGTCTGCAGAGGTTAAAGTTATTTGGGCTGGTCTCTAAAAAGATTCATAAACCTACAGGTGTTCAACCAGTATCATTCATTGATTTTGTCCTTTGAAGGTTTCTCATAATGAACTTTTCAAGAGTAGTAAACAGAAACTCTGCAATTACTTTGAGATACGTGTTGTTTCTTTCCGCTTTCTCTCTTGCCTCCCTCTCTTTCCTTTCCCACAGCTCTGTTATGGCCTGTTTCAGAGCCTCTGCTTCATATTTGATTTTCAGATCCTCCAGTTCTCTGCTTCTCTGCTCTTCGTTTTCCATTAAGATTCGCTGTTTTTCCTCTTGAATTGCAATCTCTGCCTTCTCTAGCATTTCACTGGTATAACGGCGTCCTCCGTGCTCAGAATTTATCTTGTGTATTTTTTCAAAAAGTTGATCAACCTGCATGGCATCTTTGGACTCATTATTAAAAACACGATATCACTTCTGGCATTTCTTGAAGAGTATCTTCAAATCAGGATTGTCAGCGACAAACTCTTGGATATTTCTACCCTCAAACTTGTCTCCATGTGTAAACAAAATCATGGTATGCTTATTTGCATCTTCTCCAAAGATCTTGAGAAAGATGTCCACTGTGTCTCTGTCCTCTTTTGTGAAGTGACCAGGCTGAAGCACCAGCAAGAAGACGTGTGGACCGGGAGTAGAAAGGGGAATACACAGCTTAATTCTGCTGACCATCTCCTCTATAGTAAAGCTGGGGTCAAACAGTCCTGTTGTGTCAATAACAGCAACCTTTGTGCTGTTAACATTCTTTGTAGCTTTCCAGCAAACCTTTGTCACAGATGATGATGACAAATTCACTTTAAAAAACTTTTCATCAAGAATGGTGTTTCCAGTAGCACTTTTTCCAACTCCAGTCTTTCCCAAGAGAACAATCCTGAGCTCTTCACATGGATCCTGCTGCTCTGGCACTGTTTAAAAGCAATGAACAAATACATTGTAATACTGCATAATGTAATATGTTACATCATAAACATTTATATAAAATTTCACACTGAAATGAATATCTGTTGAAAATGTTTTTCTTCAAGAAGATGTGCCTATGTTTTATATATTTGTTTTTCTTGATAACAAAGCATTTGCTGCAGGAAATACCTGCTTTGCCATTGTCCTGAAACTTGTGTGAACTGTTGTACAGCACACAAGAATCAACAGCAACCGTGCAGCTATGAAATGATTAAATATTTGCAAGACCACAAAGTTCACTGTTGTGTCATTTAATGAATGCCAGTGGGACAGTTTTAAACTTTAATCCAAAAGCTCAAGTTTGCTCCTAGGTTTAGAAGACAAAAACTGAGAACAACTGCCTTTAATTCCACGTTTCAAGCACAGCTGAAATCAGTATATAAAAATTCATAACAATAAGCTATAATGACAAACTTTCTGTTAATCTTTTTATTTTATAACACAAACATAATGTTTACACCAGAATCAGTCATAAGTAAACTTTAACATACTGTTACCATCAACTAGTTACTACATTTTGAAACAGGCAAATATGAATGTGTTTTACATAAGATAAAACTTTACCATAGAAATGAATTGCATACATTTTTTTCAATGTTTAAAATAGTAAATATACATTATTTCTTCCAAACAGGCAATGTTTCAAAGGCACATTTGTGTATCTGCATTTCAAAGTGTTTTACATAGATGTCATTTCTCAACAGACTCTTTAAAACAGTTGGTGTACATTGCTATATTGCTATCATTTATTTCTTCATCAATTTCTTCACAAGATAAAGCAGTGGTACTAAACCAAATAAATACACTTTCTTGTTGTCCTTGTTGAACAGGCTGTGCAACATTTCCCAACATGCTTCACTTTGAGTCACATCTGCTTTCACCTTTGTTATCTCATCGCTTGAGGATTTTGGAAAATACTCTGGGATTTTACTCTGTGTTTGTGTCTTGGCAAATGCTGCATACGTAAACAGAGCTGCTGCAGCAGCAGCAGCAGTCGCAGCAGCAGCAATGTAGAAGTGCCATGTATTCCAGGACTTTCCCTGCTCCTTGTTTGTTGTCCTAACAAAATATTTTTTGTTTCTCTTTCCCAACTGACTGTCCACTTTCTCAAAGAGCTCACTGACCTGACTTGTGTTTTCTCTGTCATTATTATTAAACACATGATACTGTGATCCACATTTTTGGATGAGTTTCTGCAGGTTTTTATCCTCCCCTACAAACTGGTCTACACTTTTATTCTTAAGTTTGTCTCCATATGTAAAAAGTACTATTGTGAACAAATTCACATTTGAGCACAGCATCTTCTGGAGTATGTCCATCACATGTCTTTCTTGCTCAGTGAAGCGGCCCAACTGAATAATGAAGGGAAAAGCATGGGGTCCGGGTTCACACAGAGTCAAGGCTCTTTCTAGCTCCTGCTCTACATTTGTATTAGAAGCATCACAGTTTAATAAGCCAGGAGTGTCTACAACAGTCACTTTCCTCCCACAGACAACAGCATCCCTCCGTTCACTTGTTGATGTGAGAGAGGTGGCGCTGAGGTCTGAGTGAAACTCCTCTCGGCCCAGAATGGTGTTTCCTGCTGCACTTTTCCCAACTCCCTGAAGGCCGACCAGAATCAGTCGAAGGTGCTCCTTCACTCCTGGAAAGATGGAACTTAATTTGTTCAAAAAGAAAAGAAAATTCAAAACTCAAGGTCGGCATTCATAACCAGTGCTCTAACAAACACAAAATGATGTTACAAACAACAAACATTGCACGTAGTAAGCATACGTTTAAGTCATCAAGTATCTAAAAACAAAACAAAACATTTTTTTCACTCAGTTATTTTTTATTAATTTCAGGTTTGCATTACAATTATGCATTGTAGTATACTAAAACAAATTACAGTGACCCAGTATAATAAAGTTTTTCCATTAGCTAGCACTGAGTGTGTAGACATAAAATATAAGAGCTACTGTCATTTGTTATTTTGAATAATAATAATAATCAAGGAATATATTGCTAATCAATGACAATCCAATGATGGATTAACCAATCAGAGAACTTTTCTCATTGAAGTTGGCAGGCTTTTAAAGCAACAGCACCAGCAGCAGCAGCAGCAGCAGCAGCAGCAACTCCTGCCACTACCGAACCGGCTTTCAGAAACTTATTGTTTCTTTCTGCTCTGTATCTCGCTTCCTGTTCAGTCATTTGTTGTTGCAGCATAAGCCTTTCTTTTTCTTCCTCTATTGCTCTCTCAGCTGCCTGAAGCATTTCATTTGTGTAATACTCTTCACCATTTACAGTCACAAGCTGCTCTATTTGTTCAAACAGCATGTTGACCTGGTTTGGATCATTTTCTTCATTGTCAAAAACATGGTATCGGCCACTTGTAGTCTTGACAAAGTCAAGCAGATCAGGACTGTCTTTAACAAATTTATGGATGCTTTTCTGTCCACGCCTCAGCCTGTCTCCATGAGTGAACAGCACCATGGTGTATTTTGATGCTTGTTCACCAAAGATTTTCTGAATTTGCTCCACAGATTTTTTGTCCTCTGCTGTAAATCTCCCAAGCTGCACAACCACGAGAAAAACATGAGGGCCTGGCGCAGAGAGCGATATGCACAGTTTAATCTTTGCCTCAATCACAGTTTGTTCCTCTTTTGTGTCAAACAAGCCTGGAGTGTCAATAACGGCCACCTTTTGCCCATTGACATCTCCTCTGGCCTTATCACAGTCTATGGTCACAGAGGAGGAGGACAGTTCTGAATTACATTTACATTTACATTTACATTTAGTCATTTAGCAGACGCTTTTATCCAAAGCGACTTACAATTGGGGGATACATAAAGCGATTCTTCTCTCTCTTTTCCACCTCTATCATGTGTTTCCAAACCATTCCGGTTGTCTTAAACTTGGAATTAAACTTGTTTTCTCCCAGGATGGTATTTGCTGCTGCACTCTTTCCTACTCCAGTCTTTCCAACCAGCACAATTCTTATTTCATCACTGCTCTTCTGAGTCCTCTGCACTGTTAAAGGACAAGGACATTATTACATCTGTATTATTTCTTAAGGGTTGGATTTGTTGTGACGAAATTGTGGAAAATAGTGATTTTCTTTATTTGCAAAAAATATCAGTATTTTTGTAGACAATTCATGCTGTATATCACCCATTGTCCTCAGTTAAAATGACACTTTAGCACATCCTCACCTTATCTATTTTTATCACCTCCCTTGGCCCTGTTCATCAACTAACAACGTACATGATATTAGAACTCGAAATGTTCCGGAGATACAATTTATAGTCCTATTTGAGATTCCCATTTCAAACCCATATTCTAATGGAACATTTTTTAAAACATTGCAGAGGAGTGTTTATGATGGTATTCATTATGTCATCAATTCTGTTCCACATAAGTGTCAAAACTTTGGTGCATTCTATGCATTACAACCAGATATTTTGCATCATTCAGTTTCATAATCATGAGGAAAACAGCCACCATCACCATAATTCAGTATATAAAAATTACAGCATATGAACAACATTGTAAAGTGACAGTGCTTTTGGAAGATGTATTATTTTATTTTGTTTAGCAAATCAAATAATGAAATGAATGCATAAAATGCTCTATTACATGGATGTCGTTTCGCAGTCATTTCTCAATCTTTTTTCATTATGTTAATATCCTTTAATGAATTGTTCCTGTATATTTTTTTTCAGTGCTCTTCTGCAATGGTACATTTCGAACCATAATTGGTACATTTGGAACATAAATTAAATACTCAAATCTAATAGCAATAATATAGAAAGAGATGTTGTGAAAAAATCATGATTTACCTTTTTCGGCTTCCATAATATTGAAGTGGATAGGTGTGGGTGGGTATATTTGTTGAAGGATTTCTGGTGCACTTTGCTGAAGATTTAGTGTGGAAAAATAAATCATTGAGTCTCTTTATATTCTGCCTCTTTTAGCCCTCCCATATCCAAGTAAATATTGCAAATCTGCAAGCATGCCCCACCCACTATGTTCCAAATTTCCATTTGCTCTATGAAGTGGATGATGTAAGGACTGTAATCGACTGTTGATGTCGGCTTGGTGAATTACAGTCTTCAGGTTTAGGTGAGGAGGTAAGGTTAGCATCAGGAAATCAGGGCACAACAAGTGGGATAAAAACCTTGGCAGAACACAGGTTTGGCCACATCAAGCGCCGAGTAAATGGTCACACCACTAGGGCATCAACAGAGGCTGGGTTGGTCCAGCATTAATATGGTTCCTTTAAATACGTGTTATAACATAAGGGGCTTTCGCACTGGAGGAACATTTTCATACCTCCTATAAAACTATTGGCAGAATTGGCTCTTTTTTGGCGTGTTCACACCTCAGGAACTAGGAACTCGGTTTGGGGGAACTTAATTAGCTCCTACTTCAGAGTAGGGTCTAAAAAAATTAAATTGGAACTATCAGTGACGTAAGTGTTCACTGATTGGCCAAAATATTTTTAAAAAGCCATGTAAACATATTAACTCCACAAACTTGGAAAACAGCGATAACGGCATTTACCTTTTGTCTGCAATGTTGTGTTCTTTTCTCAGCCTCGATGATATGTAACACTTTAAGTTGTCATAGGAGAATTCGTCTCTTAGCCCCACTTTTTGCTCTTTCAATCACGTAAATTTTACATTCATCTTCTTTACTGTCCACGTCACTGTCGGCCGCTTCAGAGTTCCTGCTGCCGGTACGAATGCAACCAGGAAAACTCACAATCACTTCCGCGTTTCACCTCAGCCAGCTCAGTTACATCCGGTGCAGTTAACTTAAGTTCCTAGAACTACTCGGTGCGGAATGCACTATATAAATATACACCTTAGAAAACCAACCTTTGTAAATTTGGCAGTGAACTTGACACTCTCCATTGCAAAATGATAAGTCTATTTTACTCAAGTGGGTAATGCTTTATTTTAAGGACCAATTCTCGCTATTAATTAGTTGCTTATTAGCATGCATATTACTAGCATATTGGCTGTTTATTAGTACTTATAAAAGTCGGCTTTCGCACAAATGCTTTATTCTGCATAGCCATATTTTAGATCCCTTAATCCTACCCCATACCTAAACTTAACAACTTACTTAACTTAACAAATAACTATTAATAAGCAGCAAATTAAGAGTTTGTTCAGGGAAAACTCTTAGTTAATAGTGAATATGTGTTCCCTATTCTAAAGTGTTACCAACAAGGGTAATGCATACTGTTCTACTGGGTTGAAGAGTTAAACAAGGACAAGAGTTAAATAAAGTTGGGCTGCATAATCCCTGTACACACAATCTTTCTTCTGTCATTTTTGTTCTAAGTAAAACTGAAAGTAGATTTTAAAAATGTTGCTGGGATGTTATGATTTTCAATACACCACAAATGGCTTATGCAAAATGAGAACTTTGTTAAAATCGTTCTCTTTTATCTGCCATCTAAAATGGCCCTATTGCTTGTAGTGTGGATTGTTTTTCTTCCTATATATTTGGTGGGAAATTTCAGGTTTACATCATTTGTCCTTGCATGTTTATGTCATGGGCTACTGTATATATCACTTAGCCTATTGAAGTTTCTAAAGAAGAGCCATGTACAACAAACAGTGAATAACTTTTTTTTACAAGCTATTATTGAATTGTGTTCAGCCCTGAGGAGAATACACTTTTCAGCCCTGAATAGAAATACAAACTACACCAACAATGTAGCTGTTGAAACACCTGTGCAATATTTGCTATAGTTTCTGTTGGTGATGCAGGTTATTTTCATTTACTGAACTGTCCTATTATTTAGTTTCATTTGTTAAATGTAGTTCACATGGTAGTCAGGTTCATCAAAAGTAATGGATACCAATTCACCCGAAATGAAAATACACTGTGGCATTTTCAAAATATTTTCTTTTATTTTTCAAAATATCTTCTTTTTTTCACAGAAGAAAGAAAGTCTAGGTTTGGAACGAAACCGGTCAAGTTATTTTTTGTTATATTTTTTTGCATATGAAAAGTCATTAGGCACTGATGGAATATTCTAAATATATTGTTTGGAAAGACCATTGCCCTTTGTCAGACAGAGCTGATAGAAAGCTTGTACTGGGTTTTTCCTATAATATGCAGTATTTTCTGAGCTGTGTACAATGAATATGCAAGGACCTGGTGTACAAGTCTCTTGATAAGCACACACTTAAACTTACTCAGAGACTTAGATTAATTGTGGCATAATATTATTATGACAAAACAATTAACAGGATGCCAAACAGGATGGAACGCAATAGGGTAGAATGCTTTAGACTGAGAGTCACTTAGCTTTTGTTAGTTAAAGGGATATTTAAAAAGACTAACAGTAAAGTGAAACTGAGGACAGAGATGCCTATATATATATATATATATATATATATATATATATATTAAATCACACCTATATGCTATTCAGTAATTTTAAATATTATATATTTATATACTTATTTGTAGATTAGGATACCTGAGACCAACACTTCATTCGGTGGTGTTCTGGAAGAAATAGAGAGAATTAAATTATGTCAGTATCTTAGATTGGTGGTCCTTTTCCAACTATACATGTATTTGTGCTTTGTATACAAAAACCATAGCCTATTGAAACTATTGAATTACAGAAATTATTTATTATAATTATCTGTTTCATAAGTCATGAAATAGATTGTAATAGCAATTAGACTTAACAAAATAAGTCTTGCATGTCATGATTCATCTAACAGAACAAAAAAAATAGTTCCGAATTGTCCTGCTTGGAAAGACAGGGCTTGGGAAAAGTGCAACAGGAACCACCATCCTGGGGGAAGTATCTTCAACTCCAGTCTTTTAGTTTCATCTGTTACTCAAAAATGTAAAAGGAATTTAGGATTATTAAGGGAAGAAAAAAATGAAATTATTGACAATCCTGGTCTTTTTGATACAAGTATGACTGAAGAAGAGGTAGAGAATTACACTGACAGATTGTGTGGTAAAAAGGCATTAAATTATACAATGGCGGTGTTTACTTACAGAGATCAGCTTAGAGAGCAGCACATGAAAACATTTGTGCACAGCAATTCAGAACTACAAGCATTTGTCAGAAAATGTGGAGAACGCTGAGGAGCAACAGGATTCAGGACAGGTTATGCAACTGCTAGACAATATTGATGAAATGGTGGAGAATACTACACTAATGGCATGCTTCGGGAAGCAGAGAGAGCAATTGAGGAAATTAAACAAATATTCCTAAAAAAATGAAGAAAAGAGAAAAAGAGAGATGGAGGCTCTAGCATGTGAGCATCTAAATCTAGAACGTGAATGACTAGAGAAAATGAAAATGCAATTAGCTACGAAACAGGAGGACCTGGCAAGAATACAAGCTGAGAACAACAATTTTGGCAACTCTTGGAATGTGTTAAAATGGGCTTACAATCTCATCAAATTCTGGTTTTCAAAATAATGGTTGTTTCATTGTATGCTTTGTTTGCATGTGTTTTACATTTACATTACATTTACATTTAGTCATTTAGCAGACGCTTTTATCCAAAGCGACTTACAAATGAGGGCAATAAAAGCAGTCAAAACTAACAAAAGAGCAACAATATATAAGTGCAAATGACAAGTCTCGGTTAGCCTAACGCAGTACACGTAGCAAGGTGTATATATATATATATATATATAATCAATCACAACTCCAAGGTTTCTAGCTGTTTTTGAAGGAGTTATGGTTGATGAGCCTAACTGGATGGTGAAATTTTGATAAAGTGATGGGTTTGTTGAAACCACAAGCAGTTCTGTCTTAGCCAGGTTGAGTATAATAAAGTTAGTAAAGTTAGTGTTGTTTTCACTAACGTTTCTCAGCAGAGAATCAGAAGAGCAAATGTTTTGAATTTTTTTTTTTTTTACAGATGGCATTTTTACAGTGGTGCAAGGTGTCCAAAATGATCATGTCGTCCTACACAAATGTTTTCTACAAAGAGCACAAAATTTAAACTTAAAACTTTGATTTTCAACTTTTTTTCTCTGTTTTTTTAGACTAACGAAGTTTTTGACCACTGCTATTATAGTGTATGTACAAACAAATTTGCTGTGAATGACCACATCTACAGAGGGTGTCTTTTCTTTCACTCTGTATGTTTTTCTTTCTTTTTAATCAAAATGATTTAAGAGTATGTGTAATCCTTTGGTTTTCCACACTTAACTTTTCTAGATACTGTTCTGGTCTGTTTTGCTAACTTTGAAAATGTATCAGCCTGATTATTATGCTAAGTATATATGCCATATTTATACATATTAAAAAATGTTTACTGTAAAACACATTACTGTCAATCTTGTTCCCATCTGATCATTTTGCTGACAGGAGAGTAGTGAGAGAGAAGGACTGGGATCATATGTTCCTATAAACACAACACTGGATTATGGCACAATGCTTGTCAGTTTTCTGATTCAGCTCTGTAGCTAAAACAGTTTCTACAAACATTTCAAATACGTTTTAATGTAAAAAAAAAAAAAATGACAGAGCTTCTACATTCAATCTTTTTTTAATTTATGACATTTTCATAAATAACAATTCACTGACATTTATTAAAGCTGCTGTTCCCCAGAACTAATAGAAGTAATCATAGTGGTAAGTGCTTTGCTTTCAGAGAGAAAGCGCTTCTCTCTTAAAAAGAAAAATCATTATACAATAACGATGGACCTTACAAATCCATCCATGTCCCATCCGCTATAACATCACTTCATCACTGACACAAAGGAGGTAAGTTCTGAATGTATGTGCAATACAAATACACATTATCAAATTGCTTTCATCTCTTCTGTGCATGGAAAATTATAGTCATAATCAAGCCGACTTTTCATTATCAGCTTCTGAGTTTAACAGCCCAATTCTATGCTTCACATTAATATTAGAAAATGTATACTTTTCAAGAACCTAATGAATTCATTCATTTAAACATATTTCTCACCAACTATTAAAAATATAAGTTACTGTTTAAACCAAGAGCACTTATTGCATCCACATTGAATTCAGATCTGTATAAGACAAAAACGTCTTGAGACAACTTCACCTCTG
The DNA here is from genome assembly GCF_001515605.1 of Sinocyclocheilus anshuiensis. Lineage (NCBI taxonomy): Eukaryota > Metazoa > Chordata > Actinopteri > Cypriniformes > Cyprinidae > Sinocyclocheilus > Sinocyclocheilus anshuiensis. The sequence continues at coordinate 105,845 of NW_015555767.1, forward strand.
ATGCCAGTCTGAAGGGAAGTTTTAACGTGCTAGACAGCTTCTTGTCTATTGTCATGCATTGATATGTACAGATCACTCTTTTGTACAGTACTCAGCATGCATATACTTCCTATGCTTATCTCATAAGCAAATGTACATAAACAAGCATGAGGAAATTCAGTGGATGTGTTTCTGAGGCGTAATCCACACGTCAGAAACATTTCAGCATATCAGACTATCTCAGATTTTGCATAAACTGATGCAAAATTTCAGTTTAGACTCAATATGAATTACCGTTTCAGTCCCAGACTAATATTGACCCACACTGAATCTAGATTCCTTTACTCTCATGTTCAAATACAAAGCAGATTTGTTGATCATTTGTGCTGGGGGGTGTCATATTTGTCTTGAGGGCACGTCAGCGGCATGAGGAAACACTTTCTGCAAGTTCACTTTTGATATTTTAAATACGATTCCATACCTTGAACATCACAAAAAAGCTTAACTAGATCAAATGTGAAGGTAAATGTCCTCTAACACCTCTCATGTGAAAGGAATCTTTTTTTAATAACAACAGCAGCAGTGATCTAACAAGAGTGTATCCTCCAGACCACTAGGGGGAGATAAAAAAAAAAAAGTAAACTGCTATCTTCTACAAGCACTCCTGCACGTAGAAGTTTTCATTTAAAAACACTTTACATAATTTACTGCATACATTGCATCTAAACATACACGTGTATCACAAAAATGTCTCAACAAATGTCTGACATCAGTACTCAGTGTCACACACCCAATAGTCCACTCTCACAGCAAAGTAAAGAGCATTCAGTCTTTCAGAGGAATGCTTACAATAAATAAATAATCAGATAATACGCTTAAAATGCTTGACATGCCACATTATCATGTAGGTCTCCCTTACTACAAACACAGTATTTGATTTTTTTCTTTTTAAACAGTGGCTTTCAGTCAAAAACATTTATGGAGCCAAAATGAGCACACAATAAAAAGCAGCCATTATTGTACAGTAATGATATATTAAGTTATTCTGAATTACGGCAAAAAAAAAGACCATGATAAAGAACTGGCACTATGGAACCAGCATGCCTTTTTATTCCTCACTTCTATCTTGTGTCTCGTACACACTGAAGGGATAGTTCACCCAAAAACAAAATGCTTTACTGCTATATATAGTGCGATATGAAAAAATAAATAAATAAATAACAGCAACAAAAAAACAGGACTTTTCAGCAGATGGCTTTAATATATTGCTGCATTATGGGGGGAAAATTAATTCTAGAATAAGTGCATTATATGCAATAATTTTTTTTATTTGAGTGTTCACACTTAAGTTTACAAGATACAACTTAAACCTCTTTCTTTAACCATAAATTAAACATAGTTTAAAAAAAAATCTCTTTCCACTTAAGTTTTCATAGGCCACATTCCCATTGTTTTTGTCTAATTCAAAATAACTATAAAACAATTATTATTATTATGATTTTTTTTGTGATTATTATTCAATAAAAATATTAAACAAAACAAGAAATTTATTGTAATAATTGCATTGTACTGGAAATTAAAAAATTGGGTATTTAATAAATGTGATTTTAATTTATAGTACAACAGTACAATTATAATACTAATATTTGTGCCTTAGTTGCTTTATTTTTAAACATTAACCCATCAAGCTTTCATTTTGGCGAGCTGCTAGCATATAAATATATGCACTGCTGGTTTCAGAGAGAAGTGCGGCACTGTTCATTTACAGTACATGTGCATGTGCTCTCAATCTGACACTGTCAGTGAATATATTTTTTTCAATTAAATCACAACCTGTGCAATTTGACAATCACACTAAGCCATATCACAATATCGGTTCAATTTTTTATATATTGTGTAGCCCTAAAAAATTCTGTCATTATTTACTCACCCTCATGTCAAAACTGTATGACTTTCTTTATTCTGTAAAATAGAAAGAAGATTTATTTTTAGAATGTTTTAAACATCCATACAATGAAATAACACTGACTTTCACCGTATAGACAAAAAGCAGTGTGGCATTTTTTCAAAACATCATTTGTGTTCCACAGAATAAAGTAAGTCATACAGGTTTGGAACAACATCAGGGTGAGTAAGTGACAGAATTTTTATTTTTGGGTGAAAAATCCCTTTAATTCAATGTTTCAACCCGCACTGCATCCAGTAAGATAACCATACTGACATCAGAGATGCATCCTGACTGTGTGGCATTGCAGTTTCTGTGATGTCGCAGTGGTCATCTTTAGGTTTGGGCCTCTGGTAGGGGTAACCCTGGCTCACAAGTTGTTGTGGATGGAGCCTGTGATGCTCCCCGACAGAGCAGTCCCTTTGCTGTGGCTGCAGATGCTTCCCCTCCATTGAAGTTCCTGTACGGTCGTCGCGGAGGTCCACGGCGCGACGGAGGAGCTCCACGTAGGCACATGGAAGGGAAGCTGAACCCAGCCAGACAGCAGGCTGGACAAGAAATGACATCATCTTGTTCGTTAGTGGGAGGTAAAGGCTCCGGGGCGGGGCCTCGGTATCCATTCAGTCTTGCCCATGCCATTGGCCGCCCAGGCCTCAGCAGTCCATTGTTATTGTCCAAACGGGGAAGGGGAGGTAATAATGGTGGTCCGTTAGAGATGGGTGTAGCCCAACCATTAGACTGCAAGGACGAGGAATAAGAAGAACCGCTGATAAGCCGCTTCCCTGACACGTTTCCTTCTGCCGTGTCGGGCGAGCTACTACAGTCCATGGGCTCTGTGAGGCTCAGGCCCTCCTTCTCCACATCGTCATCTTCCTCTTCCTCTTCCTCTTCTAACCGTTCTAAAGACACCATATCTAAGTCCAGAATCAGGCCTGAGCCCTCCACCACGTCTTGCCGTCCTTCCACCTCTTTCTCTTTCATTCCATCTCTCAGTTCTTCAGTCCCCTCCTCCTCTTCCTGGCCCTCTTGGTCTCGGGAGGGTAGCTGTCGCCCCAGCTCGGGGGTGCACGGCAGGGAGCGACACCTTCGAGGGGGTCCTCGGAGCCCCGGGCTCCTGTTTAGTGGTGGGGAGGCACAGGGGTCTGGAGGAGGTGGAAGGGTAAAGGTAAGAGAGATGACAGATTTGCTAGGGGTGTCGAATAGCTTGATACGACCACCGTTGAGGTCTTGGCGAAGAGAGAATGGGTTGACCCGTGCAGGTGTGCCTAAACATGGTGATGTGGCAGGAGGCAATACGTCTGACTGACTACGGGACAGGCGCTGGTCACCAGGATGGCATGGCGAGCTTCTCCTCCTATACGGGCTGACGTCAATGGCAATGGGTTCTGAGGAAACCACAACAAGAATGGGTTGTCTAAAGACTAGTAAAACTGAAAAATTATTTCTTGGTGAATGTTGTAAAAAAAAAAGTGATAAAAAAAAAAAAAAGTGATTTTAAAAATGGGTAAATATTTTTCATCTTTAATTTTGAGTTCTGAAAGAATGAGCTGTTAACTTGTAAAATGTATTTAAATTAACACGTGATGTACACTACCTTTCAAAAATTTGGAGTCAGTAATATTTTTTAATGTTTTTGAAAAAAAGTCTCTTTTGCCCACCAAGGCTGCATCTATTTAATAAAAAAATATTGTACAAATATTGTACAAATAATATTACAATTTAAAACAGCTGTTTTATCAAATTTAAAAAATAACTTATTCCTGTGATGGCAAAGCTGCATTTTCAGCAGCCATTATTACTCCAGTCTTTAGTGTCACATTATCCTTCAGAAATGATATGCTGATTTGGTGCTCAAAAACTTTTCTTCATTTTATTATTATTATTATCAATGTTGAAAACAGTTGTGCTGCTTCATATGTTTACATTATTTTTTTAAATATTTTTTTTGAAGTAGAAATGTTTTGTAACAATATTAAAGCCTTTACTGTCTTTGATAAATTTAATGTATCCTTGGTGAACAAAGGGATTAATATATATATAAAAAAATAAATACAAAAATCCTACTGAACCCAAACTGTTTAACAGTAGTGTATATATTCTTTATTTATTTATTACCCAATATTATTAAATAAATGGATTACACTGATTACCGGGCCCATGTTATCTGTAACATACTTACCAAGGATGACTGGAGTTTCACTCATCTTCCTCTCTCTCTCTATCCTCTCAAGTGTCAGTACTATTTCAGAGAAGGCAGGACGACTTTCTGCACTCATCTACCACAGAAAGAGGATAACAAATTAAAAACACAACTGAGAGCATGACATGGGCCATTTCATACCGTACTATACTCTGTGTTTCTGAATTTCTGTATACGAGTGTATATATGCATATGTAGCTTACACTGCAGCAACTGACAGCCAGGTGAAGGAATGAAGGTGGACAGTCTCCCACCATTTGCTCAAAGGTGTCCACATCCAGTCCAAAATCCTAAAGACAAATAGACAGATGATGTTACACACATACTGCTCTGATCAGGCATCTTTTCACACATAGGCAAATTTGAGATTAATCTTGAGCTTTGCAATAATGAACACCGTGTTGCTTTCTAAAAATGTTACAAAGTAATTACATATGAAAAATCTAGCAGAGGGAGGCAACACTCTAAAAATTAGATACTGATATCAAAGTCTAAACTGTAGTGGTCATGAAAAATTTAACATCAGTGGATTCTTAGATTGGATCTGGATACATTATATGGTTACTCATATGCACACACTTCATATTTAGAAAAAAAAACATGGGAGCAAATAAAACAAAACCAAAATAATCTAATTATTTTTGCATTCATTTGATTATGTTTTAATATGACAGATACATTTTGAGTTTTAATACAATTGCAGAATATCAATATTTCAGTTATCATTACCTGTTATCATTAACATTTATCATACCAGTTATCATTAACATTTCAGTTATCATAACATATGAAATATAAACATATCAAAGGCTTGAGGCTTGTCCTAGATTAAATTTAGCTATTAATTATTAGCTATTAAAGTAATTTTGCACAGAATTTTTTTTAGGCTTGATCTATGTCTGGTAAACCAGCTACATGATTTTGTGGTTGATTCTGTGCTTCATGTGGTGGTGTGAGAGATGTACCTCTGTTCGTGGGAGGATATCTGGGTCAGCCTCAATTCGAGCAATAATCTCACAAAGGATTATTCCATATGAAAAAACATCCACCTATGGTATAAAAATTATATGAATAAAAGTACACATGCACACAAGTAGAGTTGGATACTGATTTGCTAGTGTTCAAAGACAGGATACCTTCTCATTGTACAGCTCTCCTCTTAACATTTCTGGAGCCATCCAGTAGGGGGAGCCCACAACAGCCAACGGCTGCTTTTCAACACCATCACTGCAAACAAGAAAGACAAAGCATATTTGGGCTATGTTTGGAATATAGCCTTCTTGGATGGCCATTGTACTTTTGCTTGTATCTCTGGTCAAGTCCTGATCCATTTAAAATGTCATCATCAAATGTGTGTCAAAAAAAGCTATATTATTTGTGTGTAAAAAGGAGAGATGCACTGACCTGTAATCAGGGATTTTCTCTGCCAGCCCAAAGTCCCCAACCACAGCAGTAAAAGCACCATTGTCACAACGGACCAGACAATTCTGTACAGTACAGTAGTATAGTCAGAGTATTTTATAAGGTATTTAATGTTAGGATATTTCAATGTTATTAATCATATAGCCTCATTTAAAAATGCTGCAGGGATGACGTATTTTTGTAGGCCAAGACCCAAAATGAATTATTAGCATTTTAGCACTTCTGGTTCAATCGTCCTGAAGTCAATGGGTTTTTTGAATAGGTTTTTGGTTAAAGGCCTAAAATAAGGTCTGTGGTAAGCACAAAGTCAAGATATTTGAATGTTTTATTCTATGACAAAAAATACATTAGTAATAATACCCCCTTGTGTGTTTTTTTAAAGCTTTTACTTGCTAACAAGTGGCTTGTTGCTAACAAGTGGCTAAATGGGACTACATAGGGTGTCAAGGATTTTAAACCTCATCACGCCAACCAGGTAAACCCATCTACTCACTAGTCTACTTTTACAGCCTCATTATGTTTATAATCGCAATCTTGAAAAGAATTCCAACTGAAACTTTCAGGTAAATGTGAAAAATGAAATAGTTATCAGAAGCTTAATGGTGGTGACGTTAAAATCATGTGACCAAGGTGTTGTTTGTTCACTTTTTACTTCTGGAGATTGTATTTAGGCTTCAAAATTAATCCAATTTGTGTTCCTTTTTGAATATTATCATGATGAACAAAACGTGTAAGAATCACAAACTTTTGCTAATCACAGTTTATTTTCTGCATTAATCCAAAAGCCAATGGAAAAATCTCATTTTGTCAAGAAAACCAGGATGATGCTAACTTCTGGGTTGGCCTACAAAAATATGACAACACAGCAACGCTTTTAACACCAGCGTGCAGCAAGCACAAAATGAACAGACATAGCTGCTGGCACAATAAACCATATATAACTGTGTCTGTACCTTTGATGTAAGATCTCGGTGGAAAATGCCCTTGCTGTGTAGATACTGCAGCCCTCTTGCAATGTCCAGAGACAGACCTATTCTCACGCTCCATGACAGATATATGTCACTGTCCAGCAGCTGCTCAAGGTTGCCCCCATTTATGTACTGTAAACATAGTGACATTACAGTTATCATCACATCAACCTGACAGTCCATTTACTCCTGAAGTCTGTGCATTTTCTGTGCAGTGTCTTACCTCCGTTAGAGCATGAAGCTGTCCTTCATGAACACACACCCCCAAAAACCTAATGAAGGTGAGAACAACTATTTATTTTCTATATTTTTTGGATACCTTTTGTGAATACGCATCTTTAACCTGAGGTAATTTCCCAATAGGTTAAATAAAATCTCATATTTATCAAATTCAAGTCAGACTCTACAAACACACAACCCAAGAAAAATATTATTTATAATCATTGCATTGTAGTATTTTCAATCATTCCATGCCTACAGAGAGAAGTATTCCCTGTTTTACAGTGCCTTGCGAAAATATTCATACCCCTTCATTTTTTTCACATTTTGTTAAGTTGCTGCCTTATGCTAAACTGCTTTAAATTACTTTTTTTCCCACATCAATCTACAATCCATACACCATAATGGTAAAGCAAAAAACAGGTTTTTAACATCTTTGCAAATTTATTAAAAATAAAAAACTTAAATGATTCCATTGCATAAGTATTCATACCCTTATCTGGGACAGTTGAAATTTAGCTCAGGAGCATTCATATTGCTTGTAGATGTTACTATACTTCGAGTGAAGTTAACCTGTGGCAAATTCAATTGAATGGGTATGATTTGGAAAGGCACACACATATTAATAAAAGGTCTAACAGCTGATAATGCATATGAGAGCAAAAACCAAGCCCTGAGGTCAAAAGAACTGCCTGTAGAGCTCAGAAACAGGTTTGTGTCAAACCACACATCTAGGGAAGATTTCAGAAAAAAAATCTGCTTCATTGAAGGGTCACAGAAGCATGTAGTCTCTGTTACCCTTAATGGAAGAAGTTTGAAACAACCAGGATTCTTCCTAGAGCTGACCTCCTGGCCAAACTGAGCAATTGGAAAAGGGTCTTGGTTAGAGTGGTGACCAAGAACCTGATGGTCATTCTAGTTGAGCTCCATGATCATATATGCAGATGGATGGCAGATAATTTCCAAATGATGATGAGAAAACCTTGTCACATCAAACAAAAAAAGACTTGAGACTGTAAAGGTGCTTCAGCGAAATATTTAGTTAAGGGTATGAATACT
>NW_015555767.1:113768-119352 GCF_001515605.1 Sinocyclocheilus anshuiensis
TTTGCATTGTCAGTATGGTGTATGGAGTGTAGATTGATGTGGAAAAAATGTAATTTAAAGCAGTTTAACATAAGGCAGCAACATAACAAAATGTGAAAAAATTAATACTTTCGCAAGGCACTGTATGTACAAAAAGGAAAAATGCTGAATCTCACACCTGAGGATGTTAGGGTGGCAAAGGCGGTTCATGAGTTGCACCTCCCTTAGCATGTTGGCTTTGTTACTGGCCAGTGTATTCATCTTCAGAGCCATCACCTGCCCTGTGATCCTGTGCTGCACCTGCAGAATACATACACACACTTATTCAGTGACACTAATAAAAAGTTCTCTGATACATGTAGTACACCAGAGCTGCCCAAACCAGGCCCATGACCTTTGGCCCACAATGCTACAGATGGTAGTCAACCAGAATAAGTATTTTACTGCTGCAGGTACCGCAACCATTTCTGTGGCAAATGCATTTGCAGCTTTTGACTCCTAAGTGGTGCTTTAACCGTAGACTTGGCGGTTTAACCATAGGCGAACATATCAAAGCACATTTTTGAGAGTACCAGTCAACCTTGCCTTGCCAATGGGTTAGATTTGACTGTTGCAGGCAGCAAATAATCTAAGAAAAACACTGTAGTTAGAATAATTCATATTCACAAGAACAAATTTGGTACTTTTGAACTTATGTTAATGTGTTTGTTGTTTATGTCAAGACTGTGAGCCTGTGCTTACCTTTTACTTTAGGCTACAGTACAACACATTTAACAAGTGCAGTATTATTTATGTGATTGAATTCAATGTTATAATATCCTATGTATATCACTACAGGGTGATATACATAGAAAAAAAAAGTGATTTAGGCATTCTAAGGAATCTTTTTGTTTTAACATTTTTATATTGATTTTTGAAATTATCACTGAAATGTAAATAAAATGATTGAATTACATTTTTAAATGTACATTTTAATATAATATAACTGGATATAATGCAATTTACTTTCGGCCTCTGGCCCTCAATCAAGTTTGATTTTTGGCCTTTTGTAGTAAAAGGTTTGGGTATTTCTGACTATTTAAAATCAAGTTTTGTTTTTTTTTTGGTCAAAGGCAATATACATTCATGTATTTTTTCCATAAATGGTTATGTTTTTCTGAATGTATTTATATTATTGAACACAGCCTATATATACACGCTCCTATACAGGAGTTAAATCTATAGGTGGATTAACATACCATGTCTTGTTCAGTGAAAATCACAACTAATAATTGGGTATATTGATATCATGTGGGGGCAGTCATGGTCTAATGGTTAGAGAGTCTGACTTTTAACCCGAAGGTTGCGGGTTCGAGTCTTAGGTGCAACAAAAATTGTCAGTGGAGGGAGTGAATAACCAGCGCTCTCTTCCACCCTCAATACCACGACTGAGGTGAGACCCTTGAGCAAGGCACCGAACCCCCAGATGCTCCCCGGGCGCTGCAGCAATATGGCTGCCCACTGCTCTGGGTGTGTGTTCACAGTGTGTGTGTTCACTACTGTGTGTGTGCACTTGGATGGGTTAAATGCAGAGCACAAATTCTGAGTATGGGTCACCATACTTGGCCACACGTCTCTTCATTTCACTGTATGTATAACCTGTAGGGTGCTTATCATCTCTCACATTCTTTATATATTCTCAGGAAAATCATGGATACATAGCAGAAATGGAAATAAAGCATTTAGTAAATTTTATTCTTAAGTGAAATAAGTAAACAGACTAAAATGAAATACACTTATCTTCTAGATACATTCTCTGAAAAGAGAATCATCTTATACCATTTTTATTTACTTTTTTTTTTTTACGTTATATATAATGTTTAGATCCTTAATGATTTCGCTTTCCAAAATATTTGCCTAAAACTTCCACAGCTGGTCAGCACAAGTGTTTGATGGGTCATGCCATTCAGTCATGTAAATGACCTGCTCTCATTCAGGATAAAATCTATGTACATCTGCACAAGAGCATCTCAAGCTTTTCTAGGCAGAATTTCAAGCATGCATTAGACTGATTTGCCATTAAATGTGAGGCTAGTAGAGGAGTTGAGGATATAGAATCTAGTGGAGGATTGAGAGGTTGTTGGGATTTGTATGTGCAATAATGCAATAGTTGCATTAGTGTATTTAGGTTTGAATTAAATATGGCTTTGTGTATATGAGTTAGAGTGAGTTGGAGAAAGATCCAGTACAGTATGCTGAGTATTAATAGCCATTAGGGCACTAATGGGCTTTCTGGATTTCCCATCATCCCACCTACCAGCTGGAATCCAGGACATCATCACAACATCACATACAAAACATGGGCTTCAACCACTACCATCACCAAACACCATAACATACATCATCCCACATCCCACACAAATTTAATAAATGTTGACCCGTAAGACCTTCATTCATCTTCAGAACAAAAATTAAGATATTTTTTATAAAAATCCAAGAGCTTTCTGACCCTCCATAGACAGCAATGCAACTGAAACATTCCCAGGCCCAGAAACGTAGTACGGGCATAATTAAAGGGGTCATATGACGTTGCTAAAAAGAACATTATGTTGTGTATTTGGTGTAATGCAATGTGTTTATGCGGTTTTAGGTTAAAAAAACACATTATTTTCCATTGTATGCATTTTTCTTTTTTTCTACTTGTTACTTTGCACTTTTTGTTAGAAAATGTTTATTTACTATTTATTCAAGTTTTTAAGGTATCTAATGCTTTGATACTTAATTTCCATGATCTAAATATTCTTAAAAATTCTTTAAAAGTTTGTTGTCATTTGGAAGTGTGTAGGCCAGGGGTGACCAAACTCGGTCCTGGAGGGCCGGTGTCCTGCAGAGTTTATATTCAGTGGCATAAAATGGTCTTTAAAATGACAATAATATTGTTTATCGCAATTATTTCTGGGGTATATCGCACAACAAAAAGTTGTTATCGTGACAGGCCTAATCATATGACCCCTTTAAAATAGTGCATGTGACATCAGTGGTTCAACCGTAATTTTATGAAGCTACGAGAATACTTTTTGTACGCAAAGAAAACAAAAATAATGACTTTATTCAACAATTCTTCTCTTCCGTGTCAGTGTCCTTACTATGTTTCTGGGCCTGGGAACGTTTCAGTTGCATTGCTGTCTATGCAGGTTCAGAAAGCCCTCGGATTTCATCAAAAAAAATCTTAATTTGCATTCCGAAGATGAACGAAGGTCTTACGGGTTTGGAACGACATGAGGGTGAGTAATTAATGACAGAATTTTCATTTTTGGGTGAATGATCCCTTTAAACATTCAAAGTTACATGCACAGCTTCCTGTAGAATGATGTATTTGTCTACTGTATAGCAAAAATATAAATATTCAAAAATATGTGCCATAACAGCTCTGGTTTTCGTTATTTATAGAGAACAATAAAAGTCATGCATTGGACATTTTTAGACCTCTTTAGTTAGTTAATACTTTAAAATGTATGCTCACATTACTGTAGTTGTAGTAATTCTGTCAAGAATCTGTAATTCTGACTTAACTAACCACTAATAAAGAACTACTAAATAGCTGTAATAAACAGAATAAACGACAGCTAATGACACCTGCAAAAAAAAAAAAACTAAATGGATAAGAGAAATAACTAAATTTATATCATGGTCCACAATGTTCTTAAAAAGTATGAAAGGAGTGTCAGTTATTGAATATGGGACAATTGAACTTCAGTTGCATACATTTATCTATGTATACATTTATTTATCACCCTAAACCCTAGTACATCCCTACAACTTATTTTATTTTATTCTATTCCTATTCCATCTATAGCACACCTGTACATACAATTTATTCTTTTTTTTGTGGTTTATATTTATGCATGTGTATTTTATTCACATCTCATTTTTATTATCTGTGTGTTGTTGTTGTCTCCGTGTACTGGAAGCTTGTGACACTATAACAAATTCCTTGTATGTGCAAACATACTTGGCAATAAAGCTCTTTCTGATTCTGATTCTGAGTTCTGATACATGTTTTGCTTACATGATCAAAATTATGTTAAACAAATAATCAAGGCTATTTTTTCATTATTTGATTTTGAGAGGAAAAACAGTGATGCCAACTGCTGATAGATGCAAAAACTTTCAGATGAAACCAATAGACTATTTTTGACTTGCACTTGAGACAGTCGACAGAGTAATGGGCTAATAAACACAACCCCCTCTGTGAAGAGGTAGACAGATTAGGTCAGGTTGGTAATCTGATTATGCTGTCGAGTACAACCAACCTGTTTTATCATTAATCACAGACACCGTTGCTCTTAACATGGACACATTTGACACTGTTGTAGTATATACAACACAAGATGATTGAGATGTGATAACTAAAGCTATTACACTCCATTTGTGAGATTTTAGGATCTGTGTAGATGTTTTTTAAACTACACAGGCATTCAAATTTCAGTGTTTTCTTACAAGTTGCTTTAAACTAGAGATTTCTTTATGAACAATATGCAGAACCATTTTTAATTGTTTTCTTTCTTTGTTTTTATATTGAAATGATCATACAAAAAAATCATGTTGATTATTAATTATTTTTAATATTATAATTAATTGTTGTTGTTGAGAAATTATCACACAATATAGGTTGCTTTACTATTGTGAACAGCACTGTTGGGTGCTATTCTCCAATGAAAAATATAGCCTAAAAATGGTAACAAGTTAACTGGTTTTTCTTCAAGCCGAAATTATTATTTAACATCACGGAATCAACCTAAATACATTAACTTATACCAACAAAGCTTTTACTGGTAGACACAAAGTTAAAAACTAAATAAATACATACATAAAAGCAATTCAGTTGATAAGTGTGAAATATCTGTTTTACACACATGTAGAGATATGCCGGTATCAAATTTTCATGTTGCGATTAATTGCTAATGCTTTTATCACGGTATACGGTATTATCGCGATATTGAAATGTAGTTTAAAAAAAGTGCTGTCATAATACAGTATAACAGGTTTAATAACTTTTTTTCTTATAACAAAAATAACTGAACATTTAAATGCAATGAAGCAATACAGAAAAAATTTATAAAGTTAAAAGTTTTACACAGATTAAAGTGCAAAAGAACTATAAAGACCAATAGGTATCACTTTACAATAAGACCTCATTAGTTAACCTTAGTTAATGCATTAACATTCACAATGAGCAATAGCTACATTTGCTACAGAAGTTATTAATCTTTGTTAAAAAAATACAAGTCTTAGGTTGTTAAAATAGAAAGTTGCAACTGTGGTGTTATTTAATGAGCTAACATGAACTGTTATTAAATATTGGAATACCTAAGATGTATTAAGAATGTTCAGAATAATTTTTCATTGGCAGTTTATGTTAACTAATGAATTAACTAATGTTAACTAATGAAGCCCTAATGTAAAGTGTGACCGAACAATAAAGAATCAAAACACTTTCAAACAATATCTAGGGCATGTTGTAGTCCAGATTAAAATGTAAAAAAAGTTTGAAAATAAATAGCCTATGAAGTCTAAATATTTAAGTATTTGGCACTGTGATGAACATCATAGCAAATACACAAAT
>NW_015555767.1:120882-121083 GCF_001515605.1 Sinocyclocheilus anshuiensis
GTGCCCACGATAACAATATCGTGCATATTAATTACCGTGATATATCGCATTACCGAATACCAGCACAAGTCTACACACATGTAGGCTATATAGCAACCGTGATCACCGATAATCATTTTCTACTATAAACAATAATTTAAGGTTGTAGAGTGATTATTGGAGACTCGCTAGCCTAATTAATAGTGTAGTATATATATATAT
>NW_015555767.1:121099-145194 GCF_001515605.1 Sinocyclocheilus anshuiensis
GTTTTTCGGAAGGTGGACCTTCATCAAAGCCGGAACTAATCGAGCCGATAGTGCCAGCCTGGGGAGAAAGGTATTTTAATAATGTAAATTATGTGAAAAATAATGCGTTTTTCGAACCACCAAGCATGAGAGCATGTTCTAGTACACCCCCAAAACAAAATCAAGACTTTGTAAAAGAGCATAATAGGACCCCTTTAAAGCGCATCTCATCAAAAGTTGCAACCACATATCAATCAGGAAGAGCATGAGTCATGACCACTGCAATAAGCCTACAACATAGGATAAAACGAGGAAAGGTTACCTTGAAGACTTCTGAGAAAAACCCGGAACCGATTTTTTCACAGAAAAAATCGTCAATTCGTGCCAGGCTGGACACGGCACTTCGCAGAGCCCGGTACGATGACGGCCGTATCCGGTTAGGCCCGTAAAGGGCATGCATAGGGGGTTCGCATGGTTCTTGGTTATCATCTTGGTCCATAATGATGGACAGGCAGGCAGCGGGTCCCTTTAACGCAACCAAGTCCAAATATCCATATCCCGAGTGAGATGCACGACAAATAATTGCTTACAAAAACAGGTCAATAACTAATAAAAGGCCGTACAATGCTGTAAACCACATAAAAACTACCCGATTAAATATTCTCCAAAAAGGGCAGATGAACGCAAATGATGAAAAGTGCGCTCGGGCTCTTTTCCGAGTGATGCGGTTGCCATGGTTCATATTCCGGTCCAGAAAGGTCTCGCGTTATCGTCGGCAATTCCGATAAGCAGATTCCTTCCCAATATCTGTAAGTTAGCTGTAGCCGGTAGCTTCACTCCCAACGACTTCTACTAACAAACCACCTGCAAAAAAGGGGGTTAAATATGGTTTAAAAATAAGCAATGATGCCTCATTACATGTTTAGGCATGGGCTTATGAATCACAATAAACCGAATAAACGGCGACAGCAAGACTGAGTAAAATTGTGCCAAAGATGCAGCTATAACGCATATGGGACAAATCTTATTTGCAAGCTCTTTAAATAAACATAGAATACAGCAAAATAATTCCAGTGGCTACAAGAAATGCGGTGTGTCCGCACCATCTGTCAAGCTTGGCTACAGACAGGATCCATTGCGGACTGTTGCTGAAATGACATGACCGCTAAAGGGCTTGCTGTAAATGCAATGTGCTTTTCACCTTTATCGATTTTCAAAGCGAATACCGTCTTGCAGACTTAGCTTATTATTATTTTCTATTAGACATGCGATATTATAATAAAAGCATCTTTAAGTATGGGGACGGCATGCACGTATCCGGGCCCTTGCGGCTGCCCTAGAATATGGCACTGTACCTGGTTTTAGTAGGATCAAAGAAAATAATTTCTCGTTTGGGTACCAACGTTGCATTTAGCAGATCTTCGGTGTTTTGTCAACAACATCTCATTCGCAAGCTGTCACTATCCGTCTCGGCCATTGTGAAACGCTTATGCCGCTTGTAAATTTGCCCGTTCATTGGTGAAGAATAGGGGCAGGTCTAGGCAAGGCTGGACATTGCGCGTCGAGCGTGCGCAGTAAATGCTCCAACGTGTGCCCGTATGATTCTGCACTGCATTCTTCATTTTGTTTCCATAAAATAGCCGGACGCCACAGGCTGCATTTTATGTAAATTTAAGCTTAAATGAGTTTGAAAGCGGTGCACTAAGCACATCAAAAATAAGTTTTTACATTTGCCTTTATTTGTGAAATGAGCTTTCGTAATTTGGCTTCTGATTGGCTGCATAATACATCGATCAAGCATTCGAGCCAATGAGCGGCCAGTGCGCTGGCGTGGCTTAACTATGATGTCATCTTTACGTTTCATGTCACACTGCAAAGTGCATGCATAGACATGCAGTCCGTGTTTTGGATGATATCATCGTCGTGAGTCAGCATACAAAACCAGGCCACTGACCCATCGTTTGAAATGAAAGTATTGCATCATATCAATGTAGTCACTGTTGTGCAATTATTTCTATGCTTCCTCTCATTCTGGTGAACTCTTCTCATCCGAATGAAACCACTATTTTTTTACCATCTAAGCTAAATCAGACGATTGTTGGGAAATAATTTACTTTAATGACATTATTAAAACCTAACCCAGTGAATTTGCCCATATGCTTAACCTGAAACAGCCTATAAGATGATTTATAGTTTGAAATGTTTTCTAAAACAATTAGACTAGGTAAATGTTAAAGGCAATGTTTTTTCGTGAATTTAATGAGTACATGAACAATTCTTCTTCCAAACCGTGTTTTGCCTTGCCGATACTATCTGTTTCTTTTTTCGCCACATTCAATTTATGAATTACTCACGTAAACAATAGCCGTATTAGCCTATATTCCTAATCCAAAACAGGAAAGTTTACAAAAAGTCGAGAAGTTTGTTAATATTAATGTATTATTTAATAGAGTCAAATATCAAATGTTTAGCTCCATACAAATAACTCTTTCCCTGTTTAAATGAACTAGGGCCTATAAAATTTAGTGTGATGCAAGAAGAAAACAACAAATTCATCAGTAATTGTATGACATTTTATTTGAATATATGATTATATGACATTTTTACGAACATATAAAATGAGAATCACCAGTATGAACTCCACAACTTTCAATTGATTGAATTAAATTCCTTGAACTTATAACTCACTGTCTAAATTTATGAAGCCTACACATATTTTTGTAACAAAACAACATCAAAACAATATTATTATTACTATGTAATGTCAAACAAAATATGTTAATTTTACTTGCATAAATTTTCACTTTCAGATCAAAACAATATCAACAGTCTAAATCTTCTGCCATGGTTCATCAATAGTTGGCAGCAGAGTTAAATGTGGACTTCAAACCCTCATTCCTTTTTCTTTAAACGTTGGGGTTTAGTTCAATTGATATGTTATTTACATGTTGTCTATTTATAGTGTGTTTGTGTGTGCATATTTAGTCCTAAAAGAGTGTGAGAGCTACAGGAAATAGGCTAAATATATTTTGACACAACTGTAACTCACAGATGGAAATAAAACTGCATGTCAGCCCTGAATGTAAAAAAAAAAGTTTTACAATTTTTAAAAAATGTTGTAGAATTTTTTTTTCCTGTACAGAAAAGGTTTCTTGTTTTTTTTGTTTTTGGTTGTTTTATGGCTAATGTTTTGGTTGTTAGCTATAAGGTGAGCTAGTTCATGGCTACAAGACTCCAGGTTAGTTGTAACAATGAAACATTTTGCAAGCTACCCCAAGCAAATTTTTGTTGTATTAGTATGTTTTCTTTGAATTTCAGTATGGCTAAGTTTTGGAAGAGAAAGCCAAACTGAGTGATGTCTCTCAGTATGGCCTCTTGGGATTTCCGTAATCATGCTCACACACAAACACAAATAAAGTTCAAGTGTTCAACTTCACTTTTATTATGGCCAATTGCCATTACTGACAGAAACATGCTTGCATACACATACACACACACACACACACACACACACACACACACACACACACACACACACTAATTATGTTGAAAATATATCACAAGGTTACATTTCACCCCAGGGAATGTTGCAACTAACCCGGACTATGGGGTGAATTGTAACATTTCACTCCTCATGTTTGAAACTAAACAATTAATTTTCTGTTTGTGCTGCAAATATAACAGATGTGTCATGTAATAGCAGACACTTGTAACTAGTTTGTATCACATTTTGAATGCACTGGCTTAAAAGAACTCCAAGATACAGATAGAAATGTCAAAAATGTTACAACCATCCCCGGTCTCCCCTAAAAATGCATAAAAGCCTATGAAATGTATAATTAGTATTTAAAATATATACAAAAAAAATACAAAATAATATTCATAAAATACAAAATAGAATTATATATATATATACATCAATCCAATCCAATGTTCAAGACATGGTTACGGCCTTATATATATATATATAAACTCAGTGAAGTTTGTTCAAAAATCTGAATAAGGTAAGACTGCGTAACATTAAACTGCAGGGATTCAGTAACACCGCTCTGCAGAGGGCAGTAAAGAGCTCATTCCTGTTAAACCAAGCTGCGTGCTGGTGTCATTGCTGTTCATTGACGATGGCTTTGACCCGGTTCGAGCGGTTCTTGGGCCGATTGCTTCGAGCTGTGGTTTGGATGCTATTCGCTGCTTTTAAGTTATTCGCACCCCAGCAGAGGCATGGAGTTTCGCGACTCCCACCTATCACTAACCCACTTCTGCTGCTCTCAGCGATGCAGCTTGCCCGAAAGATTCGTCGGAAAGAAGTAAGATGTTAATAAAAACTGCGTAGGCTTTATGGCTTGATAATTATTATTAACAGCATAACCGTAATGACATTTTAGTTACTCTTTGAGTGACGCTACGGTAAAGATCTTATTTCACACCCATTATGAGGAAGAGATACGACAATGTGAATTTTAATGAATGCTGGGAGTTGTAGTTTCAACACAGTTTCAGTTTTATAGCATAGTTTATTAACAAAATATGTTGTCTTCTGATCACAGTTCTTTTTAATGTAAGTAATCAGAGTGGGGCGCGTATTTGCATTGGCTCACTAGTTTAGAGGAATTCACGAGTTTCCTAGGCTGTTCAAAGGTCAGCAGTAGTTGTGAAATCAATAGCTATATTGTTTAGGGCCTCCTTAAAGCCTCCTATAGGCTACTGTAGGTACAGTATGTGTATCAAGCATCCAGACCAGTTATTTCGTCTGAAAATCAGATTTTATATGGGTTATTTATTTTCAATTCCCTCATTTGCTTGTACGAAAAAACAAAATCAACAACAAAAAAACAAACAAAACAAAAACAAATAATCCTCACGTTAAATGATAAGATATATAATATATAGTAGTTTAAAATATATTAAATATATAGTAATATATATTTAATATTATATAGAAGTTTTATATAGTAGTAACTTTTTAAATAAAAGTATTATATTTAACTTTTTTTTTTTTTCCAAAAAGTGACAAAAAAAGCTACACCGTAATAATATCAAAGGCATAATGAGATTTTTTTTTTCCAGGGCATGTGATACATCTTTTAGCTTTGATGAAGCATAGTTTGAATTTAAAGTTTTAAAATAATCAAAAATGTCTCTAAATGAAGAATCATGCATATCTGCTCCCCATTTTTTTTGAGAACAGACAAATTTAACACGGTGCAGTGTGCACATTTTTCTAGGCATTTAGCCCTATGATTCATATTCACAGTAGACCTGACCTAGGTTTTCAATCTGCATCTTTCTGTTTGTCTCTCAGTTAAGTACCCACAACCATTTTTGTATGTTTTACTGCATTATGCAGCCTAAACACTTACTGATTTCCTTACAATTTGTCTCTAGGTAACAAGTGTTGAAGTGGTCCAGTCCTACATTGACCGCATTCAGGAAGTAAACCCACTTATCAATGCCATGGTCAAAGACAGGTAAGTGAGTTCAAGGGTAAAATCAACCTATATTTCATTCTGATTCTGAAAACACATTCTCATTTCTTCAGGTTTTCTGCAGCACTTCAGGAAGCTGCACAGGTAGACAAACTAATAGAGGAGGAGACAGGAGGTGAGGAGGTGTTGGAGGACAGGCTACCTCTGCTTGGAGTACCCATCACTGTTAAAGAGGCCTTTGCCCTGCAAGGTATGTTATTTTTGGCAAAAATTTCTTTCAAAAATGATAAATGTCTGTAGGATGACACTCTTTGTTTTCTCTTTAACAGGCATGCCTAACTCGACAGGGCTGTTGACCAGACGGGATCTGGTTTCAGGAGTAGATGCCCCATCTGTTGCACTGTTGAAGAGGGCAGGAGCGATTCCACTTGGCGTAACTAACTGCAGTGAGCTCTGTATGTGGCTAGAGTCCCACAACCACCTCTATGGCATCACTAACAACCCCTATGACTTTGAGAGAATTGCAGGCGGCAGCTCAGGTCATTTTTACACACATATACAAATCCTGACACTTTCATCATTGTAAAACTTGTAGGAGTTGTGCATACACTGTTTTGCATTTGTTAAAGGTGCTCTCTGTAATTTTAACTTAAATGAAATAAAAAAGAAACCTAAATACACATAAAATATTAATGAAAATGTGCATCAGTAAATACTTTTTGCCCATAAAGAAATGAATAGTTAAAAAGAAAAAAGATAATATGTATAAAATGACGCACATTCGCACAAGATAAAGAATCCAGGCATGTTACAGGGTTTCTGCGGGTCTTAAAAAGGTGTTAAAAAGTCTTAATTTGCTCTTCCACAAATGAATGCCTTGAAAAGGTCTTAAATCAGAGAAGAAAGTCTTATATTCATTGCAAAAGTGATTGCATTATTGGTTGCATGCAGTGCAAAAAAATAATATCCACCTCAGTATTTTTGTCTTGTTTTTCAGTACAAATATTTAAACAGTCCTAAATCAATGTATGTTCCCCTTCTAGGGAACTTGAGCTGCGTCCTCTAGCGGACATTTGGGGACTGCCGCCAGCAGGACCAGTGTCTGAAGCACGTGTGAAACCACTCCAATCCTATTGTCCCACATAGCCCGTGACGTCACAGGCGGGCGCCCGGAAGTATAAGAGGGCGCCTGCAGAACACGTCACCAACTTTTGTTGTCTTCAGGAGGGGTCTGTTTCTTTACCTCTGAGGGGTCTGGCCCGTCATGATCTGAGGATCATAGACAAGGCAAGTGAGCCAGCACTTTCCTGCTCCTCCCCCTTTTGGGAGTCGAGCGCAAAAGATGACATCTCGCTCCCCCTCCAGAGCGTTTTCTCAGCCTGGGTAGTAATGTTGGGCAGCCTCCCCTGATTTCAGGGTATCTTCCAAGCATGCGGTCCCCCTGAATCCCGCATGCTAAGTATGGGCTTTATCCCCTTTGTTAGGGTTTTTCCCTTCCTGTGTTAAGCCAGATGGGTTTAGGAGTGGGCTGCCTCCCCAGGTCTCAGGGTATTTTTAAGTGGGCGGTCCCTCTGAATCCCGCATATTAAGTTTGAGCTGCGTAGACTGTTCCTCCACCTCAGGGCTTTAAGTGGACAGCCCCTGCTCAGAGTGTATCTGTCTATGGACAGCTGTGCTCCAGCTCAAACTTAATTTGCTCTGGGATATAGCGGTCTGAGGGCAGCTGTGTTCCAGCCTGGCTTCTATGACTAGGTTGGGTTCAAGCACAATCCCTCTCAAGTAGGCGCTGAGTCCTTCCATGCTTTGAGCTGTCTCCCCTGTATCAGGGTTTCAAGTAGATGGCTCGTTGCTTTTAGAAACATAGCTGTTTGAGGACATTCATGTTTCCAGCTTGGCCAGATGGAATATCCCTCCTTTTTGTATAGTTTGAACGGGTTCTCCCTTCTTCCCAAGTTATTTTAGCTTCCTGCCTAATATTTCAGACAGCAGGACTGGGCTTCCTCCCCTTTTTCTAGGGTTTTTAAGTAGGCGGTCCCCCTTAGGTTCCTTTCTATTATGCTACGCTGCCTCCCCTGATTTCAGGGTATTTTTTAAAGCAGGCAGTTTCCCTATTTCTCATGCTTTGGGCTGTCTCCTCTGTATTAAGGTTTCAAGTAGATGGCCACAGCTGTGTTTCCAGCTTGGCTGGTTGTGTGAACATACCTGTTTACATTTAATTAAGGTGGACTAGATTAGACTGCAATACAAATAATTGAGTTTGCCAACAAACAATTACAACATTTATGACAGGTTTTCCTGAAAGTGTTGGTCAGTTTGTCTGCTTGACTATCCCGTTTTGCACTGCAGCAATACAATTGAAGTGAGATAAACAAACTGAGAAATGTTTCTTTTTAGTTAAAACAGATGTTGCCAAAGTTTTCCTTTGGGGACATAATTTGAAGTTGGAAAAAGGTAATAAATTACAATATATCGCAGAATATCACAATATATTTAAAACCACAATAATAATATATCGTGACACAAGTATTGAGATAATATCGTATCGTGAGGCCTCTGGTGATTCCCACCCCTACTCCTTGTGATCTTGCAGGTGGACAGGCATGCACCACGGCGTGGCATAGTGGGTTTTTCGTTCCTCAAAGTGTCCTTGCCATGCCTAGTGCTCTGGGCAATCTTCAGCCTTGCCTGAGGAAACTGCTATTCAAGGATAGCTGTGTTCCAGCTCGGCGACTACTCCCCTTATTAGGGTACTTAAGTAATGGTCTCCTTGAGCTCCTTGCCTAGATTATGCTGTCTCCCTTGTTAGGGTTTTAAGTAGATAGCCCACTCTCTGTGGACTTGGCAATCTTCAGTTAGGACCTTTGGAGGATAGCTGTTTTCTAGCTCGGTGACACCCTTACTAGGGTTTTTAAGTAGTGGTCCCCTGGAGCCCATATCTAAACTGTGCTATCCCCCGCTAGGGTTTCTAATGGCGCTTTTCCACTGCGTGGTAGGACTCAGCTCGGCACGGCTCAGTACGGCATGGCACGGTTCGGCTCAACATGGTTTGCGTTTCCACTGCAGTTCAGTACCACTTTAGAGTGGGCCCACTTGGAACCCCAACCGAGGTGGTACTAAAAAAGTACCAGGTACCAGGTACTGTACCCAGTGGAAAACCCCCAAAAAGTGAACCGTACCGAGCCGTACCGTGCAGTGGAAAAGCGCCATAAGTAGGTAGCCTCTATCTGTGGTCCTTGAATTATCAGGCTAAGGTGTTGCTCACATAACATAGCTGACTGAGGGTAGCTGTGTTCTTAGCTTGGTGTGGATGTCCACCCTCTTTCATCTGAAATTGGGTTCCCCATTTCTGCCAAGCTATGTGAGTGGTCCGGGGCGTCAGTGGCTTGGTCCCTTTCTGAGGAAAGGTTTGGTGTATGTCTGTCACTTCCTTGGTGCTCTCTCACCAGATTGACAGGCATGCGTAGCGGCATAGTTGGCATTTCATTCCCCAAGTGTCCGCTAGAGGACGCAGCATGAGTTCCCTAGAAGGGGAATGTCTCGGGTTACACATGTAACCATGGTTCCCCGAGAGGGAACGAGATGCTGTGTCCCCTCACCATGCCTTCGGCCTACCTGTTTCACGTCTCCTTCAGACAACTAAGTTGGTGATGTGTTCTGCAGGTGCCCTCTTATACTTCCGGGCGCCTGCCTGTGACGTCATGGCCTACTTGGGCCAATAGGATTGGAGTTGTTTCACACATGCTTCAGACACCGGTCCTGCTGGTGGCAGTCCCCAAGTGTCCGCTAGATGACGCAGAGTCTCGTTCCCTCTTGGGGAACCATGGTTACATGTGTAACCCGAGACGTTTGCTTGAGAAGCAAAATGAAAATATTTGAAGTCTTGTTTTCTGAAAAATTAAACAAAATTTAGTTAATTGAGTTTTGTTTTGCTAAAACAAACATATGTTAATGAGGTATGAAAACGTGATTTCCCCTTGAATTAAGTTATTTTGTAGCCCAGAGGCAGATATTTGTTTTTGTGTAAATCATAAACCCACTTCATTTTGATCAATTTCTAAGAAAACAAGACTTCTTATGTCTTTTTTCTTCTCAAGTAAATGTATCTTGATTTATGAATCTTTAGACATTTGCACTGGAAAACAAGGCACAAATAATTATGAAGAACATATTTTTTTTGCAGTGTGATCCAAAGGTACAGTAAAAGTTATTTACTCATTCTAGTCAAGCTTTTTTTCCTGTAAAATGAATAGAAAAGTAATAGAGATCTACTCCCAGGACATTTACAATTAGAGAACATATTGATTTATTGTGATCCCTTCAGTTTGGTCCTTATATTTTCTGTACTTGGTCTGTTAAAGGTCTTTAAAAGTTTTAAACTGACCTTCATAAAACCTGCAGAAACCCTGTATTAGTAGCCTAATAAAAGCTTTATGCTTTAAGCGCTTTAAAACCATTAAGCTTGTCGCCTCATGGGGGCTGCCATGTTGAGATCACATGACCAGCCATACTTTTGCTCACAGAATAAATTAAAAATGTCCGACTCTGAATAGTGCACTGCATTTTTACAACAGCATCTGTAACTGAAAACTATTCCCAGTATAAGTCCAAGATAACTTCCAGGGCAACATTAATAAAAATTAACTGTAGTTAATAATCTCAATTGTAGGAGGTGAAGGCAGTATATTGGGTGCTGGTGCCTCTGTGATTGGAGTTGGATCGGATATTGGGGGTAGTATCCGTATTCCCTGCTTTTTCAATGGCATCTTCGGACACAAGCCATCAACAGGTAAGAAGAATGGGTGCAGTTGTGTGCATGTGTTGGTAAGTAGTATAATAATAGTGACACAGATGGAGGGCATGGTTTCTATATATACTTGACATATTGTAGTAATGTTGATTAAGTTTGATTAAACTACATGTTTTCTCTGTACATACAGGTATCGTAAGCAATGATGGTCAGTATCCTCCCGCCTCTGGACTGCAGATGGGATTTCTGTGTACAGGACCTATGTGCCGCTATGCTGAAGACCTGATTCCCATGCTAAGCATCATGGGAGGACCTAATGCAAATAAGTAATATACAACGCTATTTACAAAATGACTAGATAGATATGATCATCACAGCAACATTGTAAGCAAATATGAGCTTTACATAAATGCAATCTACACTACCATTCAAAAGTTTGTGGTCTGTAGAAGTGTTTAGTTAGTCATTAGTCTCGTACGCCCACCACTATTTTACTGTATTTCATTTAAGCTGCATTTAACTGAAATACAGTAAAACAGAAAATATTGTGAAATTTCTCACACTTTCTCACAACTACGGTACATTTATGCATTTATCAGACGCTTTTTTCCAAAGCCACTTACAAAAGAGGACTTACACCACTCACAGCAAGTTGTCAAAGAGCCAACAGTATCCATAATACACAATGCCAAGTTTATTATACAACTAGATTAGGAAGCAAGCTAGAGAAGAGGAGAAATGCAGTGAGTGTAGTGTGTGTATAAGGGCATTGGTTAAGAATGTGGAGTGGTTATATGCTTGCAGAAGAAGTGTGTCTTCAGCTGCTTCACAAAAAAGTTGTTTGGGTGAAGGTTGGCATCTTATTCCACCAGAGAGGAACAGAGAGGGTGAAGATTTTGGAGAATGAGGTTTCATTGAGGTGTCGCTCATTCAGTGACCTGAGCTGGTGGGAGAGAGCATTCACTTGTAGTATTGAATTGCTGTTGAGAGTAGAGGTGTGCGATATTTATCGCCTATGATATCATTGTAGTTGTTGTTTTAATGATGTGCAAGTTGAAATTTTTGACTATGTCACTAACTTTGCAAAAAAACAAAAACATGTCTTGAGAGTCTGAAAGATTTCACTGCATGATGAAACCTATTAGAATGCAGTTAGAATGTATAATGTAACCTCCTCACTGAATAAAACGTATTAATTTCATTAAAATAATTACTTAATAAAATTATTTTTTAATATTTAATTAAATAAAACATATGAATAGGGTAGCTTTCATTTCAGTCTTTCAACTTATTTATTTTCAATTTGGTCAACCACTGTTAGAAATGCATCCTAAATCATCACTTGTCTTTCTGTCTGTCTTTCACTTCTGGTAGATTGTGTCTCTCTGCTGAAGTAGATTTGAAAAAGCTGAGGTTCTTCTCTGTTCCCCACAATGGAGGCTCTCATTTGGTCTCTCCAGTTGACGCACAGCTGCTTCAGGCACAGAAAATGGTAAGTGGGTGTGTGTGGATCGGCTTCAAATGATTTTCCTCTCATAATGGGCTCTTGTTTTTTTTTTTAGGTTGTCAGACGTTTAGAAGCAGACCTTGGGGTCAAGGTCCAAGAGCTGTTTATCCCTCAGCTCAAATACTCCTTTCAGATCTGGGGAACTATGATGGCCTCACCTGGCAAGGATGGAAAGGTGTGTTTTTTGCCATTATAATTTTCATATCCTCATCAATGAATCTATTGAATAATAATTATACAGATATACTGGATAAAATAGTAAACCCCAAAATTTTTAAAGATGGAAGTCAGTTTCAAAGGATGACAAATGAGTTCATCAAAATGAATGTGAGATTGACACCGATAAGCTAACTTTCAGTCTCTCACTGACTTTAGCTCTTTATTTCCAGCCTGTTAAGGATGGGGTTTAATGGTTTTGCTGTTGGGTAAATAATGGGGGTTATTGAAACAAACGTCTGTATTCTGTAAAACTGGTCTTGTCGCTTCTGGTTCAGTTTTTTTGTATGTGCTTTGTTAAATATGGAGCTATTTTACTCAAGATGCTTTTAAAGGAGATACCAAAGATGATCATAACTGATGTCCATCATATATGCAGATTGATTTCTACATTTTTTGTTTATATATATATTTTTTCTTCTTCTCGATAACATTCTGATATTAAAATTGAATAAGTTATAAATAAGTTTAGATGTCTTAGTTTATTAGCATATTGTCTGTTATTCATTTTAATATACTGTACATACTTTCCTAATGTAAGCATATAATTTTCATACTGTATGTTAGGGTACTGTATAACATCAATAATGTTCTAGTTGTCAACATATTTATATGAGATTGTTTTGTCATTTTTTTCCCCATCTCAGCCTCCCACCACCTTTGCAGAGCTAATGAGTGAAGGCGGGAAGAAGATTTGGCCTGTCTGGGAGCTGTTCAAGTGGCTTCTGGGGTTTTCTTCTCATACCATAGCAGCAATAGGTGTGTGACGGAGCAAATGAGCTTGTGCCCTTTTAACTGTGACTGACTGACTCATCCTTCCATCCATATCTGATTAACTTTATTGGCATGAGATGCAAATCAATGCTGCCAGTGTCTTCTTGTGATGAGCATTCCCAAAATTCTGGCAACGACTTTTTTTTTGCCAGTTATGTATCTGAAGATGAATGCATGTGATAATAATGTTCCTTTCTGTCTCTCTTTCTCAGGTCTTGCGCTAGTTGAGCTGTTCCAGAGTTCCCATCCATCTCCATTCGTTTTACAGCAGAAGGAGAGTCTGCAGCAGGAGCTGGAGGAGTTGCTGGGCACAGACGGAGTGCTGCTGTACCCCTCTCATCCCCAGATCTCTCCCAAACACCACCACCCAATTTTCACACCCTTCAACTTCTGTTACACTGGTAAGTGTAGTTGGTTGTGATCTACTCATAATCTACTTATTATAGACCATGTTCCTGGGGAGTTTGGTCTCTAAGCGCTTCTGTTCTCTGCAGGTATCTTTAATATCCTGGGTTTGCCAGTGACCCAGTGTCCATTAGGGCTGAGTGAGGAGGGTTTGCCCCTGGGCGTACAGATTGTGACTGGTAAATTACAGGACCGTCTCTCTTTGGCCACTGCCCTCTACCTGGAGAAAGCTATTGGTGGTTGGAGGGAACCAGGCAAGACAACAGCCAAGCCTTAATCCACCTCATGCGTCTGCAACAACAGGACCACATAACCAACAACACATACTGTACCACATATACAGCATGTGTAACCATCCAAAGCTTAGTGACATTCATTCTCCCTTATAAGTGCAGAATGCATTTTACATTAACTGACATGTTTTAGAGGCCTGCATTTGTGTTTACCTATATGTAAACTTGATATTACTTTATTTCATTCATAAGAAATGGAATGGATGCTGGATCCAGAACAAATAAATGGAGATATTTACATGAGACATCTATTAATTTTATAACTATGTGAAAAATACTTTTTTTGTTTTTGTTTTATGCACTAAAACAAGGATGTTTGAACACACATTTGTGCTGCTCACTGTTTCCTCTTAACAGGCTTATCAGGCTTATCAAGAGCAGGCTCTTTCTTGTGACAAATCTATTTAAACTTTAGAATATCCTTTGCCATAAGCAGATTTCAGTGTGTTAGTAGGAAGACGGGCATAAATCAGTCATATTTAGAAGTAAATATCAAGCTGGGGCATTTAAATGCTGGGCATTGGCAGTTTTCTTGGCCTTTATTACTCATATTTTGTTGTTGGTTTCTATGAAAAATCTGGTCGAACATTTTGTAATGTGCTGACGTATTAAATAATGTGCCTAAAGCAGTAACACTAAATAAAAAAAATAAAAATAAAAATTTCCCGAACATTAAGTGTTATACTTGTATATTTTTTGATTTTCCTAATATATATGTGTCTGAATTCTTAGCAACATAAACATAAATAATCAGCATGTCATAAACGTATATCATCAATATATTGTTAAATAATAATAATTAAAAATAAACAAATTAAATTAAATTATTTAAAAATAATAAAAAAATAAAATAAATAACAAAATAATTAAAATAAGTTTAAAAAAGGACAGCAGATGACATTGCATGCATTTATTAATTAAGTCAAATAACTCTGTTGGATATAGTTAGAATATTTCACAAAACTGAAGACTTATTCTTCCTTCTCTCCCCTTTTTTGTAAATCATATCACAAAATTCAAAACAAAAGCTTTGATTAAAAAAAAAACACTTGTTGAAAGCATCACATTTACACACACACACACACACACACTGCTATTTATAAATTATATTATCTCTAAAAATACTTGATAAAATAGTGGTGTAACCTGTAAATACAATAAAATTGTTTAATTTAGATACTACATCAAGCACATTTTAGGTTGTCAAACATTTTACATTTTACAAAATTGCAAATATTCGCTTTTCAACATTATTTTGGGGTGATGTTAGCCCATAGAAATATATTTATTGACCATAGGACTACTTGACCACTAGGTAGCATTATGTTCACACTATGTCATGTCTACACTACTATTTAACATTTTTTTTTAAATGTATGACATTTAATAGTGGGTCAGATTCTTTAACCAATTCAGTTTGAGTGGGAGACCTTTATGTATTGTTATCTTATCATATATATAATCATAATTGCAGTCCGAGTCGAAGTAGTAGTGGTACTGTTTTAGCAAATAAGTAGTTTTAGGTACAAGTATTAATATTACTACTATTATAACCTCAATTGAGCTAATTAAACATTCACATCTCAAGTCTTTACTCTTAGGGAGTGATCAGTTGTCACTCTTTTGCCTCCAGGTTAGTTTGTCTCCTATATTGGGACTGTTTCCATGTTTTCAGTCTATTTCTTTCTCTTTTTTTCTGATTCATTTGTTACGCTGTCTACAGCGGAGATCCAAAGCACCTAGGAAACAGTAAACAAAGCAAGACAGGTCCACTTTATAATGAACACTCTAGAGCTGCAAACTGATTAGATAGGAGAGGCTTTCATCAAGGTTACCCAACAACAACAAAAAAACGAATTATAGTCTTTCTGTAAAACTGTGTTGGCTTTTAAATTGGATACAATTTAAAATGTTTACATTAAGAGGCAGATTGCCGGCAACAGCCATTTTAGGATAGTTTGTGGTTTGATCTTAGTAACTTAGGAGTCCTCTTCACTACTCCTAACCTTTCACAGATTTAGGTAGTTTTAGAGCTAAAACGCTTTGTGAAATACTCTGAGCAAAAATTTTACTCTTTAATTATGGCAATATATCTGTGAGGGTTTTCATTCATCCAGGTGTTTGTAAAACAATTCAATTAATTTAATATTTCATTTGTAGGAACATTTTCTTGAAACATTTTGTTGTAATACCATTCCAAAATCTTTAGCATCATTTCAGTGTGATGTGTGAACAGATCTGTGTTGTTTTATGAAACTGGTTGTTTCTATGTTCCACTGTGAAAACCGTCACAGGACATCTTAGATCTCATTATTAAACTAACATTATGTTCATATATCGGACAAACTTTTAATACTATGCAACCGCCTTCATATGACCTGAAAGCAGCTGTAAATGGAAGCATCCTTTCCAAATGATGGAGACAAACACCTGGAATCTCTGAATAGCTACTAGCCTGGATGAAGGATGCAACAGAAAGAGAAGGACAGAGGTCGTGTTTGGTATCTGTGGCAACATCGTACTCAAGAGACTTCAAAGAGCAAGGCCTAATTATTCCAGATCCTATAACAACACACTCATCACCATCATCTCATGTATTTTCATCAGTGTTCAAAGAAAATGATTAACATGATTGAATGGGATGGGATGGAATGAGACATCACAGAACAGGCTGAGTGAAATGGAAAGCTGTCCAAAAGAGCAGAAAAAAGGAACAGTGCATGGAACTAGACATGAGAATTACCTATGTAAATCAATGAAATTTAAATGTATATTTATTAATTTATCATTTACTAATTATTTTTAGTAGATGTCAATCATTACCGGCAGTCAATTAAATATTAATTTTTATTTTAACATGAATATTCTATGAACACCTTTATTTTTTTTCATACCCGTTTCCAAAAAAGACAAGTTTATTAGATAAAAAATATCTGCACTGTGATAATCCGAAACTACTCCAATTATATCAGTTCAAAACAAGTTAAAATGCTGGGTTAAATACAACCCAGTGCTGGGTAAAATAGGGAGTTTGTCCCTAATTAACCCAGCACTGGGTTGTATTTAACCCAGCATTTTTTAGAGTGTAGAAAGTACAATTACTGGCTTCTAACATGTGTTTTAATATAAATGTAGTCACTGTAAAATTAACATAAGTGAATTGTTAAATTGTAAATCACAGTGTGGTTTATGCAAATGTAAAAGGGGTTGGGAAAAAACAATGCAAATAACGAAATGCAGCTAAAAATATAATGCAAAGCTAGAACAATATCCTATCCATATAAATAGGTTTGACGGATTTGTTTTACAGTTTTAACTGCTTGAGAACTTGTCGAATGTACACGTGGATTTACTTAACATTGAACAACTGCTGTAAAACACCTGAAACATTTTACAGGAAAAAAAACCTACAGAAACCTATTGCAGCAAGAATGTCCAGTGCTGCTCCCACATTACAGAGACACAAACATTGAGGCCATTTCTGGCCTGTTGTCCGCCAGCGCGTTTATGGGCAGGGCTTTCTGAATGAATCGAAGCTCTTTAACTAACGTTACACGCTGGCTTCAGGCGAAACAGAAGGAGGAGGTTCGTTTCTGGGCGAGCGAGTTAAGGAAGGTTTTTTCTCCGAGCTCGAGACAACAGTAAAGCGATAAAATGATCATCGTCATTGAAGATCAGGTAAGAGCGCTGCTTTAATTCAACAGACACTCACATAATTTTATTTTTTTACAAAATTAGCAAAATCGCGCGGTATGGCTAGGGAGGACACGTTTTGCTGAGTAACTGCACGAGAGCCTATAATTGCCCATCAAACCGTTTTCGTTTAAGTTAGTTGAAAATTCAACAGCTGTGCGTGAGAATTCACAAAGTATTAGCAAGCAATAAACTTAAATAATAAATCAGTTCAGATTGTGGTTGTAAAAGATATAGTTAGCCTATCTGCTAACCAATTCTTTACACCAGCTAATGTCTAACATAACGTTACCTAGCCACTACGGCACCCGAAAGCTAAAAATGCATAGCTTTCGCCCATAAAATATCGCTTTCATTTTACGTTATTTGCACTGCAACAATCGTGTTGTAAAATTATGAACCAACGCACGTGAAATATCATGGCATAGTTTTGCGGCAGCTGGCATGCCGCTTCGTTACGTAACTTTCAGCTCACGATAACGGGAGTGTGCGTGGTCTAAACCTACGGTTGAAATAAACGTTCTCATTCATAGTGTAACCTAGATAACTAAATTAGCAAGCTCTTGTAGCATTTATAGTTTGTTTCGGTGATCGCGGCCTGATGAAGCGCGCCATCAAGTCACGTGTGTTTGACTCTTCTGAGGGTCTGTTTATTTTATATAAACTTTTTTTTTTTTTTTTTTGCACAGCAGCATTTGATCATTTGCCGCAGTGAATAAGGCAAATACGGTATACAAGGACGTCATTAAATGTCGGTATACTGACTTTCTCTTACTGTTTGTTTTAATGTAGTCAGATGCGCCTTATTATTTGATTCCGTCTGTTACTGATAAATAATGTAATATTCTTACAAAATTGTTGGCCTTAGTGGTCTACCGATGTGGTTTTGTGTTGTTACCTAGACGGCATGTAGTCAGTATATATTTAAATACAGTTTAATGATAGCAAATGACATACTCATAAAGTATAAAATTAATCAAACAATTATTTTACTCCATTCAGTTAAAGTAATAGTTCTCCCAAGAATGTTTTTTTTTTTACTCACCCTCTTGTAGTTCCAAACCTGTATTAATTTCTTCTGCTCAACACAAAAGTAGATACTTTGAAGAAATGTTGCTAACCAAACAGTTGATGGTAGCCATTGACTTACATAGTATTTTTTCCTTCTACGGAAATCAGTGGCTACCAGCAACTGTTTGGTTAGCAACATTTCTTCAAAGTATCTTCTTTTGTGTTGAAAAAAAACAAGGGCCCACAGCAACACCATCTTATTTTAAAGAATAGCACATTGCAATGATGACACAGCATGAAATCCAACATTGAACATTGACTTGTGTTCACAGGATGGCTTTGACAAAGCTCTTGCTGAGGCAGGTGATAAGCTTGTAGTGGTTGATTTTACAGCCACGTGGTGTGGGCCTTGTCAGAGCATCGCACCTTTTTACAAAGTAAGGAACCAACTTTAAGTCACTATATTTGAGTCTTTGGAATGGACTTATTTGACTCAATTTCTCATTGTAATTCCTCACTTCAGGGCCTGTCTGAAAATCCTTCCTATGCTAATGTGGTCTTCCTCAAAGTGGACGTAGATGATGCACAGGTGAGTTTTCTATCATATATATATATATATATATATTAGTGCTGTCAATCGATAAAAAAAAATTAACTAATTAATCGTACTTTTTTCTGAAATGAATCGTGATTAATCACACCTAACATTTAAGTTTTTAAATATACCTTTATATTGCAATAATAATCACATTCAATCTTCAAATTTATGTAGAAACGACAAAGAACAGTATATTTTTTATATTTGTTTAATAGCATCTTTTTTATGACTGAAGGCGAGCATCACTGATATCTGATAGGGGAAATTGTTTTGTCCACTAATATTTAACCATTGACTACAGTCATTCAACATTACAGTATAATTGAGAGCTATCAATTTTAACATTAGACCTTAAACACTAAATTCTAAATTAAATATAGATGAAAAAGCTCCTTAAAGCTATAAAAGTTAATTTTCCTCTTTCTTTTTTTTCTTTGTCCTTTGATTTAATAGACATCACAGCAGCTGGTTATTAGGTTATTTTGGCTGTTATTTCTTTAAGAGCTGCCGCTGCTGAACGTGACGCAGATCTGACACGCATTATATTTTCTCTCAACTCTTTTTACCTTTTCTGACCCACTTCAGGGCTTAAAGTCTCTATTAATGAGCTGATGAGTTAAATCAGGTGTGTTAGATGAGTGAGCCAGTGCTGGGCTGCTCCAGTACAGTTTTGAAAACCATTTCAGAGACATGTTCATAATGTGACTCATATAAAATATATTACATGCATGCACAGTTTTAAGGCAGCTTTAATCGTCTTTTTTGGTAACTTCATGACTTAAATGACCCACGACATTGCATGCACGTAGTTTATTTTGCACTTTGATATGAAAGGATACAGACTACAGCGTGCGCCGGCGCCTTTGTGCTTGCAAATGAAGAGCACACGCTGCGAGCACAGTACCGTTTCCGTGCTTGCTTGACTTGCGCCTGACGCTGAAGTGAAGTTGGAGCGCGCGTGCGAAACGTCTCCCGTTCTCAGTCGTTCTGCGACTGAATAAATGCACTTCTTGTCAAGAGAAAAAGTGACAGAAGCAGCAGTTGTGAGTGGGGTGGCCAACCCTACTGTAGCCCCGCCCCTGCGTTAATTGCATTAAATATTTTTAACGCGTTAAATATATATATATATATATTTTTTTTTTTGTTTGTTTTTTTTTTTTTGGCGACTGTAGTGTTGTAAAAATTCAAGTGCATGTCATGTTGGAATTCTTGGAATTACAGTTAATATGAGATTCCAACTTGTAAAAAGCTTTCACGTCCTTGTAGATCTTGTCATTTTCTAAGAGCTAAATTTACCTGACTGCCACAGTGTCGTGGAACCACTCAAAATGGCAGCGATTGGAGTGAAATGTAATTTAATTGTTGTAAAGTTTCTGTTTACGAATTCCTATAATTGTCTTTTGTTAATGACTTAATGCAAGATTAATTAGAAAATAAACTAAAGACACACTAGTTTAATGTAGCTAGCACAGAGCTGAATAATTAATATCTAATGTCCTGCTTAATAAACTTTAAAAGCATATTAAGCATTTGCATAACAACTGTTACTTGTATTATTTTGTATATTGATTATTCAGATTACACAAATTCATAGTTGCATTAATAGTGTTGCCATAGAAATGCATAACTCTTCGAAGACATGAACAGCTCAGAGTATAAGGTTGTCTAGGTTGTCATCTAGTAACGGATGCTTTTCACATTTCTGGGTTTCTCAGAAGAAGAATTTGTCATAGTTGTCACAACTTGTTTAGTGGAAAGGGAAACTACAACAAAAATAATTTGTTCTCATTTGCCCCAAGAACAAAATAATAATAATTAAAAAAAAATCTACAATAGAGTTTCTATGACATTCCAAAAGAGGAAAATAATAGAAGGGAGATAGATGTTGAATTTGCAGTTACTCCCTCAGTCTTTTTATTAGAAACACTCACATGGCAGCGTTTTTATATACTTTTATGTAACTTAATTCCAGGGTAGGAAAAGACAAAGTACAGTGTTATGAATGTACATAAAACATTTTGCTGTTCTCGAACAGTGCTGGTTAGAGGACAGCAGATAATGTATGTTTGTTAGTATACTGACAGACAGGCCAGTGTGAAACTTTTTAGACTGAAACTGTGGTAGCCAGAAGGAATTCAATAATTATGTTTCACCATAATTCAA
The DNA here is from genome assembly GCF_001515605.1 of Sinocyclocheilus anshuiensis. NCBI lineage: Eukaryota > Metazoa > Chordata > Actinopteri > Cypriniformes > Cyprinidae > Sinocyclocheilus > Sinocyclocheilus anshuiensis. Next base: position 141,912 of record NW_015555767.1, read on the forward strand.
TCACTGGAAACACCTCTTGTATGGGAGGAAAAGCTTTGGCTTTCACGAATCTTATTGTTTATTCCCCTGCAACCACAGTTTAGGCCTAAATCCATTTAGATGGAAGAAATGTCAGCTCGATTGTTTGGTTTTTTTTGGTAAGGGAAATGGGTTCTTAGTTTGCTGTCTTAGCTCATGTACACCACTAGAGGGTAGTAGAATTACCTCAAATTTATGCTATGGTTAAATCCCAATTAAACTTTTGTTTTTGATTTTGTTCCTTTCTCTCAGTGTGCAATTACTTTTAACTAAAATAAGTTGGATAAGAGCAATAAAGCTTCCTAAGGAATATTAAAGTGATGTTCTGTGTTTTGCAGGATGTAGCCCAGTCTTGTGAGATTAAATGTATGCCAACATTCCACTTCTACAAGAACGGGAAGAAGGTTTGTTCTGTTGTCTTTCCTCTAGTTGAATGAATAATAATCACATATATATTACAGGGTTTCCGTGGGTCCTTAAAAAGTCTTAAGTCTTAAATTTTGTTGTATCAGATTTAAGGCCATAAAAAGTCTTAAATGATACAAGAAAGTGAACTAATAATAGTCACATAACTGTACAAAGTTAAAGATATTTCTCTATGAATATGCTGAGTTTGATTTACTTCCCATTATTGTAAGGATAATTTAATCTGCTGTTTTCTGTTGTAGCTGGATGATTTCTCTGGGTCCAACCAGACTAAACTGGAAGAGATGGTGAACCAATACAAAGACTAAGCCTGATATGACCCACTCATAAATGTTTCCTGTGCAGCCTAAGCTCCAATTTTACAAACAATAACTCCCCACTTGTTTTGTTATTCATGAAGGACTTTCATTCTCTAGTCATTTTCGGCGATTTTAGCAGGTCAGAATCTGCCTTACAAAATCTTTCATTCTTTTCCATAATGAGTGAATACCTCTGTATGTTTCTGTGTCCACATGTAACTCTTATTAGATGTTTTGTTTTTCAACATCAATAAACACAATTATAAAAATAGTAGATAATGTTGATTTTGTGCATTAGAAGATTCCAAATTAATGTTATACATTGGGTGTGTATTTCTCCACCACTTTTTAGTTCATTGTCCCAGGCCCTGATATAATGGATGCCTGTTGTTGGCCTTGTCTCTTTAAGCATTGTATTGTTAAAGGTTTCTCTCAAGTGCGTATGTCCAAAGAATTATTATTTTTTTTTGGTAGCTGCATAAATTGTTTGTGGTCAGCTTGTTGTGTCTAAATGGTGGTTGCCATCATGTTTATCTAACAGTTTTTACTCTAGCATCTTTATTACCAGGGAAATCTTAGGCAATTTTACATCCTGATCAACAGGTTATACAGAAAGAGTGACCGTTTCTATGCTACGGTGTGTATAAATTGCATCAACCTTAAATGACATCTCTTGTCAAGCAGTGCGTGAATGGTTCACTTCATTATTTTGTTGCTTTATGAGAGCCTATATTGCAAAGATTGTGTTTATAAAGCATTTTCAATTAGTTATAATGTGCAATTTTGTATGGTTGTGTATGTAAGGATAATATGGTATCAATATTTGACCACAGGTTTGGGGAATAGCCTTTTTTTTTTGGTTTTAGGCCACTGCCCCTCAAGAAGTCTGCATATGCCTGAAGTGATCAAAGACCAATAACACAGGGAATCTTTTACAATTCCTGAAATTTCTCTCCAAATACAAAATTGTGGACAGAACCAGACAGTGTGCAGGCTTTAAATTAGTGTGTTTTGTATGTTAAGAGTCATGCATATAAAAGGTTCCTTACTCGAAGCTTTACAACACGGTTTATGTTGTGGCCATCTAGTGGTCATAAAAACGAATAACACAATTGCTGTGTTCCATTACAGCCGCTGGTTTCACATCTGGTTCTACAGCTGTAGCACCTGCATACTCCAACGCAACACTTAAGCTACTGGACCAGTTCTATGTTCTCAAGGAGTGCGAGAAATAAACAAAATTAGACTGGAGACCAGATTTAAGAAACAAAAACCAGCACTTTACTATTAGACAAACAAAACAGAACAATGAATCAATTGAAGTATAATCACAGATGATAAAAGGTGAGTAATAAAAGTAATCTCTTCTTTCCTATTTCTTTTTAGAATTTTGTTTAGAAATAAGTTAATGTAGTGGATCCACTTGAGTTTGATAATCTAGTAAAGTTAGTATTAATAAAGATTAATTATTTGGTTAAACCTATTTATGATTTGCTATTTTTCTGAATTAACTTTTTTTCCTCATGTATTAGAACAATTCAATCAAATTCAAACACGCAAAGTAACGCAATCACATGTTACATCATGACATTGACATGAAAATAAAACAAAATACAATAAAATCGTTCAGTCATGTAATTCAGTTTAAATTGTGGAATGTAATTCAGTTAATCCAAAAAAAAAAAAAAAAAATGTGTAAGAGAAAAGATTGTTACAAGGGAAAAAAATGGGAAAAAGAAAAACAGTAGAAAGGTTGATGTCATGTTCAAAAAAAAAAAAAAACAGATCCAAGAACTCATCACTCTGAGTTTACCGACAAATCCAGAGCATGTAACAGGTCTTGTTGCAGATGTAAGGAAGTTGGGTGAAGATCAAACTTGCAGTCTGGGTTGGCTCGCCATCTAAATAGTCAGTGTCCTGCGTATGGCGTTATTTTAATGACAAATGTCGAGAGCGCATTATTGTAGCGCGAAAGCACATTAATACAATGCGCGAGCGCGAATCTCTCCGCTCGCGCGCGTATTTCCTTTGCTCTCGCACAAAACCAGACTTAAAACATGTCTCCTCTCACTCAAACTGTGTCCTGTGCACTCTCAAATCTCTCTGTGCTCATGCGCTATAGATATTAATTCTTTTCGCACCTGAATTAAACATTGTCAAAAGTTATCAACCAATCAGATTTCAAAGATGGATCTGTAATTTCTTTACAATTTAATACTACTTAGTCATAATATTAGAAATGAAACGGGTGTTTGGATGATTTGTAAATAACCTAGTTTAACAGTTTGGTCAAACCCTTCTGAACGATCTAAACAAACAAAAAAGCGTATGATTCTTAAAGTTCATGTGGTCATATAGGTCTATATATATATTGTGTACTTGGATTGAAATATATATATAAATATATCTTCTGATTTAAGACAGAACTATTTAGATATGGGTCAGATGCACTATTCCCTAAACCTATACTTAAGATTTGGAGACCAAATATAACACTATAATGAATTTTTCATATTTGCCATAACATTACTACATTATAT
>NW_015555767.1:145571-149373 GCF_001515605.1 Sinocyclocheilus anshuiensis
TATGACATAACATTGATGTTTTATATAAAGTCTTTAGGGCCATAGGCTATAATATGTTGTTTTTAGATAAATTTCTCAGAGACCAACCAGTTGGACAGAGGTTATGTACAAATCATCTAAGCACCCAATTCCTGGCCATTTCTATAGGCTACATTTCATTAACATTGCTAAATATTATTAAACTGGAAAGAAATTAAAGATCCATGATCCATCTTTGATTGTCAAAAGAATTCCAGGTTCAGTTCACTCAGCCAATTAGATTTCACGTAGTATTTTCATCGGTCAGTTGTGGAGGTCTGATTGGTTAAAGCTTTATTTATATAGTACCTTCTAAAATAGTGTTTACAAAGTAGCCTACTTTACAGAGAGATGCATATGTACATTTGCAGAAAAGATCAAAATACAAACATAAAAGAGATATAGTAAAACAAAGTAGCTACAATAACCAGTTTGTTAAAACAAAAATACAACAATAAAAAAAATCAAGGAAAGGCCCTGCACAAATCTTGTTTGAGACTACTTTTTAAAAGTGCATAATGATAACCTTTGACAATGTTTAATTCAGGTGCGAAAAGAATTAATATCTATAGCGCATGAGCACAGAGAGATTTGAGAGTGCACAGGACACAGTTTGAGTGAGAGGAGACATGTTTTAAGTCTGGTTTTGTGTGAGAGCAAAGGAAATCCGCGCGCGAGCAGAGAGATTCGCGCTCGCGCATTGTATTAATGTGCTTTCGCGCTACAATAATGCGCTCTCGACATTTGTCATTAAAATAACGCCATACCTGCGTCCTCTCCTCATACACCACAGAGGAGCCTCTGGAAATTCTGAAATCCAGTCTGACCTTAAAACCTGACCAAAACCGCTGTTTCTCACTCAGTTACGTTCCTTTCGGTCCCCGACCAGATAAGTATTATCTTCCTTCTCTTTTACGAGTTAAACTCAAGTAATTACTTCGTTAGTTCACTTGTTAATCTCTTTAATTCTTCCGCTGTGTGTCTCTCTGTTTTCTGCCATTGTTCTACCAGAGATTGTCTTACTATATGGAGATGAGAGGGTTTGTTTTACTTACTATTGGAGAAAGCATAACGCTCAACTTGGATCACGTGTGCCTTAACAACCAATCGCATTACAGCCTTGACGTCATTGAATTTCAGTCAGAGTTATGCGACACTCACTCGCCATTTACGGATACCATAGGAATGAATGAGAAATGCCGTAAGCTGAATCGCACCTGTCGTAAAAAGTCAGAGACTTCTCTTATAAAACGGCATTTTTTTTTCGGTGTAAACTCTAAAAATAGTTCAATCCAAAAGTATTGCTTAGTGTAAAACATGTTGGAGATTAGCTTATAGGCTGTCGATTCATTAAATTATAAGCTGTTTCCTCTAAAAAAAAGATGTTTATTCAACATAGTGAAGCCTCTCCTCCATTAACATCCATTAAAAAAAAGGCCTCTGGTGTCCTTTCCCACGTGATTGCAAAACGGAAGCGTTAACATTAGCCGTTACACTTTTTTGGATAAAGGTTGCAGGCAAAGAGTGTAGAAGACCAGGCTTGCCTTCTAGTTGCTTTGGCTCTACTTCATGAGCACGCGAGTGACTCTCTTAAAGGGGAAGAGTTTACAGCCTGGTACAAAAAATGATTTTGGTCTATATAGCTAATTTTACCCTTCATGACAACTGTGAGGGAGGTGAATTTTTTTATAACTCATCCGTTTAAATTATATTAAGCCTTAAAATTCTGCATAATTAAGGGCGTGGCCACTTGAGTGACAGGTGGATTGACGTTGCTGTCTCTATCAGCCGCCGAACTTGGCATCTCTGCCGTGTTTTTGCTTTTGTTTTATTCAGACTGTGGGTTATTTTCGTGATTATTTCTTTCAATTATCAAATAAAATGTCTTGTTGTGCGGTTAATTGTACTAACAGACTGTCCAAGTCTGGGATCCATTTTTTCCGGTGAGTGATATTGTAATGTAATTTTATTTATTAATTTATTTATTCTTTATAATTTTATTCAAAACTCTACTACACTCCAGAATCCGACAGACTGTGATTTAGCTGTAACGTTAGGCCTGTAATTAACGTTACTCGTTAAGCGTTTTCCTCCTGTTACGCCCCGTCTAGGGGTAGAGCACAACATGAAAAAAAAACAAAACAAGCGTGAACAATCAACTTCTTTTTGTTAATATTTATTTGGGAGTTCACTTTCAGGATCCGACGGTGCCAAAATAATAAACAAAACGTTCTTAATATTAAACCGTCTAACTTACCTATCCGAAGTAAAGAAACTAAAATAAAATACAATTCTCTAACCTAACTACCTAATCCAAAAACACAGATCCAAACGTTACAAAAAAACAAAAGATGGCGTCTGACTCCTTACTTTCCGAATAACTATGTACAATATTCACAATAAATATTAACAAAGAAACATCAAGTTCAGAGGGAGCATCCAGAATCAAAATCGTACAACAGGCAAGGGTCGGGTAAGCCAGATTACCGTTACACAAACAATGAATACCCAGACAACCTCTCTAAGCATACAAATGGGGGTAAAACAGCACAAGCACTGCACCAACAAACAGCATGGTTCACAAAATGCCCCCCCTGAAGGAAATGCTGTCATCTCTTTTAAGGGAGAGAAGACCAATCAGAGGACGACATCAATGAGTCTGCAGGAACCAATCAGCAGCAACCTGGGCAGCCACACACAAACCAGCAGAACAAAACACAACAAAACTATAGGGTCGTAACACTCCCATAGAAAACCGTTAGGCTATAAGAAAAACTCATGTGAGAACATGATTAAAGTCGTGGAAGTTGTGGCCTAACGGTTAGAGAGTCGGACTCGTAACCCAAGGTTGTGGGTTCGAGTCTCGTACCAGCAGGGATTGAAGGAGGGGGGTGTTCACTGCTGTGTGTGTGCACTTTGGATGGGATAAATGCAGAGTACTAATTCCGAGTATGGGTCACCATACTTGGCCACGTCACTTCACTTAATAAATCAAACTATGTACATAAGTATGACTTGTTAATAATGTGTTTTCTGAGTTTGGTCTTTGAAAAACACTGTCTTAATGCATTAAGCCAAATTAAGTGTTTTAAAATGTCCCGAACAGAATGAGGACTGTGCAAAGTAGTCTGTGAAAAAGGTAACTATCTATTTGTCTGTGTAAAGTTTTCCTCTAGGTGATCCAGAGCCTCTCAGACTAGACCAGTGGATGCTCAATGTGAAATGACAGAATTGTACTCCTAAAAAGGCTTCTCGTCTGTGCAGTGAACACTTTGAGCACCTCAGCACCACCCACGTCCCGCCTCTTTGCCCATTTTCGATTATCCGGGAGTGACGCGCTGCCAAGATGGCGATGACAGGCTCCGCCCACGTTGGCCTTCAAAAAAGTTCTTCAGAATTCAACAGGTGACGTCACGGACACTACGTCCATGTTTTTAACAGTCTATGGTCCATACAGTACCCCTCTGACGTCACAACTGACTCTGCAAGGAAAAACTATAAGCAGAAACTTCTTAAAGACAACCCAGAAACTCTTTTTGCCGATTCGTTTAAAACTGGAGAATTCAGCAATCTCATTTTCTTCACTGATCATCCCAACATCTGGCATAAAGCCATCATCAACCATTACCCCTCTGTAAAGAAAGAGGGCATCTGTAATTGCTGGAAAGTCAAAATCAGAGAACCATGTGACCCCGACACCACAGTGATAACTGTGAACTTATATAAAAATGGCACAGTCATGATACAGGGAAATCTGAAAACATTCCAGACTGACTATAGCGCA
>NW_015555767.1:152226-156128 GCF_001515605.1 Sinocyclocheilus anshuiensis
ACGACGAGGCGTTCCCCCATAGCGACCCCTAGAGGACGCAGTTCGAAGTTCCCATGAAAGGGAACGCTAAACGCGCGTTGTGTTCTTATCCTGGACTCATCTGCTTGTCTGTACATAAGTATGATTTGTTAATAATGTGTTTTCTGAGTTTGGTCTTTGAAAAACACTGTCTTAATGCATTAAGCCAAATTAAGTGTTTTAAAATGTCCCGAACAGAATGAGGACTGTGCAAAGTAGTCTGTGAAAAAGGTAACTATCTATTTGTCTGTGTAAAGTTTTCCTCTAGGTGATCCAGAGCCTCTCAGACTAGACCAGTGGATGCTCAATGTGAAATGACAGAATTGTACTCCTAAAAAGGCTTCTCGTCTGTGCAGTGAACACTTTGAGCACCTCAGCACCACCCACGTCCCGCCTCTTTGCCCATTTTCGATTATCCGGGAGTGACGCGCTGCCAAGATGGCGATGACAGGCTCCGCCCACGTTGGCCTTCAAAAAAGTTCTTCAGAATTCAACAGGTGACGTCACGGACACTACGTCCATGTTTTTTACAGTCTATGCTTTAAACACATCGTTCTGTTACATGTTCTTACAACATTTCAGCCGAATATAAATTATAATTGTTAAAGTCGGCATGAAATCAAAATGGACTTTATTTACTTTACTAGCGCACATTGCTAATCTTGATGTGAACAATTAATCCGTGCAAGTTAATCCGCTGAAAAAAATGGTTTGTTTTGGTAATCTTTAATCAAAATCTGAACATTTACTTCTGCTCCCCTCCAACCGTTAGTTTGATATGAGTGAGAGACAGATAGGTGGAGCGCCAAAATAAAACCACGCCCTTTATTCAATATTCCGTTTCAGATGGAAATACGTCACTACACTGAAATAAAATCGGCAGCAACTTCCGGTTCACGCGGACTTTAATTAGACGTGTTCAGTTCTTGTCTTTTCAAATCTTCTATCGCACGTCATTATATTTATCGAGTTGGCTCGTGTGGTTTATGTTTCATGCTTCAGAAATGTGACATTATTTCCGGTAAGGGAGCATAGTGAGCGCCGATGCTCCCTAGTTTTTGCGGTGCATTGTGGGATTTTTCAGGGAGCGAACGTTCCAGTGCACTGGAAGGATTTTGCGATTGAGACAACCCTTAAAATGGCCGACTCCCTGATCAGTGCCCTGACTACTGAACAAGGGAGCTGATTGAGACGCACCCTTTGTATACATTTATTTAGTAACTATGAAATATTATATTTATTATCATCATGTTATTTTATATTATGAATCAATATCTATGTATTCATTTATGTTTATTTAAACCTTATTTTAATTTGGGTTACACAACTGATTCTTTATTTTATTGAATATAAATAATGGCCATTGTCAAAGTCATTCATTTGTGTCGGTGTAATGGCACTAAAATAAGTTAAATAAATGAAACCTACATTTATAAATTAAATCTGCGATCTGTCTATTTTAAGTCGGCCTCAGTCCTGTTATTTCATAGGCAAAGTTCATCTGAGCTTAATAATTACGATATTGAAAAAACAGTGCTAATGCCTTATAAAGTAGGCCTAATATAATGTAAAGGAAACGGCGCTGAGGATTGTGTCGTTTGAACCAGATACTGAAGCAGTCGCGTGGTTTTCAGACAAACGAAGCTTCAAACGTCATAGATCTCGTGCTTTTGGCAAAAACGATCAAGCTCCGATACAGTGCTTTGATATGAAATGTGTTGTTTTTTTTTATACAAGCTTCAGAGCTCCCGTATTGAGTGTTAACATCACTATCAAATATGCGGTTTGTTAATAATAACGTCTATTTGAAAATTTACTTCGGCGTTTTCGGAGATGTGAGCTCCAGGGCGTCAGTGGCCGTTCTGCGCTCATGAACCCGCCGAGAGCAGCCTTACCTCGGCCATTATCTTCTGGAATTTGCCGCTGGCTCTGATGTCTCTATAGTGGTTAAACACGAGATATAATTCGTTTTGGGTAAATCTCACAGACAGTCTTTGGTCTCATTAATCTATTATTTGTTCCAGAGCAAATAGTTTTGGCTGAGAGTAAAATCTCATCACGCAATATTTTATGTAACTTCAATGCTGTACAGTGTATCATAGCACTGCCTTTGTACTTTTAACTGAATTGACTTGCAACTTTTATAATGGCTGTATTTGTTTATTAAATATTATTATTTAATAAATATTTTATATAAATAATACTAGTATTTAGTATTGGGAAACAGTGTGTGACGTGTTTGTGATGGTGATTTTAGTTACATTGTTCCGCCTTTAGATGGCGACAAGAGACCGTTTTTATGAGTCCGCAGTGAAGACTTTTATATTGAAAGAGACCGAAACGCTGTTGTAAACAAGGAAGTTCTTTTTACTTATCACAGGCAAGTAATCATACTCGCTCAGTCTATCTCTCTCTCTCATAACTACTCGACACTAGTGATGGCGAAGTGAAGCATTCTGAACCAGCGAAGCTTTCAACACAATTGTATTGGAAAAAGGTTTATTACTCGAAGCTTCTCAAAGCGGTATATTCTGCGGCCATCTAGTGGTCATAAAAATGACTACAACTTCCAAAGTGTTATGTTCCATTACAGCCGCTGGTTTCACATCTGGTTCTACAACTGATTCTTTGTTTTATTATATTTTACATAAATAATGTTTATTGGCAAAGTCATTCATTTGTGTCGGTGTACTGGCACTAAATTAAGTAAAATAAATAAAACATAAATTCATAAATTAAATCTATGATCTGTTTATTTTAACTCTGCCTCAGTCCTTAGACTGTTATTTCATGGCCAAGGTTCATTTTGAGCTCAATATATACATTCTGATAAAAAAAAAGAAAAGAAAATGTTAACACATTAAAATGTAACATAATGTAATGGAAACACTGAGATTCGCTTTATTTGAACCAGATACTGAAGCAGTCACGTGGGTTTCAGGCGAATGAAGCTTCGGACGTCATAGATCACGTGCTTTTTTCAAAACGAATCAAGCTCCGATACAGTGCTTCAATGTGAAATTTGTTGTTTTTTTGATACAAGCTTCGGAGCTTCCGTGTTGAACGTAACATCACTACTTGACACCACATAAAGGGGCGGTCACACTGCACTTTTCGTTCCATTGACTTCCATTCATACGCATGCGAATGCGTAAGACCGGAAACGCAAGCTCATGCGAAAAATGTCGCATTTCGCTGCGTTCCAAAGTTCAAGTTTGGTGAACTCTGACCTGCGAATTCGCATCACGTAAAGACGAGTGACCAGTAGAAGATCGATACGTCACTCCGTGACCTCTCTGTACAGAAATTAAAAAATGGAGGAAGCGCTAATTTTAGCCGTAGTGCAGCGTCCTATTTTATATAATACATCTTCAATGGCAACAGGAACAGACGATATATATATAGAGAGAGAGTACAATATAATTACTATAGACAAGTGTATTATTATTAAATTACTTAATGTTGTTTGTTATTTTATATTTATATTTTCAGAATAATTTTAAAATTAATTTTGCACACCTCAAGAACTTATAAAATGACCTATTTAAAGGGAAAAACCTACAGCACTTAAAACATAGCACTTAAAAATGTAATATATATATGTACAGTCAAACCAAAATTTATTCAGACACCTTGAACATTTCATTAATTAATACAGTTTATTCACTATAGTTAAAAAAAATGGTAATAAAATAGGACAGAGCCGAAAGTACTCCTTGTGGCGATCCTCATCCAGCCGAAGCTCCTGAATGAAAGAATGGAACTCTCCCCGCTCATTCCCAGTCCGTAGAATCAGGTGAACCCACAGCCTTCTCCTTTCCAGACGCTTTTGACGCCGTCGCAAAAGACACAGTACAAGTACATCTGAATCCATGTTGTGACAA
>NW_015555767.1:157978-159493 GCF_001515605.1 Sinocyclocheilus anshuiensis
CGTGACCTCTCTGTACAGAAATTAAAAAATGGAGGAAGCGCTAATTTTAGCCGTAGTGCAGCGTCCTATTTTATATAATACATCTTCAATGGCAACAGGAACAGACGATATATATATAGAGAGAGAGTACAATATAATTACTATACAAAAGTGTATTATTATTAAATTACTTAATGTTGTTCGTTATTTTATATTTATATTTTCGGAATCATTTTAAAATTAATTTTGCACACCTCAAGAACTTATAAAATGACCTATTTAAAGGGAAAAACCTACAGCACTTAAAACATAGCACTTAAAAATGTAATATATATATGTACAGTCAAACCAAAATTTATTCAGACACCTTGAACATTTCATTAATTAATACAGTTTATTCACTATAGTTAAAAAAAATGGTAATAAAATAGGACAGAGCCGAAAGTACTCCTTGTGGCGATCCTCATCCAGCCGAAGCTCCTGAATTAAAGAATGGAACTCTCCCCGCTCATTCCGAGTCCGTAGAATAGGGTGAACCCACAGCCTTCTCCTTTCCAGAAGCTTTCGACGCCGTCGCAAAAGACACAGTACAAGCACATCGGAACCCATGTTGTGATTAGGGATGGGCGTATCGTTCCGAAGTATCGATATATCGATACTGACGCGAGTATCGAAAGTATCGATACTCAAACAAAAAATATCGATACTAAGGTGTGTTTTATTTACCAGTGATTTTGTTTATTTAACAAAAAAATAATAATGCGTACAATATGCACTGAATTGGACGAATAACCTTTGTTAGCGAGTAATTGTGTAGGATCGAAATATTTTCCTGCTCATCCGAACACGCAAATGTTGCAAGACAGAACTAATCTATCACAGAGAGCGTTCACTCACTTCTGATAGTACATTCAAACAGGGCTGATTTTCCCAAAAGTATCATAAGAATATCATTTAAATTGTTTAAACTAGGTAAGGCAGCCCTGAACAATGCTTATCAGAGGACAGAAGGACATGGTTATTTCACAATAAACAAACTGAAATTGTAGCCTACATAGTTTGTGCAATTACCGTTATTTAAATTGAATGTTGAAAGATAATATTGGTCATGTTCTATTCTGTAATGTTAATAGAAATCATACACTGTCAGAATAAAAAGGTTGCATTTTATGTATGCAACAACCTGTCACTGGCAGTCCCTTATGAAAATGAACCATGGTTTTACTAAAGTGACCATAGTTCAACTGTAGTATTTATAGATTTGAATCATGTGTAAACAAAAAACGTATTTGAACCATGTGTAAACAAAAATATGACCTAATAAGTTACAATTAAGGCGTATTGAATGTTAAAATGCTGCGTTTTAATAAGTGCTTATCATTACCCATTTTACTCTTAGTAATTTAATAATTTAATAAATTTCATAATTCATAATTTTAGTTCAGAAGTATCGAATCGGTATCGATATCGACGATACTGCCTTGAAAAATATCGGTATCGTATCGAAAACAAAATAAGTGGTATCGCCCATCCCTA
>NW_015555767.1:161949-164386 GCF_001515605.1 Sinocyclocheilus anshuiensis
ACAAACTGAAATTGTAGCCTACATAGTTTGTGCAATTACAGTTATTTAAATTGAACGTTGAAAGATAATATTGATCATGTTCTATTCTGTAATGTTAATAGAATAAAAAGGTTGTATTTTATGCATGCAACACCCTGTCACTGGCAGTCCCTTATGAAAATGAACCATGGTTTTACTAAAGTGACCATAGTTCAACTGTAGTATCTGTAGATTTGAATCATGTGTAAACAAAAAGCGTATTTGAACCATGTGTAAACAAAAATATAACCTAATAAGTTACAATTAAGGCATATTTAATGTTAAAATGCGTTTTAAACATAAAGTTAAGTGCTTATCATTACCCATTTTACTCTTAGTAATTTAATAATTTAATAAATTTCATAATTTAAAAGTTTAGTTCAGAAGTATCTAATCGGTATCGATAACGACGATACTGCTTTGAAAAATATCGGTATCGTATCGAAAACAAAATAAGTGGTATCGCCCATCCCTAGTTGTGATAACTGAGGGGAAACCTTGGCGCGTTATGTCATATCCTGCTCCAGCCCCTGCCCTTTAAAAAAAAAATATTCAAAAGTGCCCCTCTCAGACAAATAGGAATGATATTGTGGTCAATAAAACAAAATGCATTTGAATTATAATTAACCTGACAAGGTGTACAAAACAGTAACTAATTGCGTACATATCTGTCAATCTGAGGCATTGCTATGGTTGCGTGCGTTTTGCTCATAGACTGTATAAAAACAGGCTTTGCTTGACTGATATTCCACTGTCTGTCCACTGTCTGCCTAAGGGTCGCCGGATGGAAAAAATGAACTAAACAATATTTTAAATTTTTTTTCATCAATAATCAAAGCTAGTGTGTCGATTTAATTATTTTAGAATATTATATAATTCATAATTCAGAAGTTCTAAAGTGACGTTTTCGAATTAGTAACGGAGGCTTGGGCTCAGTCGTGCCGTCGAACTGTTGTATAAACGCAATATACTCGTAGCTGGGTTGCCACCTTCAGAAAAGGAAAATAAGGGACAATCTCGTGGTTTTTCATAGAAAAATAAGGGACATAATAAGAGATACACACACAGGCATATATATATATATATATATATATTAATATACACACACACACACACACACACACACACGCAGGTATATCTTTTAGATTTGTAATGGTTGAAACTGTTGTGCTGCTTAATATTTTTTTGGAACCTGTGTTCCAAGAATTTACTCAAAATAGAAATCTTTTCTAACAATATCACTTTATATCCATTTAACACATCCTTGCTGAATAAAAGTATTCTAAAAGTTTCTTTAAAAAAAAGAAAAAAAGAAGAAGAAGAAGAAAAAAGAAATTTACTGACCCCAAACTTTTTTTGTTGTTGGAATAGTTGTGTATATTTAACACAATTTTTATTTTGAATAAATACTGTTCTTTTTAACCTTTTATTTATCAAAGAATCCTGAAAAAATATCACAGGTCCCAAAAAATATTAAGCAAAACAACTGTTTCCAACATTGATTATAAATCAGCATATATTTGAATGATTTCTGACTTCTGTGTGTAATACACAGTAGGCCTACTACAGGATGAAAATGCATATTTTTCAATTAAAGAGTAAAGAGAAAATAAATATGTACTGCTTTGGGTGCTTGACACTTCATTGGTCATTTTGTGTTTTAAGAATGATATTCAAGGTTAAGAATACGCTGGAAGTTACTTAAATGTAAATACGACTTTCCTCATTGATCACGTCTTCAGGCAAAAAGCACGTTTTCTTGCGTGGCTGGATGTTGGAATCACGTTGTTTGCACTCGCTCAAACTGATTTGCTGAAGTCGAAACGCGGTCGTTAAAAAACCCCACTCCGTTAGCGCGAGTCCCGCTCGCTGAGAAGCGGGAGCGACCAGCCGGCAGAGGATTCCGCTTGATCTTAAAGCCTCCCTGGAACGGCTATGTTCACAAATCAAACACTAGTCAAAAAATAATGATTAATTCTCAATTTAGAGTTTGTTATTCGTATGGTCTAGGTGTTCATACGGCATATGCCTTAAATACGGGACAAACTGCGTTCCGTATAGCTTTCATACGGAACGCTTCTTTGATGCCTTAAATACGGGACGATTCTGTATTACAGCTGTTATTGAACTTTAATACATAAAGTTTGCAAAAAACGCACACAATGAATAGCGACTGTAGAAATCAAAATCCGAATCCCAGACATTTTTGGCGATTTAGAACTCCCGGCCGGACACACTTTCTTAGGTCCAAAAAGAGGACATGTCCGGGAAAACCCTTGTTGTGTACAAAGGTTTTGCATAAAAAATGCATATCGATCACTGGCTAAGTGTAGGAAAAATATATATATTTGAACCACTAAACCTGAACGATACCATTAGATAAACACTTTTGTGTTTTGTTTTGATGGCTTGAAGGTTA
>NW_015555767.1:164957-167121 GCF_001515605.1 Sinocyclocheilus anshuiensis
GCTGTCTTCTGATATGCGTGTGTGTAATATAGCATACAGTAGGCCTACTACAGTATATATAAAAATGCATATTTTTCAATTAAAGAGAACTTATAGAATAAATATGGACTTCTTTGGGTGCTTGACACTTCATTTGTCATTTTGTGTTTTAAGAATGATATTCAAGGTTAAGAATACGCTGAAAGTTACTTAAATGTAAATACGACTTTCCTTATTGATCACGTCTTCCCTCAGCAAAATGCACGTTTTCTTGCGTGGCTGGATGTTGGATTGTTTGCATTCGCTCAAACTGGTTTGCTGAAGTCGAACGCGGTCGTTAAAAAACACAACTCCGGCGTGAGTCCCGCTCGCTGAGAAGCGGCAGAGGATTCCGCTTGGTCTTAAAGCCTCCCTGGAACGGCTATGTTCACAAATCAAACACTTGTCAAAAAAGAATGATTAATTTTCAATGTAGAGTTTGTTATTCGTATGGTCTAGGTGTTCATACGGCATATGCCTTAAATACGGGACAAACTGCGTTCCGTATAGCTTTAATACGGAACGCTTCTTTGATGCCTTAAATACGGGACGATTCCGTATTATACGGAACGGTTGGCAACCCTACTCGTAGCCGTGAGATATGGCTGTATCGGCACGGATGTGATTCTCGGCCTCGTGCCTACTCGTGTGATATTGCTCATTTAAACTGGGTGTTTTAGATTTTGATTTGTCCTGTGATAGGTTTGAGTCAACCAATTACACTGCATAATTGATTCAGTCAGCACAAATGCAGAGATTGTGTTCATCTGGCAATTAAAAGCTCATATTAATCTTCATTTCTTATTTAATATGCTGATTATGCTATGTAGTATCCAGGATTGTCAGTTTACCTCACAACTATCATTAAACAGGAATGTTTGGTTTCAGGCAGATAGGAATGCGGATCTACATTCCAGCCTTAAGCATAGCCTACTTTGTCTTATTTGGCATTAAAACTATTTCATGGTCTGTGCAGTTTGTAAGAGCTGTGCAAAAGCTTTCTAAGACCAGCAGGTTGTGGGGAATGAAGTCAAACTTCTTTTCAGGCCAAGCTACTTGCTTTTATCTTATGACATTCTGACATTTAAACAGTTTCTTTTGATTTGATTTCAAAGGACCAACCGGCATGTCCTGTTCCTGGGTCAGCATGATTTCTTGGTCCTGAAACAACAACCCTGTCAAGTTATAACACAAACCCTAATCATAATTTAATCCTTTAACTAGAGGGAATTCAGAATTAGTAACAAGTCTCTAACCCAGTACTAAGCCTAAGCTTAACATTAGTCCTCACATCTGATTTGTTGTCAACAATGTTGTTCCAGCACCAACAATGACAAGGCAGATGCTTCTTAAAACCAGCAAGGTGTGGGGAATGAAATCCTTCTTCATTCCAGCTCAAACTGTATCTGTTTGTAAAAGGCTGCAACATTGCACAAACCAGATTTAACGTGTGTTACTTTCTTTTTTGCTTCCATTCTCAATCACCTCCTCTATATTTAGGGAATTCTATAGATCATAAACAGTCTGGGTGGATTTATTTTGTTGATTTGGTAAGCCTACTATATTTATTTATGAATTATTATTTTTTAATGTGAAAAGCACATAATTATGGTTAAAATGGAAACAGGTAGTCAAATTTGATCATTCATGCAATCACTTATTTGACTGTGGCCTTACAACATTTACATGTGACGTTGACGTCATATGTAAAAGGATATAAATGTACACGGAGCTGGAAATGCATTATTCTCAAGAAAACTACAAGGTAATATAATTTTTTCTGTCTTTTTTTTTTGAGATTGTGTAATGTTGAATTTACTTAAGACATTTCTGGTCATGCAGTATATTACATTTATATTAGAAATTTAGTACTAAAAGACAATTGTAGTAATTCAAAAACAAAACGGAATATATATTCTCCTTGTTTACAGAGTTGGGTAGTAACTGATTACATGTAATCTGGATTATGTAATGAGATTCCAAAAATGAAGTACTTAGAGTAATTAGAGTATATTACTTTGTAAAATTCTCATAATCAAATTACAGTTAATTTGTCATGGATTACATGATTACATATTATTCACACAATGGCATTGAATTATTCACAATTTATTGTCATTCATTTAATTTATTTTACTTATATATA
>NW_015555767.1:167207-182748 GCF_001515605.1 Sinocyclocheilus anshuiensis
TTTTTTTTTTTGTAGTCCCAAATGTTTTTGTCAGCCAAACACTTTTGACATATAATACTTACTTCAAATATTCTTGCGGGAGTTAATATTTAAAAGAATTTAACAACACATTCACATGTTTACAGTTTTCTGTTGTCAGTTAATGGTCACATTGACATGCAGGTCAACAAATAAAAGATTTATATTTTTTAGTGTACAGGTGTTTAAATTATTGTTATTTTACATTTTTATGATTTAATTAATTATTAGCTTTTTATAAACTCACAAACCCACTGCAGTTCTTATATTAAGCCCAGTTTAGGAAACCCTGGTGTAATGTAATGTTTAATGCATTTTATTATGTTGATATAAAAAAAAAGGAATATAGTTTCTTTCTCTTTGCTTTTTTTTAATATCAATATGATACATTTAATGGTACGTTTAAAACAAGTTTGATAAAGTAATCTAAAATCAATCTAAAAGTAGTCAGATTACATGACCTAAAATGAGTAATCTAGACTGTTACTAACTACAGTTTTCATCATGTAATCTGTAATCATTAACAAACTACAATTTTTAAGTAATCTACCCAGCTCTGCGTGTTTATTTCCTCCACTCATTTGACAACTTTGACACTTTTTTTCTCTCTTAATTTCTCTTATTGGTTTTAAATACCTCTAAAATAAAATTCTGTTACCATTTACTCACCCTCATGTATTTCCAAATCTGTATGACTTTCTTCTGTGAAACACAAAAGGAGAAACTTTGAAGAAAAAAAAAAGAGTAAGATGTTCTTTAAAAAGTCACCTTTTGTGTTCCAATAAAGAAAATAAGCTAAACAGTTTTGTGGTGAATTTTCTGTTAATACTTGCGATCTTTATTTGGGAGTTCATATGTTAGATTAGAGTTTGGTTACAGAAAAGTTTCCAAGCATTGTTCTGGATCCCCTTCAGCACTGCACATTTCCAGTGTTTACCCAATCCAACCTGATCACTTATTACTTCAATAGGGTTCTGCAAGACCTGAAATGTCACAAGAGAGAGACATCCAAAATATGTAGTGTTTTGTTGGGTCACCACTTTTACTTTCAATCTTTAATGTCTCAGAGGCAATTTGTTGCAGACAGCAGTACATATACGAATAAACCATGAATGAAAACATAAAAAAAAAAAAAAAAACACTAAACTACTAAACTGTTTAGATATCCAGGAGCTGATTAAAAGGCAGATAATAAGCATTTGACTTAACTGGAGTTAATCTGCAGGTTTGAAACATTATTCCATCTATCAGGGTTATTATTAAAGACACAGGAAGGAAAATGCAAATATGGCATATTTTGGAAAAAGAAAAAGAAAAAAAAAAAGAATGACTTTTGTAAGAAATGAATTAATTCCCACTATTAATTTTCCCACAGTTGTGAACAGTCATGGTTTCACTGGTTGTAGTGGCTGTATTTCTCCTCCAGGGGGCTCTATTTCAGCCCCCTCAGGCTGAAGCCTTCAAAATCCTCCCTACTGATGAATCCCTCACCCATCAACAAATCACTGAGGCAGCTTTCCTCCGCAAGATGGTAGAGGTGTGCCGAAACGTAGCCACTGCCCGGGGCAAAGACTTTACGCTACCTGTAAGAATATGAGCTTAAACAAATTTGGGAACTACATGCGCTGTTTACAAATTATTTAATCTTAACTGAGATTATTCCTGCAACCTTATCACACTGAAATGTCATACAACCTAATGACTGTCCTGAGCTATGATGTGAAAGGCAACAGACAAGAAAAAACCTACACATCCATTTTATGCATTTAAGAGCGGCCTCCATTTATACATTTTTAAAATGTATTTAAAATTAAATTATTTAAAAACAGAAAGACAAGATGGTGTAGTTCTATCAGCAGGGGCATGCACTTTTTTTGTGCACTCTAATAAAAAAAATAGAATTAAAATTATTATATATAAAAATAGTTTTAGCTAGTTATTAAAGAAATCTTTAACAGATAGTTTTAGGAACAAACTTGTATTGTTTCTGTTGTTTTAAATGTTAAAAGAAAGTATTTTAACATTAAAAGAACTTACCTTTATACAAAGAGAAACAAGCCTAGTTGTAAACCAGTTAACTCTTTATGACATTCTGTGATGATGAACATGAGTTTGCTATACATGCTTTAATTGCCATGTCTTGCAATCCTCTTTTGTGCATGGCCAAATTTACTAGTTTATGTAATTTTTTTATTATTATTTTTTTTTAATGAATACATATTTGTATTTATTTTATTAAATATATTATTTATCTATTATTTTATTAAATATATTATTAAATTACATTTTCCCCCTCTACTTCCCACTTTAGATCAACAGCAAACTGACTGCAACTACCGTCCAGAAAGCCTGCTCAAATTCATATTCCTCCTTATTAAAACTACCCACTTTCAATCTGGCTATTATTCAGACTTCCCTTAGCAATGCAGCTGTGGATCTAAAAGTGTTCAGTACTGCTCATCATTTTGATGATGAAGATTTCATAAATGGACGAGACCTCATCACTCAGGGCGTAGCTGCTGTGAAAGTCAGCATCAAAAATGGGAACTATTTGTCTGCCCGCTCCATTCTTGGGGCTGTATGTCATACTTTACAGGTATGTAAATCCTGTGAAGGTAATTTTAATTTTATGCTCGCCTCATGCCGTGAAATCTAAAAGTGTTGAGTATTTTTAATAAAAATCAAAGATCTGCATCTTGTGTAATTTTGGAAGATCAGAATTTAATCTGATGCACTTTAGACAAATTTAAAATATGCACAATAAAACTGCTCAGTATTATTACACAAAGTATATTGTGTTCAGCATTGGCTTTGTCAGTGGTTTATAATGAGTTACAATAGGACTACACTGAGTATATAAATTTGCAAGTTAGAAAACAAATGTGTTTTTGTGTGTAGGATTTCTATAGTCACAGTAACTGGGTGGAACTGGGAAGCACTGCTCCTTTCAGCTCACTGATCAAACCTGAGCTTCCTCTCAACAACCTAGCAAGTACTGTGTTGTATACTTGCTTCTAAAGTAGTCTATGTATTAATCTCAAAATTAAATTCCCCAATCAACTGTATCATATTATATAACCTTGATATGTCAAGTAATTTGTATGTATTTCTGGATGGATAAATGTCTAGGTTCCAACACAAAAACATGCAAAAGCTGTGTCGGAGAAGACTGCAGTGACAACATTCTCCCAGAGGTACTCCAGCAGAAGATATTAACTTCAGGATATTTCCACCCTTTATTCCCAGACAAACCTGCAGGTAAGGAAACTTAGCATCTCATTCATTAGCATTGATAGGTAGTGCTGTTTTGGCTTTTTAAAGTAGTAGTTATCAAAGTGCTATATTTCTATCTTCTACATGTAAGGGGAAAAAAGAGGAAAATGAAAAAGGCACAGGTAATTGTGGGTCAGGACATTGCCACACCATGCAGTCTGCATTTTTACAAACATTTGTGAAAAAAATGGGTTGTTCTGAAAAGCTCAGTCAATTCAACCTTGGTACTGTGAAAGGATGCCACCTTTGCAATAAGTTTGTGAAATTTTATCCCTGCTATATTCCACTGTCAACTGTAAGTGGTATTATTGGAAAGTAGAAACGTTTAGGAACAGCAGCAACTCAGCCACGACACAGAAGACCATGTAAAGTCACAGAATGGGGTCATCGAGTGCTGAGCCACATGGTGCATAAAAGTCTACAGTGCTCTGCTGATTCCATAGCTAAAGAGATACAAACATTTAATGGCATTAATATCAGCACAAAAACTGTGTGGCAGTAGCTTAATGGAATGGGTTTCCATGGCCGAACAGCTGCATGCGAGCATCACATTACCAAGTACAATACCAAGCGTCAGACTGACTGGTGTAAAGCACACCTCCACTGGACTCTGGAGCAGTGGAAACAAGTTCTGTGGAGTGGTGGATACCAGGAGAACATTATCTGCCTGACTGCATTGTGCCAACTGTAAAGTGGAAACAGTTTGGGGAAGGCCCTTTTCTATTATAGCATGACTGTGTCCCAGTGCACTAAGCAAGGTCAATAAAGACATGGATGAATGAATCTTGTGTGAAAAAACTTGACTGGCCCACACAGAGCCCTGACCTCAACCCCACTGAACAACTTTGGGGTGAACTGGAATGGAGATTGAAAGTCAGGCCTTCTTGTCCAACCTCAGTGCCTTATCTCACAAATGCTCTACTGGATAAATGGGCAAAAATGCCCACAGAAACAACCCAAAAACCTCAACTATGGTGGTTAGAAAGACCATCAGACATCCCTTAAATGAACACCATCAATTACCATTTAATCGCAGCTTTATTGCAGAGTTCAAGATGCTTTGAATTGAGACTACAAAGCTCTACATTTACAAACACTTACTTTAATATTTAACTCTCTCAGGCAAGTGTAGCCATGGCAGCGCTCTTGACAGGACCAGTTCAACAGAACCCACTGGAGGCATTAATAAGGATGACATCAGTTCAGATCATGGCTTCCTTCACCAGCAAGCTGCTGAAATGGCCATCAATGCTACTATGGAACTACTGGAAGATATTCGACTGGCAACAGGCGACCAAGACTTTCTTCGGTATGAGGCGTTTTTTCTTCTTCTTCCTAGAAGCATAAGCAGTCCATATTTATGCACCGTATTCGAAGTTTTTTGAAAGCTATGCAATAGTGAGTTAGTCGTGCCGTCAGCCATAGATATAAAATCTCCTTAACACTTCTTCTTATTCAAATCTCTAGCTTATAGTGCACACATTTGGTCAACATTGGTAAAATTATTGCTTAAATTTTTGTTTCCCTTTCATCTCTATCTCTCTCTCAGACTGATGTTACCTGACATATTTCCTGTATTTATCCCAAGTGTTCAAGTGGGTGTGAAGACCACAAGTGTGCGTAGAACGTTTCATTACCTGATGGGAGACACTTACAGAGTTGTAAAAATGCAAGTGTTTACAGAGGTTTATTTTGATTTTGAATACTTCCAAATGTCTGTTAAGTAGTCCCTATAACAAACAACACAATTTAATAATTTAATTTGTGGTGCTTCTAATTAAGTGATGAAAAAACAGTTGCAAATATTGTACAAAATACTCATCTCTGCACCAATAAAATGTGCAACACTTATTTTAAATTATATGTAATATCTAATTATTATTAATATTTAGCTTACACTGGAAAAGTTTCAGCGGCCTCTTGCAAGATCTCGGCAAAAAGTCTCACTATTTATTTCCAGAACATGATGACTGATGGGATATGCTTAGCCTCAAATACCACTCCAAAGCGGTATTCAAGATAATGTGGATTTAGTGTGCGTTAAGGGCATTTTGGCGTCTTTGGCATTTGGGACACTCTTGCGCACTTACTTCCTGTTGCGTGCACGCACTCTCATGTGGCCAAGACTGCAGGTTTGGGTATTTGGACAAGCCCGATGAATCAATGTCTTCTGAAGGCAAACGATAGGTGTAGGTAAGAAAAAAAAACAGAATATTTTTAACTATAAACCATAGCTTCCGGCCAACTGTCATACATCTGGGACAGCATGAGATTGAGAAAATGATGATAGAATTTTAATTTTTGGGTAGAGTATAGCTTTAAGGCTGCATAGCATGTTTGGGCTCTGCAATTAATTATGTAATAATTATTATGCAAATAACATCTGATTTAATGGATTCCACTCTTAATGTAATTATATATTTGGCACTTTCAGGTGTGTCTCAGTCAGGTTCAGTGGCTGATGGTCCTCTGGGCAGCATCCTGACTGTAGGGAATCTAAAGAGAGTAAAACTCAACTCTGCCAACCAGACAGGGGAATGGAAGATCAGCATCAACTCTACAAGCTCCTACAACCTGAGAGTTACTGGTAAAGGGTTTATTTTTGCAATAAATAACTCCAGAAAATCTTCTGTAAAATGTTGTATAGGACATGGATTATTTACCATAAAGATTTTGGTGGTGATTTCTTGCAATGTAAATTAAAAATAAATGCCTATATGCCAGTCCATAATTAAAAATTCCTTCAACTGTAAATACAGGTCAGAGTTCTGTGGACGTCCTCTTTTACTTTGTGAAGATAGTTGAGGGAGGTCATGGAGACTCATGGGGACAGAGTTTCACCCGCCCTTTTATTGGTACAACATCATGCATCATCCATTCTCCAAACCGCTTGTCCTCTGTCATGTTGCAGGCATCATGCATCCTTTATTTATATTTAAAATATGGAAACATCCACACAAAAATTTGCTTTAAAGTGCAGTTATCATTTTGCTATGAAATTTCATGGGCAAAACCTAGTAATTTCAATCAGAATCCACATGATTGGGAATTTTGCATATGGATGAAACTTTTCCCCATGCAGATTTTGCATTGGGTTCAAGTTTTTCATGCAAATTCACAGATTTGACCAACAGAATACTGATTGGTCATGACACTATTGACAAAGGACCATTTTTTCCTGGCGAAATTTCGCTAGTGTGACTGCACCCTAATAATTTTGTTCGTCATATATGTACATAGTACTGATACTTCACTGTTTTTCTGATTGCTGATCAGGTCGGAATGCTACTTTCTATGTCTCTGTGACCGGAGGAGATTCAGTCACAGTGACTGACGTGCTTCTAGTTGAAGCTTCAGGATCTATTATAGTATATACAAAATCTGTAAAAAGGTAATCATATAAATGTCTAATTAATAAACAGTTTTTTGTTTATAGTATTTGTCTAAATGTGTAATATGTAATATTTTGTGAGAATTTTCCAGTTAAAGATTATACATTTTAACTGCTGAAAAATAATGTTTTAAATTATTAAAAATGTAAGGCAAGACACTACAGGCAAAACATTTTTTTTATGCATTAGGCAGTTTTGAGATTTTGGGCTATTTGGCTTTTCTATTGGGCGGGGCAAAAGTATCAATTATTATATTATATTATTATTATATGAATTATATTAATTTAAACAATTATAATCAAACTATTTAAACTGCGTGTTTTCTGCGTAAAAATAAGCGTCTTTTTTGGCTTTGGACTAAAACAAAAAGCAGAAGGGCTTATTGAAAAATGCAAATTTATTCTCTCTCCATTCTTTCGCTTGCCAGGAATAGCCATTTTCCCGGTAACCGCAGTAAACAAAGCAGCGCAGCACCTGATTTTGCAACTTGCAGCGCTCATATTTAATAAATTAAACCATAGCCTTCTGAAGTGTAAGCTTTATCTCAATTTGCATGTATCTTTGTTTTTTGTTTTTTTTACCGGAGCACCACCTGAGTCTTCTCCTCCCTTCCCATTTCTACCTGTGATCCATTCCTTCCCGCGGTACTCCTCATTGTTGTAGGTTGCCAAGTTGAGGGGACAAATGGGTTGAAATATGTGGATTGTGTGAGAAGAATGCGTTTCATACAAAATCTGGCAACTGGGCAACCTTGGAATTTGTTGACGTGAAAGTGAAAGTGACGTGACATGTGGCCAAGTATGGTGACTCATACTAGGAATTAGTGCTCTGCATTTATCCCATCCAAAGTGCACACACACAGCAGTGAACACACACACACCGTGAACGGAACTATCAAAGCTGTTGGTGCGACAGACTTCCTGGTCAACATTGACAGAATCCCAGAGTGGGCGTTTGTTGTGCAGCTGAAAGGGCTGTTGAATGACTCGTCATTGGTTAGTCGATTCCAGAGACAGTCACCCACCCACCATAAAGGATCTAGAATAACAGTCATGGTAAGTACTATATGGTAAAATGCTGTGTAAATAACTCAGTTACAACAATTATTAATCAAAATACACTTAATTTTACATCACAATTTGGTACCAAAAAAAAAAAAGAGTTTTAAAAGCTCATCACTATATGGGACAAATAACATGCATTTACCAAATTTGTTCCTCCACAGGCCCAATCACAGAACATTACCAAGCCTGGAGTCCCATTGAGTCTCAACTTTACAGTGGCCACTAATACTACAAGCGGCAACTACACTATCAGACCTCGGAATGACCAGGGCTTCAGCGTGTCTTTCCCCAGCTCTCTGATTCTTGAAACAGGGGGAAGCGCTCAAGGAAGTGTCACACTGACTGCACCCTCCAACACAGAATCAGGGACGGATGTCACACTCACTATTGAGGCAGAAGCTCCAGGATCCACTGATCTGAATTATGTCACACTGCAACTCACCGTCTCAACAGCAAATGCTATTTTCAGTGGATGTTACTCACTTTCCGTGTGCCTTTCTTTCTTTTGTTTTATCGTTTGCCATTTTGTATGTTTCTAAATAACATTTAGCACAGCAAGCAGTGTATTTTAAAATCTTTACTTGTCTTGAACTGTCTGGGGTAAAAGAGCTTTGTAAATATCAAAGAATCAAGGTTAAGGTTTACTTTTGAAATTTAACTTTCACTTTCTGTTGTATGTGAACAGGTGCATTTGGGACTAGTTTTTGTGGCTAGTTGTGATTTCATTGTGTAGTATATACTCTTGATCCTTTAAAATTTTTATTAAAGACAAAGTTCACATAAGGGGCATCAGCATTGTGTAAAGTCATGTATTGGTTTTGCTT
This sequence comes from Sinocyclocheilus anshuiensis, assembly GCF_001515605.1. Classification (NCBI taxonomy): domain Eukaryota; kingdom Metazoa; phylum Chordata; class Actinopteri; order Cypriniformes; family Cyprinidae; genus Sinocyclocheilus; species Sinocyclocheilus anshuiensis. The sequence continues at coordinate 175,779 of NW_015555767.1, forward strand.
TTTACAATAGCTTCCACTCGCATTCAGTTTCTCCTCGGCTCAGAGGGTTCGGGACTGAATGAATAAATTGACGTGTACGATTGTGATTTTTGATCTACCACTAATATTAAAATATATATTGAACCAAGTTCTGGGAAAGTTTCTTATGGGAGAGTAAGTTATGCATTGTTATGGGTCATTAACAGTTGTCAGGGAGTAAGTAAAAGGAAGTAAATATTCTTCCTTACAGACATTCTTGCAGCCAGACACTTACGAAAAAGGATTATCATGTATACAATACATAATTTACATTAAATATATGTGTGATGCTGACATTCATCACGTGTGTAAAGGTGTATAAATATACTGACAGAGGCTGTGCATAAGTTACAGTATACACATACAGAAAAAATGCAAATTTATTCTCTCTCCATTCTTTCGCTTGCCAGGAATAGCCATTTTCCCGGTAACCGCAGTAAACAAAGCAGCGCAGCACCTGATTTTGCAACTTGCAGCGCTCATATTTAATAAATTAAACCATAGCCTTCTGAAGTGTAAGCTTTATCTCAATTTGCATGTATCTTTGTTTTTTGTTTTTTTTACCGGAGCACCACCTGAGTCTTCTCCTCCCTTCCCATTTCTACCTGTGATCCATTCCTTCCCGCGGTACTCCTCATTGTTGTAGGTTGCCAAGTTGAGGGGACAAATGGGTTGAAATATGTGGATTGTGTGAGAAGAATGCGTTTCATACAAAATCTGGCAACTGGGCAACCTTGGAATTTGTTGACGTGAAAGTGAAAGTGACGTGACATGTGGCCAAGTATGGTGACTCATACTAGGAATTAGTGCTCTGCATTTATCCCATCCAAAGTGCACACACACAGCAGTGAACACACACACACCGTGAACACACACCCAGAGCAGTGGGCAGCCATTTATGCTGAGCGCTGTACATTCACTCCCCCCACCTACAATCCCTGCCGGACTCTCTAACCATTAGGCCACGACTTCCCCAAACGTGATTACTCATTTAAAGGGGTCATATGATGCGATTTCAAGTTTTCCTTTCTCTTTGGAGTGTTACAAGCTCTTGGTGCATAAAGAAGATCTGTAAAGTTGCAAAGACTAAAGTCTCAAATCCAAAGAGATATTCTTTATAAAAGTTAAGAGTCAACCATGCCTACCTAAGTGGGATTTTTTTTAATAGAAAGATTAAAAATACGGGAGAAATACGGGAAAATATTTAAACGGGATGAAAGCGGGACAGAATGATAAAATACGGGAGAATCCCGGGAAAAACGGGAGGGTTGACAGGTAGCCTATGCACTTGCGGTCTTTGCACCTGACTGCTTATATGACGTATTTCCTTTATTTGGTCCAAGTGTTCAAGTGAGCATGAAGACCACAAGTGTGTGTACAAATTTTCATTACCTGATGGGACACACAAGTGTTGTAAAAATGCAAGTGTTTTCAGAGCTTTATTTTTATTTTCAATGCTTTGCATTTTAAAATAAACTTCTAAATGTCTGTTCAGTAGTCTAGTCTCTATAACAGACAACACAATTTAATAATTGTGGTGCTTCTAATTAAGTGAGGGGTTAAGGCTAGATGGCATACACAGCAACTACTGGGCATGCACACATCAATATAGCATAATTTTTCTCACTGTACAAAAATAATTGCTATTTTTGCATTATTGTAAGGGGTAGGTTTAGGGTTGTGGTGTAGACGTTAATAAAACACAATCGAACTGGTAGAAAATTCAGTTGATTGTTAGCTTCCGGTTTTTGCTGTATCCCTTCTAGTCCCAACCTTGGAAAGGTTTCCATGACCTCTCGCGAGATCTCGGCAAAAAGTAGGCTTGTTTGAGATGCGCCTGGCCTCGCCTGAAATGCAGGCGGCTGCGGTGAGGGCAGTGAAATAAGAGCAGACAAGACGGACAGCTCTGACCTCTCGAAGTGGAACAGATACCAATGAGATCAAAGACCGATATCGCGTTATTCTCACTCACGTGCTGTGCTGCTGATAAACATGATATCATTTCAGTTCTGTTGCTTTTATATGAAAATAAATATGATGAACAAGACACTCAAAGTGCTTGCTATTTAATTCCATACGAAAGGTGTATTTATCATCCATTTTTACTTTAATACAAACATGTATTTTATATTTTTATAGAAACATGACAATCACATTATCTCACACAGAGATAGCTGTAGTGAGGGGAGGAGTGAAAAATAAGCGCAGGCAAGACGGAAAGTTCTGACATCTCGAAGTGGAGCAGATACCTACGAGATCAAAGGCAGATATCGCGTTATTCTCACTCATGTGCTGTGTTGCTAATAAACATGATATAATTTCAGTTCTGTTGCTTTTATATGAAAATAAATATGATGAACAAGACACTCAAAGTGCTTGCTATTTAATTCCATACGAAAGATGTATTTATAATCTATTTTAACTTTAATACAAACATGTATTTTAGATTTTTATAGAAATATGATAACAATCACATATCTCACACAGAGATCGCACTGTCATAGTGTTTGGGAACCTTCATGCATAATTTAAATACATCACATACACATGGAACCAGACAAAAAAAAAACAACATTTTAGAAGAGAATGCTACGTCACAGTTGTCTGAACCAATGAGCATTAAGCTGTGTCGTCAGTCAGTCGTTTCCCATCATGCTTTTGATCAGAGACGTTGGTGGAGAGCAACTGCGCTCGACTGCACAATCCGACACAGCCTCCTCGCAGTCGCGAGAGTTTTTTTTTTCACACGTCAGCGTGACATCAGAGCAAGTCGGATGTAACTCGGACACTTTTCTAACCGGCATGCATCTCGCGGTGATCACCGGTGATCGGTTCTGCGCAGATTTTGCTCATCTCAAACAAGTCTAGTCTTACGATTTATTAGGCTTGTTCGAGATGCATCGGCGCTACGCAGAACGATCGGTGTATGACATCAAAGTACCGCGAGAGCCATAATAGAGCAGACGTACTTTCATGTCATATACCGATCGTTCAGAAGTTTTTTTGCTTATGCATGTAAATTGCGAATTTTTATGACATTCTACTGGAGATTTTAGACTGGGGCAAATTCTTGGAGATATACAGCCAGTGAAAACAAGAATTCACTTATTATAGTGCCTCCTGGCCAATTCTCACAAAGTTTGGTGCACAGACTTCTGAATATACCTGTCACATTTATCCCAAATTTAAATAAAAGAATAAAAAGAGTGCAAGGAATTTATTCATAAAGGAATGTAATGTGACTAACATATTTAATTTTATTAAGTAAAATCAATATTTTCATTAATTTATGTGAACACTGTGTTGTTTGTTACTAGAGTATGTTTGTGTGCAGGATTTCTATAGCCACAGTAACTGGGTGGAACTGGAAAGCACTGCTCCTTTGTTATGGCGTAAACCTTCACACTTTAAAAAAAAACTCTTATCTGTGTATCTAGGCCCCAGCACACTTACATGCAAAAGCTGCACTGGGCCAAACTGTGGTGATAACATTCGGTGACCGTGATTTCACCAAGTACAACATGTTCCTGGATCAACATCCTTGTTGATCCTGGAACAGCATTCCAATTAACCAATCAGAATTGAGGGATAACTTTTCAGGAAATATCTGTTTTAGGCTTACGATCAGGGTTAGGTGCTTATACACCCTTGTTAATTAGCTATCCTTTCACACTGATTTTAGGAATAAATTATGGGTAGGGTTAGGTATAGGAGTAGGGATTGGGTTTAGTCTATATTTTTGGACAGTAATGTTGATCCAGGATCAACAAAAGATGTTGATCCAGGAACATGTTTTACTTGGCAAAATCACGGCGACCGATAACATTCTCCCAGAAATACTGCTGCATGAGAAACTAACCTCAGGATATTTCAGCATTTTCTCCTCCACAAAACCTGATGCGCAGTGGCGCAAAAACGGGGTATGGAGTATATTCAGTGCATAGGGGTGCCGCACAGAGGGGGGCTCCATTTTGCCGAAATCATTATGTGAAAATTTTCCTATAGGAAAAACTTGAATAAAACGTTATAAAAAATAAAAAGCTTAGTTGTTAAAAAAGAATGTAATGAAACATTTTTATTTAACGTTTTTTAGCATTTTTAATTAGTTCAAAATGTATAATAAACTGAGTAGGCCTACATATCAACCGCTCAACCTTTGACACATTAGGCTTCTATTCTTTTAGTGGACTCTATCCAATTTTATATTATTCAAGTATTATATTCTGCTAGTTCAACTTTATTTGTATACAAGTATGAAATTCCAAGTTTGACTTTTTAACTTCTTCAACAACTTTATTCTATTTGCTAAACTGTACTCCTATTTTTTTAAAACTATTTTACTGGTACAAATAGAGTCAGATTAATAGAGGAGGGAAACGCTCTGGGGCGCAGAACAGAAAAGACAAAGGGGAAAAAGAGCAATGCATTAAAATAAGGACAGCAATATCCAAGTGAACTAACAGAAATTGGTAAGCGTACTCTATAAAGTCATTCAACATTTAACGTTGTTGCCTAAGAGGGCAAAGTGATTAACGTTAATATCAATTCATTTCTGAGTATCTCTATTGCTCAAAAAAAAAAAGTCACGATATGTTTGTGAATTGGCATTTGATTTACATTTGAGAGGAACAGAGAAGATTATTAACAAGGATACAAAAATTGCCGTTTTGAATTCAAAATAGGCCATTTGTGTGATTTAAGTAGATCTGATGAGTTTCTTGAAAACTCTTGCTACTTCATACTTCGTATAAAACAATGATGAACTTTGACATGAAGTAATTTTTAAATGTTGTAATAGTGATTTTTAATGTCTAAATATAAATCCAAAATCAAAACGTGAAAAGAGCTATATTACGGAGTGGAAACTGGAAATGGTAAATGAGACAATGAATGATTCTCTGCTGCCATCTAGTGGTTATAGTGGGAATATCATGACATTCATTTCAATAGTATTTGCATTTCTACCAGGTGGCAGAAATTTTCCACTTAAGCATGGCAATTTTTCCATGACTTATCTCTATAAGTAAAACTGAAAAAAAAATGCAGATGAAATTACCTAACTAAAAAGTGAGCAATTTTACATGTGTTTGAAGAAAATTACTTTTAAAAAATGCATTCTACTGTCTGGGGTCAGCCATCAGGAGTTAAAGGGATGTTATACAACACACCTTTCTTTTTTCCCTATGGTATTGAAAATGGGGGAGGGGGTTCGAACCTTTGTCACTTTTTTCACCCTTGATGAGTTTGTATCCTTCCATGCCCAAGCTAGTTAATGGTCTTTTGGTCATTTGACTTGGGAGTTAGTGTTTGGGGCTAGAATACAGGGGGGCACCAACGCTGATCTTACCCTTCAGCAAATGTGCAGTTGCGCCCCTTCCCATGTGTAGTGTTGATCTCCTCTGTACTTCATCACAGACCACAGGATGGCCATCAATGCTACTATGGAAGTGCTGACATCTGACTGGCAACAGACAACCAAGCCTTTCTTCGGTATGAAATCTTCCTTTTACACCACACATAGTTTTGAACTCTTCTGTAATGAAACAAATGGTTAAGCTTTTGCCCAATTAAATTAAAATTACTTGGTCTAGTGTGATTTCACAAATTCCTGATCACTAAGACTAACAATGAATTATATAGAATGTAGTATTGCAAATTTATTTGGTTGCAGTTTGGAAAAATCTGGAAAAAATGCCTAAAGTTGCCAAATTTGACAAAAAAAAAAAGATTCTGCTGATGCGGAGACACAAAGTTCAAAAGCACCCCCTAGAATCAGAAATTGATACTGTTGTCCAGGTTTAGCCAGTTTTGTTTCTTTCTTTCAGATTGATGGGCCTCAAGTCGGACCTCAGTTATGGCTTTTGTGAGTGACACCACAGGTGTCAATTATTAATGTCTGATGATATTGAAGAGGCCAAGAGAGTGTCCTTCAGTATCATAGACAGCAGGAGAGGAACATCAGAGGAACCTTCAAATACATTTTAGTCCCACTTAATGATCCAGGTAGTAGGTAATTCATAGTTGCAGAAACAGAGAAACAAATAGACATAATTAGCGTATCTGCTGTTCCAACCAAGCAAAAATGATTTGTTCAACCCAAGCTAAGGGGTATACTAATAATGTGCATTTGAACACATATAACTGCAGTAAAAGAGTATGAGATGCATAATTTGAATGCTTGGCCAAAGAGATGTGTCTTTAATCTAGATTTAAACAGAGAGAGTGTGTCTGAACCCCGAACGTTATCAGGAAAGTTATTCCAGAGTTTGGGAGCCAAATGCGAAAAAGTTCTACCTCCTTTAGTGGACTTTGCTAGGTACTACCAAAAGTCCAGAGATTTGCGACCTTAGGGAGCGTGATGGATTGTAGCGTGGTAAACCATTAAGGGCCTTGTAGGTAAATAATAATATCTTACCACTTATGTACATAAGGGGTTTATCTTGCATCTAATGTTAAATAATGTTTATTGCATTATTTTAGTATAATGTGTGTCACCAAGATGGTGTTTAGTATTTCTGTGAATGACACTGTGCACCTTCTATTATTATTTTCCTCCTCATCTTTTGGAAGAGCTGCTTGTGATGAGCTTTGATTTATCATGTGACTTTTTCACTACCAGTTTTTGGGGTTTTCAGTGTATTACAATGGTACAAAATAGATATTATTTCAGTAGGTTGGTATATTAACTTTATATCAGTTAATGAATTACGTTTTTTTACTGTAAATTTAAGTAAAAAATCTAAAATGTTGCTATCATATTTTTTACAGTAAAGTTCTGGCAACCACAGCTGCCGGTATTTTACTGTCACAGCTTCACAGATGTCAGGTTTTTTCTTTTTTTTTTTTTTACCGGGTTCCAAATCTAAAGTTTATATATACAGTACATATATATACATATATACATATATACATATATATATATATATATATATATATATATATTTATGTATTT
>NW_015555767.1:182844-193252 GCF_001515605.1 Sinocyclocheilus anshuiensis
ATATATATATACATATATATACATATATATATATATATATATATATATATGTATTTATTTATTGATGAACAGAATGTTCATATGTTTATTGCCACTTCTGATCAGTTTAATGCATCCTTGCTGAACAAAAGTATTAATTTCTTAAAAAAAAATATCTTACTGAATGGGAGTGTAAACATGAAAAATTTGTATTATTGTTATTATTATTACTATTATTATTATTTTTGTGTCATCAGTGTGAATGAAACAACCAAAATGCTTCTCTTATTGCTGATCAGGTTGGAATGCTACTTTGTTTGTCTCTGTGAACAGAGGAGATTCAGTCACAGTGACTGACTGCTGTTGAATGACTCAACTCGATCTTTGCCTAGTCGATTCCAGAGACAGTCACCCACCCAGCAAGAAGGATCTAGATTTACTATCACGGTGAGCTTGAAGGGCCAGTTCACCCAAAAATGAAAATTCACAACTTTTGTATGAGCTTAGTATGACTTGTATGGAATTTGCAAAATCTCTGAAAATAATATGTATGACACATGCAAAATAAACTGACAATATCTCTAATCATATTAAACATGTTTCTTCTCAGGCCCAACCAAACAGCACTATAGAGCCTGGGATCCCTTTCTTTCTCAACTTTACACTGGTCACTAATGCTACAGGCGGCAACTACACTATCCGAGCTCGGGCAGACCGCAGCTTCAACCTGTCTTTCCCCAGTTCTCTGGACGCAGGGACAGAGGGAAGTGCTCAGGAAACCGTAACACTGACTGCACCCTCCGACACAGAGTCAGGGACGGATGTCACACTCACTATTGAAGCAGAAGATTCAGAGTCTGGTGACTCAAATTACGTGGCACTGCGGTTCACTGTCATGACTAAGGTAACTGTTATGAAAGCTGCAAACAAGAGTATATATTATTAATATTTACCATCCACCGAGGAGAATATATAGCTTTTTGCAACACTGCCTTTGCACTGCCTTTGTTTTTACATGCAAACAGTATTAGCGTTTTATCCCTTCATTGACTCTGATTAACCTCATTATTTTTTTTGGAAGGTCAGTGATTTCTCTAGCCCTGTCTGTCAGGTAGTGAGCATCAAAGCTGACTACCACTACAGTTAATCCATCTGTAAGCACAACAGTTATAACCACATCTAGTGGAGTCTACATTGTGTTTTTCTCAATTCCTCTTTTGCTCTGCAACTTAATTATTTATTTATGTGAATTTATTTATGGTGAATTTATGAGATCAGACCATTAAAAGCTCTTTGTTTCCTATCTAATATGTTGACTATTTAATTTTTGTCTTTTTTTATTTTGTAATGTAGTATCCAGGATTGATGGTTTACCCCACAACTGTCATTTGTCATTAAACAGTAATGTTTGGTTTCAGGCATATACTGTGATGTCTAGACTACTTTAGGAATGCCAATCTACATTCGAGACCCACTTATATAATTTATCTTATCTGCCATTAAAAAAACATTTCATAGTCTGTGTGGTTTGTAAGGACTGTGCAGAACCTTTCTAAAACCAGCAGGTTGTGGGGAATGAAGTCAAACTTCTTTCCGGGCCAAGCTGCATTTTTTAATCTTATCTGACATTTAACCCGTTTCGTTTGATTTGATAACTAAGGACCGATCATCACATCCTGATTTTGCAGGCATGTTCCTGGGTCAGCATGTTTTGTTGGTCCTAGAACAACAATCCTGTCAAGTTATAACCCAAACCCTAATCATAACCTAACCCTTTAACTAAAGGGAATAAACGGACTGTTTTCTGTTGTACTCTTGCATTATCAGGACACGTTTTTCCTGTTTAACACTGTAAAACTGCTTTGACACAAAAGCACTATATAAATAAAGGTGACTAGACTACTAAGCATATCTCTAACATTAGCCCTCATACCTGATTGGTTGTCAGAAATGTTGCACAAGGACCAAAAAGCACCAGGCTCCTTCTTTAGAACTATGGGGGTGTGAGGGAATGAAATCAGTCTTCATTCCAGCCCAAACTGTCAGGGGGAAAGAATAAGGATTCAGTAGCGAATGTTCAAAACAATGTTTATTTGGGAATACCCAACAAGGAAGATGACGAGAGTCAGATAGGTGAAGGGTTGAGGTAACTCCAGGTAGCGCAGGGACACCAACGGGCAGCCGATGGTCGAGGTGTCGTGCAGCGAAGTCCTCGGCAAGGAGAAAAGGAAACTCCAGGAACTGGTCAGGAACAGAGAGACACGAACTGAACACGGTGACAACATGAAACGATCTGACAACACAGGACAGAAAACACAGACATTAAATAGGCCAGCTGATAAGCCACAGCTGGCGCTTAATCAGCTGATGGCGCTGATCACCAGCACACAAACCACACCCACACCCACAATGACACGGAGAGAGCTATAATGAGTCAGTGAGCCCATGAACCGTGACAGGACCCCTCCCCCTAGGAGCGCCGCCTGGCGCTCCCAGATGAACCTACCTGTTGATTGTAATCATCAATAAGGGAGTGGTCCAGAATGTCCCTAGCAGGAACCCAACTTCTCTCCTCCGGACCGTAACCTTCCCAGTCCACCAAGTACTGAAATCCGCGTCCCCTCCGTCTTGAATCCAGAATGCGGTTAACCGAATAGGTGGGTTCCCAGTCTACGAGACGTGGCGGATTAATGGGTGAACGAAAAACGGGTTTTAATTTTGGAGACTTGGAACACGGGATGAATTCTCCTGTACGCCGGAGGAAGTTTGAGGCGGACTGCCACCGGACTAAGAACTTTGGTGACAGAAAACGGGCCAATAAATTTGGGAGCTAGCTTATTACAAACGGATCGGAGAGGAATATTCTTGGAGGATAGTTACGTTCGGCAGGTGATAAACGATGGGAAAAAAACACGCAAGGATGCATCTTGTCGTCCGAGGAAGAGTGCTGGGATAGCACCGCACCTACCCCCACCTCTGACGCATCGACCTCCACCACGAACTGACGTGTGGAGTCAGGGGTTACGAGAATAGGAGCCGAAACAAAGCGGCTCTTGAGGTTGGTAAATGCAGCTTCGGCTGCACTAGACCACCTGAACGTAGTCTTGGTGGAGGTCAAGGCAGTCAGAGGAGCTGCTAGTTGGCTGAAATTGCGAATGAAACGCCGGTAGAAATTGGCGAACCCCAGGAACCTCTGACAAGACGAAAGAGAGATCCAAGGCAGGCTATAAACCTCAGGTCAGGTAGAGATCAGACAAGAGGAGAAAACAGGCTAAGATCAAAACACGGGTAAACAGACTATGAACAAGACTAAACTAAACTTTAACTCAGGAAACACGGAATGGCTTGGTAAAGCAGCTAACACTAGGAGAGTGATAAATGCAGAACAATACTCGGCGACTAGAGCAGGATCTGGGTAGGTGTTATATAGTGTGTGTAATGGCTTTCAGGTGCGCGTGTGATTGGTTACAGCTGTGTGCAATCAGTGCAATGGATGATGGGAAATGTAGTCCAGGGCATAGTGTAACAGTCTGTGTAGTGTGAGAGTCCATGTAGTGAGCGGGTGACCTCTGGTGGTGAGTGAACGGAAGTTCATAGACCGGATTCGTGACAACTACAAGGTAATGAAATAATTATAATTTATTTGCGTGTGTGTGCAGTGTTACAACAATGTTGCAATGTAAATCACTCTTTGTGGTGAATTTTTAAATTTTTATTTATTGTTTTATTTTTTGAACCTGAAGATCTTTATGTGGGGGTGGTGGTGGTGGTGCAGGGAGTTATTTATTAAATTAGAGTTTGGTGAGTATGATCACAGAACTGTTTCAAAACCATTATTCTTAGAACCCCATCAGCAATTATTCAATGCCTACCAAATCTAACATGCCTGATTAACTGATTAATTAATGTGTATTGCCACTTTCACTTTCAATCTTTATTTTTCTGAAGAAACAATTCGTTGTGTTGACAGTGACATAGGCATGCAAACACAATTATCCACCACGAAGGTAAACATTCCATTAGAGAGACACTTGACTTAATCTGCAGGTTTGAGTCACAATGAAGTTTGTTATAGAGACAGAAAAAAATGAATGTATGGCATATTTCATAAAAAACTTAACACAAAATGAATTCATTCATAGAATGATTTTTTCCCACAGTTGCTGTGAACAGTCATGGTTTCACTGGTTGTAGTGGCTGTATTTCTCATCCAGGGGGCTCTATTTTAGCCCCCTCATGCTGCACCATTTAAAATCTTCCCTATACTGTAGGATCCCTCACCCATCATCGAATCACTGAGGCAGCTTTCCTCCACAAGATAGCATAAGTGTGTTGTGAAGTAGCCACTGCCTGGGGCAAAGATCTTACGCTACCTGTAAGAAAAGAATATGAGCGTGAACTAATTTGGAAACTGCATTCTGTTTACAAATTATTTGCTCACAACTCACATATTTGTAGAATGTCAGGTAGATTGGTTTACAGCTGGATTTATTTATATTTGTATTAATTCACCCCAATATTAATTTGTTCATCTGAATTTTAGAGTGTCCATTGTGTTTTTGTTTGCCGTTGCAAACTGAGACACAAGTTAAACTTTTTGTTGAAATCAACCGCAGATCACAGATGATGAATAATTAGAGTATGCCTTCTGTTAGCATTCCCATTCATCTCATAAGCAGTTGCAATCCTCTTCTGTATATGGCCAGAATTATTAGTTAATATGTCTGACTTTTTGTGTATCATGAATATTAACCATGCATTTAGTGGCAGTTAAAAGGTTGCAAAATGTAAAAATATGTATATATTTTTTTTACATTCCACTCCCCACCTCCAGATCAACAGCAAACTGACTGTAACTACCATCCAGAAAGCCTGCTCAAATGCATTTTCTTCCCTCTGAAAACTATCCACTTTCAATCTGGCTATTATTCAGACTTCCCTTAGCAATGCAGCTGTGGATAGAAAGCAGTTCAGTACCTGTCAGGACTCCTGGTGTGTCTTTTGGACCATGATTCAAATCTTCATTCAGCTTGAAAAAAGTTCCCACTGAAATTAGTACACACAAAACAAATGTTTTGAAAGTATAGATAAGAACATTTTTGTGAATAATTAGGTGGAGCTTTGATATCCATAATAAATATTATACTCTTAAAGCTTCATGTTTGTTCTGTTTCATGAATCTATAGTTGACATTGACAAGAGCTCCTCCATCATCAGACATTTTTGTTTTAACTGATGCTTCAGCAAAGTACACAGAATTAAAAAGTGCAGTTGAGGCCATGGTAGAAAGCACCAAGTCAACAGTGAGTGCCTGCAGATCACTTGTTATCACTGCTGGGTTTGTTATTTCAGTTTTGCAACTGATGTGTTAATGTCTACAAAACGATTCAATTTGTTAATGCATTAGGTATCATAAACCAACAATGAACAATAATATATACACAAATCAATATTAAGAAATGCTGTAATTTGTTTAGTTAATTGTTAGTTCATTATATATCTAATGCATTAACTGATGTAAACAAATTGAACTATGTTCTCTCTCTTTCTTTTCACCATCCAGGTTAACTTCCTGCTTACAAGCTCCTTATTGCATAGTGAAAAGGATGCCTCTCCATCAAGGTGAATGTCTCTGCCAGATATACAGCTGTACAGGGATCTGGCCCATGTTTCTGGTGGACAGACCATAGACGTCACAAACACTACATTGTCTCAAGCCAATGCAGTCATTACAGATGCTATCACTGCTGACATAGAGCTCACTATGTTAACTCCTATCATCACTATTATAATAAGATGTCTTTTATAATTTGCCATAAATATAAATTTGCATTATGCAACTAATCATATCCTAATTTAAATGCTTTGTTGCTGTTTTATGTTGTTCTTGGAATTAATTGTCCCCTTTTGAGTCACCTTCATGTATATAGCGCTATATACAGTACGGATTGTGTCAAAGCAGCTTTAAAGTGTTAAACAGGAAAATAATGTTTCAATGATATAAACAAAATTAAGTTCTACTGTAAAGCAGCTCTAAAAACAAGACAATAGTAAAAAGTCAGATTTTTTTTTTTCAATTAAAATCAGTTCATTGTTGATTTAGTTCATAATGCAGTTCCGGAAAAAAATATGGATATATGGATGCCATTATCCATCTCAGTTCAGATCTCATCCAATAGTGTCTGTGCAATCAATGTGATAATGTTGTCAAATATTAAGCGTCCTAACTAAGCAAGCCAAAAGGCGACAGTGGCAATGAACCCAAACTCCATCTGTGACAGGAATGGAGAAAAAAAACCTTGGGAGAAACCAGGCTCAGTCGGGGGGCCAGTTCTCCTCTGGCCAGACGAACCGACATGGTGTGGTTTAATTCCAGGCTGCAAAGAAAGTCAGTTTGTGGATTGGCATAGTTAAGAATATTCACCCAGTTCCTTCTCCTTGATGATTGGGATACATCATTCCATCGTTTGGTGGGGCTGAAGCTGCAGAGGACTCGTCTAGTTCTCGTGATTTTTGCTGATTTGTGTCAATGGCCATCTAGTTCATGAGGTCTTCGCAGTTGTTATGGTCTCCACTGACATTTAGGTCATTTGTGGTTGTCTCTAGGTGCTGATCTACCACCTGGCCTGGATGTTGGTCTGGTCTAATTGTTTCCCAAATGTGTTTCTTGAAGGTGACTGTTCATCAGGTAGAGAGAAGTTCAGCCAAGGAAGAAAACTTTTCTTTTGTGCTGTATTCATCTCTGTCCAACACGACAGTGTATATCACTGGATATTTTCTAGTTTTTTCCCCTCTACAACCTTACAGGTACAGCAACACATTATGAACAGAATGCTCATTTATGTGCTTAATGAATCAGTTTTTCTGTGCTTAACCGATCATGTAACAGTAAATAACAGATAATTATTGTGTGTCAATATTTGGTTTGGTGGTGCACTCCTTTGGTACCTTGTGATTCCAAGTTCCTGAGTGTTTGGTTTTATAAATACCTGCTGCTTACAATACTGTAGATCCTTACCTCTACTCTCCATGCCTTTGTAACCACACCCATGACAGTGCCACTCTTAACGTAATGTTTTGTCCCCACACTTTCAGGTGTGTCTCAGTCAGGTTCAGTGGCAGATGGTCCTCTGGGCAGCATCCTGACTGTAGGGAATTGTCTATATTCCTTCAATTGTGAATACATGTCCGAGTTCTGTGGACATCCTCTTTTACTTTGTGAAGATAGTTGAGGGAGGTCATGGAGACTCATGGGGACAGAGTTTCACCCGCACTTTTATTGGTACAATACTGATATCTTCCTCAAATATGTATATTTGAAGTTACTAGATTAAATCCAAACAAAACTCAAATTTTTTTCATTTTTTTCCCCCTTAAAACACTTTTTTTCAAAGTAATTCTCTGATTGCTGATCAGGTCGGAATGCTACTTTCTATGTCTCTGTGACTGGAAGAGATTCAGTCACAGTGACTGACGTGCTTCTAGTTGAAGCTTCAGGATCTGATGTTGTTAGTGGAACTATCAAAGCTGTTGGTGCAACAGACTTCCTGGTCAACATTGACAGAATCCCAGAGTGGGCATTTGTGGTGCAGCTGAAAGGGCTGTTGAATGACTCGTCATTGGTTAGTCAATTCCAGAGACAGTCATCCACCCAGCATAAAGGATCTAGTATAACCATCATGGTAAGAGCTATCAATGGAAAAATGTTGGGTACACAAACACAAATGACATACTCGGTTACTAACGTAACCTCGGTTCCCTGAGAGACGGGAACGAGTGCTGTGTCTGCTAAGACGCTATAGGGAAAACTCCTTTTTCTCTGAATACTGAAGCCTTTTCAATAACGCATTGTAACTGCACGGCCATTGGTTCGTGCAGTGAATTAAAAAACGAACCAATGGTTCGGCAGCAGAGCTCATTCCCGTATCTCAGGTAACCGAGGTTACGTTAGTAACCGAGTACATTCCCTATCGATACTTCACTCGTACTGCGTCTGCTAAGATGCTTTGGGGAACCAGTACAATCCCGCCGTGCTATGCTAGAGGAACAACTAATACTTGAACTTGCCTTGAGCACCAAATGGGGCCCAGCGGGACCAAGAATTTTGCAGGGAAGCCTGCGAGGAGGCAATAGAGCCAAACTCGCAGAGATCGGCCCGGCGCTGAGTAATTGTTCCAAGAGTAATTGTACAGCCTCGGAACCCAGTGGGAGCCAAGGGCGTACAGTGAAGAAGGCAAACGCCTGAAGCACTGGTTTTGCCATATGGCCAGAGTAAGTCCATTTAAGCAGAAAGGACCCGGGCCTGTAAGGCCGGGACATCCACATTATAAAACCTGGTAAATGTGGACGGTCGAGGCCCAGCCGGCCGCCGCACAAATTTCTGCAATGGACACACCGCTAGACCAAGCCCAGGAAGAGGCAACGCCTCTTGTTGAGTGGGCTCTTACTCCCATGGGGCATTGTAGGCCCAAAGAAGAGTACGCTAGCGCGATAGCGTCGATTATTCAATTGGGAAGTCTCTGCTTTGTGACCGGAGATCCTTTGGTGCGGTCACCGAAGCATACAAAAAGCTGTTCCGACTACCTGAACGGGGCGGAACACTCAATATATATTCTCAATGCCCTGATGGGGCAGAGTAAATTCAGCTCTTGGTCCTGCTCCGAAGGAGGAAGTGCCGAAAGAGCTATTACCTGTGCTCTGAACGGAGTCGAGAGCACTTTAGGTACATAACCATGCCTCGGCTTCAGGACGACCTTGGAGTCGTTGGGCCCGAATTCGAGGCAGGTGGGACTCACCAAGAGGACCTGCAGATCTCCCATACGCTTTACTGATGCTAACGCCAGTAGCAGAGCGGTTTTTAGCATCAGGGAACGAAGGTCAATGGGTTGTAGCGGCTCAAAGGGAGGGCTCTTTAGAGCCCTCCGCACTGTAAACAGATCCCATGTAGGGACTGTGATGGGGCGAGGCGGATTAAGCCTCCTAGACCGCTTCAAAAAGCAAACAACCAAATTGTTCCTGCCCACCGATTGGCCAGCTATAGGAGCGTGATAGGCTGCTATGGCTGCTACATAGACCTTGGGCGTGGAGGGGGAACAACCCTTATCCAACAGCTCTTGCAGGAAGGACAATATCAGAGATATGTTGCATGATAATGGGTCTGCGCCGCGGGCTGTACACCGCATCGTAGAGGGTGCTCTAGCCTGAGATATTGTATTTAGTACGCTCTCAGGGAGGTCCGCAGGCTCCCATCGAGAGGTCAGAGGTGCAGAGCCCACAGCTCGGGCTGGGGGTGCCATATCGTTGTGTGGGTTCCTCAAGAGCGGGGCCACCAACAGAACCTTGTGTTTCTGTTACCTGGTTCGCCTGATTACCTGTGGGATCAGGGCGATGGGGGGAAAAGTCTAAAGGAGGAGGTTGGGCCAGTCGTGGGTCAACGCATTCCTGTCCTTTGAAAAGTAAATTGGGCAGTGAGAGTTGCCTTCTGAGGCGAAGAGGTCGACCTCTGCCTTGACGAAGATCTCCCAGATTCTCTGAACCGTATGTCAGAGATAGCATATCTGCTCCATGGTTCAACCTGCTCGGCACATGCGCTGCTCTTAGTGAACGCAAGTTGAGCTGAGCCCATTCCAGGAGGCGCTCTACCAGAATGAAGAGGCACTTCGAGGAGAGACCACCCTGGCAATTTATATATGACACCACTGTTATGCTGTCTGAGCGGACTAGCACGTGGCATCCCCTTAGGTCTGGCAGAAAGGTGCAAAGGCCCAAACATACTGCCAGCATTTCCAGGCAGATGATGTGAATCCGACTCTCCTCTTTCGACCAATGGCCGAAAGCCGGTTTGCCATCGCACAGCGCTCCCCAACCCGTGTTGGAAGCGTCTGTCGAGACTAACTTCCTTCTGCAGACCATACCCAGGGGCATGCCCCGATCCATCCACTGAGAGTCTTTCCAAGGGGCCAGGGCTGCTACGCAGGCCCGGCTCACCTTGACACGCATGCGTCCATGGCGCAAGGCGTGGGACGGAACTCGTGGTTTCAGCCAGTACTGAAGGGGCCGCATGCGAAGCAGGCGCAGCTGAAGTACCGGAGACACAGAGGCCATGAGGCCCAACATCTTCTGAAATGCCTTGAGAGGGCGAGGGGCTCCAACTTTGAATGAGGCCGCGCGCTGCTTAATAGCCAGTGCACGATCTGGCACGACTATCGCCCTCATTCGGGCTCAGTCGAGAACTGTTCCCAGGAATGATATCCATTGGCTGGGGGACAGCGCACTCTTGGCAAAATTGACCCTGAGTCCCAGGCATTCTAAGTGGCTGAGGAGGAAGGATCTGTGAGATAATAGCTCGTTCTCTGACTGGGCCAGGATGAGCCAGTCGTCGAGATAATTCAGAATGCGGATTCCCATCTGTCTCAGCGGGGAAAGAGCC
>NW_015555767.1:193298-210587 GCF_001515605.1 Sinocyclocheilus anshuiensis
AACCAGTCCCCTGGGCACACTTGCGAGAGGATCTGCTTCAAAGGAATCATCCTGAACGACCATCTCATGAGGGCGCAGTTCAGGTGCCTGAGATCGAGGATGGGCCTTAGGCCACCATCCTTTTTGGGGATGAGGAAGTATCGGCTGTAGAAGCCTGACTCGCTCTGAGCTGGGGGAACTATTTCTATGGCTCCTTTCGCCAGCAAATTCATCACCTCAGCGTGCAGGATGTCTGCGTCCTTGCTCTGAACCGAGGTGGAGACCCACGGGGGTCTTCGAGCGAATTGAAGTGAATAGCCTCATTTTATTATCCCCAGAACCCATTTTGACACTCCGGGGATGGCCTACCAGGCCTTGGTCTGCGTGGGAAGGGATTGGGTTGGTTTTAGCGACAGGCCGCCTTGCGGGGACCCAATGCTCGTGATAGCCGGAAGAGGAAATTTGCTCTCTTTTTGAAAATGTTTGTTTCATTTTTCTCGTTATAACAGCGATCGGTTGTGTGGGCGCTAACTGAACGGGCCCAGGGTTCACAACAGTATTTACCACAAACACATTGCCATTAGCACCCGGAAGTGAACGGGGTGCTTGGAGGCACAACAGAGGCTGCTTGGGGGGGGGGGGGTCCGGCGATGGCGAGACTTTGCCCCTTCCTCTTCCTGTCCCACAGATCAGGTTGATGCCTGAGGCGCCGGGTCCAGCACTACCTTGAGCCGGGGTCCCTGGCGCTTAGGGAATGGATAGCGTCTGGCTGAGCGGGAGCGATGTCGGGGCTCAGGCTTAGAGGCTGGCGATGCAGGCGATGATGCGGGTTTCGCGGGCTGCTGAGTCGGCGCCGTCTTGGGGCGACTGGCAGCAGCTGTAGAACTGAAGCTCTTTGGCAAGAAGTGTAGCATTGCCTGGGATGACTTCTGCGCAGCGGTGAAGCATTCAGCGAACCCTTCCACCGCAGGTCCAAACAGGCCAGAGAGGGAGACTGGGGAGTCAAGGAAGGGTAATACAGACCTTATCTGCATCCTTGATCTCCGTGAGGGTCAACCGCACCTCCGTGAGGTGGTGCTCAAGCACCACAAGGCTGGCCATGGATCTGCCCATCGCCTGAGCCATCATCTTCGTGGTGCGCAAAGCCAGGTAGTTAGCGCTGCGCAGCTCCTTGAAAGCTGCGGTGTCCGGTCCAGACTTGTCCATGCTCTGGAGAAGTTTGGCCTGTAGAACCGCCATGGAGTGAAGCGCCGAGGCCGCTTGTCCAGCTGACAGGTAGGCTCGTCCAGCGAGCGCTGAAGTCGTCCTACACGGCTTGGACGGGTGGGCAGTCTTTGCCTTCCAGCCGATGGCCGTGGGCGGGCAGAGATACGCGGCCACTGACTCATCCAGGGGAGGCAGTCTGTCATACCCCTTTTCTTCGGCGCCATCGACCGTTGTTAGGGCAGACGAAGAGGAGGCACGCAGGCGGGCCAAGTAAGGGGTGCGCCAAGATCTGGTGATCTCCTCATGGACCACTGGAAAGAACGGTGAAGCTCATTGTCGAGGGGCTTGATGGTGCCCCGGCAAGAACCATTCATCCAGGTGGCTGCGGGTGGGCTCCTCCAGCGGAGACCAATCCAAACCCAGCACTTGCACAGCTCTAGACAGGACGCGGAACAGTTCGGTGTCCATGCCCGTGCTGGCTGCGCTGGGCTCTGCAGACGGCAGGGGAGCGGGGTCGAAAGACGAGCCCGACAGCTCCTCTGCATCTGAAGCAGCCAGAGACACGCCAGAGACATCCATGGCGTCACACTCGCTCCCACCGAACGAGACCAGATCGCTCCTAGCCACAGAGGGATGCTGGTCTGGGTGAGAGAAGTGGATGGGGGAAGCCTCTCTATGTGGAGAGAGTGAGGCATGTTGGGGCTCAGCCGGCGTGTGCTCACTCGTCACAGAGCGCCGAGATCCTCTGCCCCACTGCTTTTTCCTCACAGGCTCCTGGGAGGAAGAAAGCGGGAGGGTGCGAGGGGTGGAGTCACTTTCTGAAAAGAAAGCTATCCGTGAGCGCAGAGAGGCGAGACTCATATCCTCGCAATGAGGACATTCCGTCTCAGTAAGTGCAGCTTCAGCGTGGGCGGCGCCCAAGCATGAAACGTATTCGCCACAGGCTCCTGGGAGGAAGAAAGCGGGAGGGTGCGAGGGATGGAGTCACTTTCTGAAAAGAAAGCTATCCGTGAGCGCAGAGAGGCAAGACTCATATCCTCGCAATGAGGACATTCCGTCTCAGTAAGTGTAGCTTCAGCGTTGGCGGCGCCCAAGCATGAAACGCACTCGCCGTGACTGTCAGCGGTGTGCATGGGAGCCCTGCACGAGCGACAGTAGCGGCGCGCCATTTGAAACAATGCTGGAAATTTGCTCAGAAATTTGCTCTTATAGGAATCGTCGGATAGCGGCAAGGGACCGGGAAGGCCACAGCTGCTGCAGACGCTGAAGGCGGCTGAAGAGTGCCGAAGTCAGCCAAGCAGGAAGGGGTCTTGATCCGCTGCCAGACTTGTTCACGGCGAAGGCTTCGAGTCTCGTAGAGCGAAGATTTTGCAGTCGTCGTTGAAGGAGAAGAAATCTGAGGATCCTATGGCGAAGTGTCCGCTTATATAGCCAGATGTCCCACCCATTCTGGCGGGCTCTGGCGGGCTTTGTCGCCATAGGCTCCTGGCGCGCCCCTCCCGCGCGAAGTCAGCCAAGCAGGAAGGGGTCTTGATCCGCTGCCAGACTTGTTCACGGCGAAGGCTTCGAGTCTCTTAGAGCGAAGATTTTGCAGTCGTCGTTGAAGGAGAAGAAATCTGAGGATCCTGAGTCATTGGTTCGTTTTTTTAATTCACTGCACGGCCATTGGTTCGTGCAGTGAATTAAAAAACACTGCGTTATTGAAAAGGCTTCAGTATTCGGAGAAATACTGGGAGTTTTCCCCATAGCGTCTTAGCAGACGCAGTACGTGTGAAGTATCTATAGGGAACTGTAATTTACAACAATTCCTAAACAAAATACTCTTAATTTTACATCACAGTTTGGTACAAAAAGACAAATAAACCACTGTGAAAGACAAATAATAATAATAATTCCTAACATTTATATAGCGCTTTTCTGGGCACTCAAAGCACTTTACATAGAAGGGGGGAATCTCCTCAGCCACCACCAGTAGTGACAAATAACATGCATTCATAACATGCATTCACCATCAGTTTGGTACAAAAAGACAAATAAATCACTGTGAAAGACAAATAATAATAATAATTCCTTACATTTATATAGCGCTTTTCTGGGCACTCAAATCACTTTACATAGAAGGGGGGAATCTCCTCAGCCACCACCAGTAGTGACAAATAACATGCATTCATAACATGCATTCACCATATCTGTTCCTCCACAGGCCCAATCACAGAACATTACACAGCCTGGAGTCCCATTGAGTCTCAGCTTTACAGTGGCCACTGTTACTACAAGCGGCAACTACACTATCAGAACTCGGAATGACCAGGGCTTCAGCGTGTTTTCCACCAGCTTTCTGATTCTTGAAACGGGGAAGCGCTCAAGGAAGTGTCACACTGACTGCACCCTCCGACACAGAGTCAGGGACGGAGCCCAGCTTTCTGATTCTTGAAACAGGGGGAAGCGCTCAAGGAAGTGTCACACTGACTGCACCCTCCGACACAGAGTCAGGGACGGAGGTCACATTCACTATTGAGGCAGAAGCTCTGGGATCCACTGATCTGAAATATGTCACACTGCAACTCACTGTCTCAACAGCAAATGCTATTTTCAGTGGATGTTACTCACTTTCCGTGTGCCTTTCTTTCTTCTTTTTTATCGTTTGCCATTTTGTATGTTTCTAAATAACATTTAGCACTGCAAGCAGTGTATTTTAAAATCTTTACTTATCTTGAACTGTCTGGGGTAAAAGAGCTTTGTAAATATCAAAGAATCAAGGTTAAGGTCTTCTATTGAAATTTAACTTTCACTTTCTGTTGAATGTGAACAGGTGCATTTGGGACTAGTTTTTGTTGCTAGTTGTGATTTCATTGTGTAGTATATACTCTTGATCTTTTTGAACGTTTATTAAAGACAAAGTTCACATAGAGGGCATCAGCATTGTGTAAGCTGTATTGGTTTTGCTTTTTACAATAGCTTCCACTCTCATTCAGTTTCTCCTTGGCTCAGAAGCTTCACTGAACTCCTGTCACATGAGCGATTATAAATTATACAGGTTAGACAGTTTGGAAGGACTGAATGAATAAATCGATGTGTACAATTGTGATTTTTGATCTACCACTAATATTATTACAAATATATATTGAACCAAGTTCTGGGAAAGTTTGTTATGGGGAGAGTAAGTTATGCATTGTTATGGGTCAGTTGTCAGGGAAACCAAGTCAAGTTTGCCAAGGTTAGATCAAACACAAGATGTGCGTGATTTGAAAAGGGCACAATCAACAATAGTAGCTAATAAGGAAGTAAATATTCTTCCTTACTGACATTCTTACAGCCAGACACTTACAGAGAGAATGATCATTTTTACAATCCCTAATTTACATTACAGAGTATGTGTGACGCTGACATTCATCACATGTGTAAAGGTGTATAAATATACTGACAGCGGCTGTGCATAAGTTACAGTATACACATACAGAATCTGTGAAAAGGTAATCAAACAATTGTCAATTTTTTTTTTGTTTATAATATTTGTCTAATTGTATAATATGTAATATTTTGTGAGTATTTTCGAGTTAAAGATTAAAAATGTTAACTGCTAAAAAATAATGTTTTAAATGATTACAAATTTAAGGAAAGACACTACAGGCAAAACATTGCATTGGTCAGTTTTGAGATTTTGGGCTATTTGGCTTTTCATAAAGTGTAAATATTCAAAATACACTTTTAAGTGTTTATTTTATTGCTCTTTATTTATTAGCATCTTTAGATCAATTATAATCCATATTTTAAAAGCAGTTTTCTCTAAATGAGTTTTTTTCCACATAAGCCAAACATTACATTTTTATTCCTGTCTTCTTTTCTATTATTCCTGGTAAAGGATTAAAGTTTCAAACTGAATCTTTCCACAGCACCTATTTTTGTGGACAGTCATGGTTTCACTGGTTGTAGTGGCTGTATTTCTCCTCTGTGGGACCCTCTTTCAACCCCCCCAGGTGGCAGCATTCAAACCTCTCTTTCAGGACGACTCCATCACCCATCGAGAAATCACTCAGATGGCCATCCTCCGCAAGACAGCAGAAGTGTGTCGTGACATAGCCACTGCCCAGGGGCGCGACTTCACACTGCCTGTAAGAAAAAGACATGGGAGTGAACCGACTGAATTAGCATTTTTGAATCATACAAACTATTAATGGATTATTATGAGTAACCAAAGTCTGTGATTAACATTCCTTAAAGAGACTTTCACTTTTTGTTACAACAAATTACAGTCATACCTCATATGTGAATTTTGAAACAGCAATTTTTATTTGTCTCCTCAAGTTACGCTACACACTTAATTTGGATTGAAAACTGAACTGAAAAGCAGAGGGAACTCAAGTTGAAAAAAAACAAACAATAAATAAAATAAAAAGAATAATATTCTTCTCTTTCCATTCCTCATCTCCAGATAAACAACAAGTTGACTCCATCTGCTGTCCACAAAGCCTGCTCATCATCTTCTTCCCTCTCTACCCTCGGTTTAATTTCAGCTATAACAGAAACTTATCTAAGCAACGCAGCTGTAGATCAAGTTTTTGCATTGAGTGAGGCACATCACATAGATAATGAGGCTTTCAGTGAGGGCCGGGATCTCATCACTCGTGGTGTGGCTGCAATAAAGGCCAGCGTGCAGCAGGAAAGCTATATCTCTGCCCGTATCGCACTGGGAGCTCTATGTCACACTCTACAGGTATGTTATGAATTGCGATTGTAGTAGGAAGGGACATAAGAATCTTTTTTTTTTTTTCAAGCTTGCCATATACCAGCATTTCTATTTGTATTTTATATTTGTAATGACCCATGACATTTACGTTACATTTACAAATGACTTACATTGCATTCAAGGTGTACATGTTATCAGGTTCTGCATTCCGAATTGAACCCTTGACCTTCCCATTGCTAGCACTATTTATATGCAGGTCCTGATTCACTCTTATTTTTATGTATTTAGTCATTTAAAATGGCTATATGTTTTTAAACTTGTCCGGAATAATGCAAATCCCCAAAATTGTTCAAAGAGTATTTGAACAGTTTTGTTTGTTTAAATTAAAATGTTCAGATTTCATTGCATAGAAAACAAAATATGAAACTAAGTGGCATCTGCAAACAGATGATAGAGCATTCTCAGAAGAATTTTAACCAATGAGACAGTTTTAACATTTCAGTCAATTCAGCTCAAGTTCACAAAGGTGTAGTTTAACCACAGCAAATGAAATATGTGCATGTTCAACTATGTTTGACAACCACAAAGTGTCTGAATACTTTTTGAATTTTGAATAATATTTTTTGTTTTGTAATAAATAATAAAAAACTATAAAATTATCATCATTTAATTTTTGTAATAAAATATTTTTTTTTATCAGAAGTTTATTTATTTTTTTTTTTTGCTTTTGCATGTAGCACATTGCAAATTTTGATGACAATTTTACTGGAGATTTTAGACTTGGGCAAACTCTTGGAGATATACAGCCAGTGAAAACAAGAACTCAATTATTATAGTGCCTCCTGGCCAATTCTCTCAAAGTTTGGTGCACAGACTTCGGAATATGCCTGTCACATTTATCCCAAATTGAAATAAAGGAATATAAAGAGTGCAAGAAATGCATTTATAAATGAATGTAAGGTGACAAATATATTTAATTTCATAAAATGCAATCATTGTTTTCATTAATTAACGTGAACACTGTGTTGTTGGTTTGTGTGCAGGATTTCTATAGCCACAGTAACTGGGTGGAACTGGGAAGCACTGCTCCTTTCAGCACACTGATCAAACCTGACCTTCCTCTCAACAATATAGCAGGTACAACAAAATACAATTACCCAACTCTACATTTCTAAACCCCCTGTATGTCACAATATGAATATGGTGTAAACATGCATACTTTTTAAACCTCTTATCTGTGTATCTAGGCCCCAGCACACCAACATGCAAAAGCTGCACTGGGAAAAACTGTATTGATAACATTCTCCCAGAAATACTGCTGCATAAGAAACTAACCTCAGGATATTTCAGCATTACCTCCTCCAAAAAACCTGCTGGTAGGGAAGCTTATCATCCCATGTGTAGTGTTGATCTCCTCTGTACTTAATCACAGACCACAGGATGGCTGGAATAGGCACCACAAATCTATACTCACATAATTTTCTCTCAGGCAAGTGTAGCCATGGTGGCTTTTTTGACAGGACCAGTTCAAGAGAACCCACAGGAGGCATTAATAAGGATGACATCAGTTCAGATCATGGCTTCCTTCACCAGCAAGCTGCTGAAATGGCCATCAATGCTACTATGGAATTGCTGCAAGACATCCGACTGGCAACAGGCGACCAAGCCTTTCTTCGGTATGAGAACTTCCTTTTACACCACACATAGTTTTGGATTCTTCTGTAATGAAAGAAATAACTAAGGTTTGTCCATTTAAATTAAAATGCCTAGTGTGATTTCACAAATTACTGATCACCATGCCTAACACTGAATTATATAGGATGAAGTATTGTAAAAAAAATTGTTACAGTTTGGAAAAATCAGGAAAAAATGCCTAAAGTTGCCAAATCTGAAGAAAAAAGATGCTGCTGATGCAATGTAGAGACACAAAGTTCAAAAGATTAGTTTTTCTTAAGTCATAGCGCCCCCTAGAATCAGAAATTGATACTGTTGTCTAGGTTTAGACAGTTTTGTTTCTTTCTTTCAGATTGATGGGCCTCAGTCAGACCTCGGTTCTGGCTTTTGTGATTGACACCACGGGTAGCATGTTTGATGATATTGAAGAGGCCAAGAGAGTGTCCTTCAGTATCATAGACAGCAGGAGAGGAACATCAGAGGAACCTTCAGAATACATTCTAGTCCCATTTAATGATCCAGGTAGTCATATTGCTTATTTAGTCCTATATATAGTCTAGGTCAGTGTTTCCCAACCGGGGTGCCGTCTGTCGAGAGCAGGGGTGCCGTGTAAAAAATCCTTTTTTAATATTTTTAAATTGCTAAAATGTTCAAAAACGCAGCTATTATATAATATCCATTTCTGATGTCGCCAATAATTAGAGATGCACCGAAATTCCGGCTGCCGAAAATGAGTTCACCGCTCAGGATTCACTTTCACGTGGTGTGACGCTCTGCGTATTATCCCGCTCTATGCGTGTGTGTGCTCCGCTCAGTCGCTCGCGGCCCATGTGAGTGCTCCACTCATATACCGTTCATGCTCATCGGAACAGCAAAGTCCACTCAAAAATCAAGCTGACAGGAAACATCGATGTAGTACAGTATTGTTTCTGTTTGCAATAGCCCTACTGTGCTGTAACAAGGTGTGGTAAATGGGCAACTCTGGTAACGCTACCCTCTCATTTACTGATCTCCTAATCGTTATGCTCACGTGTCCTCTGATAATAATAGCTTTCTAGGATTAAACATTATTTGGATAATTGGTAAAAAAAAAAAAAAAAAATCTCTTAATAGCCCTACTGTGTGTTAGACCTACCCGAAAAACTAAAAAGCAATTTTATTTGTTTAATTTTATTTTTATTTGTGCTATCATTAGTAATTTCTTTATTTGTTCTTATTTTATTATGAACTGCTTAGCCTCCTTGTCATTTTTTATTCAACTCAAATGAGTGAGCAAAACTTTGTTTGATTACCATTATAACTAGCTATCTCACAATGTTTACATATGAATAAATGCCTACATTAAAATCTGTCATATAAATTGGTCTTTTCATTAGAAATTAGCCTACTGATTGCCACCATTGATGGACAACATTTTTTTATAATATTAAAAATATCTGTATGACAGTATATTCTGCAGTTCTTCCCTGTTGTACCGAATACCTATACTTTTCAAAGTATCATATCGAAGTTAGAAATTCAAATATTGTGACAAAATTAATTTTGTAGGGTGCCGCAAATTTGTTAAAATTTCCAAAGGGTGCCGCGAGTAAAGAAAGGTTGGGAAACACTGGTCTAGGTTATCGTTGTTGTTGTTTATCCAGCAAAAGCAAAAGAAGCAGTGCCTCCTCAAAACATTTGGATGACAACAATGTGAAAATAAAACTAATGTTATGAAATTTGAGATTCTATAATAATCTGTTGACTACGCATTTTTATTAGCTAATAAACAGTCCCATTGTGAATTCCCTCCCATTATGCCCATTAAAAATGTGCCTGAATGCATAAAACTGGTGAAAATGGATGGACTAATTACAAATAACTAATTACTTATCACCCATTCAGACGTCACCACTTTCATTCAGATTTGAATCTAACTTAACATAAAAATGATGTGTTAATGATTTAGTTTTTATGAAATAAATTAAAGAAACATGTATGTGCCTTTCATCATGTGCGATGTATTTTTAAGCATATTTAAATTTTTGAAAAAGTTTAAATTATGTACAACATTGTTGCTGTAGTCTTCTGTGACGTGTTTGTCTCAAACAGATTTTGGACCTCTGACAAGGACTGAGGATGCAGATATTTTCAAAGAGAGAATCAATTCTCTTTCAGCATCTGGTGGAGGAGACTTACCAGAGATGTGCCTGTCAGGACTGCTGGTCTGTGTGTTTGTGTGTTTTTATATTTATGTATTTTGGTGAGTGTTATAAAACTGTTTTTTAGACTGAGAAAATCACTCCTCTTCCAACTGATATACTGTATAAGATTACATTATTGACATGATTATTGTGAATATCTCATCTGTGTTAAGATTTTATATTACAATAAAGCCAGCCTGAGAAATTATAATAATCTTGAGGTCCTGCGATCTTGTTTTTCTTTGTCTCATGGTTCTCCAGTTGGCACTAGCAGCAGCTCCTCAATCGTCAGACATTTTTGTTTTCACTGATGCTGCAGCAAAGGACTCAGCATTAAAAAGCACCGTTCGGGCCATGATTGAACGCACCAAGACAACAGTAAATGCCTGCAAATCACTTCTTCATAATTGCTGCTAAAATCTGAAATGTTATTAAATTGTATGTAATGACATTTTTCTGCATTTCTATCTTTTCTTTCTCCACGCAATCCAGGTCACTTTCATGTTGACTAACCCCTTCTCATTCCGTAGAAGAAGGGATGTCTCACAATCTCAAGGTTTTACATCAAGATCAATACCTCTGTCAGACATACAGCTGTACAGAGATCTGGCCCATGTTTCTGGTGGACAGACCATCGAGGTCACAAAAGCTACTCTGTCTCAGGCCACTGCAGTCATTACAGATGCATCTACCTCAGCCCTTGTATGTATTAAGAATGATAGATGGTGACTTTTTGTGTGTATCAACTCTCCATTTAATCACATTATAACATATTTAATAAGGAACAATTTAAGAAGAAGGGGAAGTACGTACCCCAAAATTTGCTATATTTTTTCCCAATTTGGTCATTGGGAATTTTGCTGTGAAACACTGCAACATACTGAAAACAAATCTGTGTTTCCTGAAGGTGACGCTTTTTCAGGTGGTAAGAAATCCAGCCATTGCAGAAAACGTTACCTTTGTCTTAGATCCATCTCTGTCCAATGTGACTGTGTATGTCACTGGAGACTCTCCAGTCTTCACCATCTACAGCCCGACAGGTGAGCCAGTGTGCCTCGAACATTGTTTGCAGATATGAGGGTTTTATTTTGTCAAATAGAAAAACAAGATGCCAAAATCATTGTTAAAAATAAGCTGATTCCCCTGCCTTTCAGGTGTGTCTCAGTCAGGTTCAGTGGCAGATGGTCCTCTGGGCAGCATCCTGACTGTAGGGAATCTAAAGAGAGTGAAACTCACCTCTGACAACCAGACAGGAGAATGGAAGATCAGCATCAACTCTACAAGCTTCTACAGCCTGAAAGTCACTGGTATGGGTTTTTGCCGGTATATGTTTTGTTTGTAAACCATTGAGATTTTGTTAATATATTTATTTTAAAAATTGTAAAAAATTATACTGCTTAATAAACAATGGCTTTAGGGGGAAAAAATCAGTCACATGCTTTCCTTTGGAATATTCCAATCACTGCTGCATCTCACAGTGAGCTACTTTCACTCTGCTTTAATTTTGATTACAGGTCAGAGTTCTGTGAACTTTCTCTTTAACTTTGTGGAGCGGTTAGAAGGGGGTGACTTCACACCGAAAGCCAATCGTCCTTTCACTGGTATGATATCATCTTCTTTATTTGATATTTCTCGATTATTACTAAACAGTTACACTACTGTTCAAAAGTTAGGGGTCAGTAAGAATTTTTTATATTTTTGTGAGAAAATTCACATTATGCTCACCAAAGCTGCATTATTCGATCAATAATACAGTAAAACTGTAAAAAAGTGAAATATTATTACAATTGTAAACAACTATTTTCTATTTTAAAATGTAATTTACGATGACAGCTGAATTTTCAGTCTCCAGTGTCACGTGATCTTTCAGAAATCTTTCTAATACAATAAGTTGGTGCTCAAGAAATATTTTTATTATCATTGTTAAAAACAGCTGTGCTGCTTAATATATATTTGTTTTTCAAAACAGTAATACAAGTTTTTCAGGATTCTTTGAGTAGAATGTTCATTATGAATGTTTATTGTCCCTTCTGATCAGTTTAATGCATCCTTGCTGAACAAATGTATTAATTTATTTTTAAAAATCTTACTGAACAGGAGTGTATAAACACTGTTATTTATTATAATTTTTATTTTGTGTCATCAATGTAAATGAAACAAACAAAATGCTTCTCTGATTGCTCAGGTCGGAATGCTACTTTGTTTGTCTCTATGACCGGAGGAGATTCAGTCACATTGACTGACGTGCTTCTAGTTGAAGCTTCAGGATCTGATGTTGTTAGTGGAACCATTAAAGCATTGGGTGCGACAGACTTCCTGGGCAACATAGACAGAATCCCTGAGTGGGCGTTTGTGGTGCAGCTGAAAGGGCTGTTGAATGACTCAACTCGATCTTTGCCTAGTCGATTCCAGAGACAGTCACCTACCCAGCAACAAGGATCTAGAGTTACTATCACGGTGAGCTTGAAGGGCCAGTTCACCCAAAAATGAAAATTCTGTCATCACTGACACAACTTTTATATGAGCTTAGTATGACTTGTATGGAATTTGCAAAACCTCTGAAAAGAATATATATAAGACATGCAAAATACAATGATAATATCTCTAATCATATTAAACATGTTTCTTCTCAGGCCCAACCAAACAGCACTATAGAGCCTGGAATCCCTTTATTTCTCAACTTTACATTGGTCACTAATGCTACAGGCGGCAACTACACTATCCGAGCTCGGGCAGACCGCAGCTTCAACCTGTCTTTCCCCAGTTCTCTGGACGCAGGGACAGAGGGAAGTGCTCAGGAAACCGTAACACTGACTGCACCCTCCGACACAGAGTCAGGGACGGATGTCACACTCACTATTGAAGCAGAAGATTCAGAGTCTGGTGACTCAAATTACGTGGCACTGCGGTTCACTGTCATGACTAAGGTAACTGTTATGAAAGCTGCAAACAAGAGTATATATTATTAATATTTACCATCCACTGAGGAGAATATATAGCTTTTTGCAACACTCTGCCTTTGCACTGCCTTTGTTTTTACATGCAAACAGTATTAGCATTTTATCCCTTCATTGACTCTGATTAACCTCATTATTTTTTTTTTTTTTTGGAACTGTCAGGTAGTGAGCATCAAAGCTGATTGTCCTGTAGAATGCAGCAGAGCATCATGGGAGCTCTCTACCAACTTAACGGATGGTAACGGTACAGGCATAGCCGGAGTGTCCCTCAGTCGTGGCAATGGCTCTCTCAGCTTAAGTAATGTGATGAGTGTGGATGGCACAAATGTGACTGTGGCTTTCTACAATGCTTCCTGTTGTTCTCAGGAAGTAGAGCTTGTAGCTGTGGACAGGGTGGGAAACGTGGGCACATGTTTCACCTCTATAAAGAGCCCTTCTACAACTGTTAGCCCCAATGGATCATATTCTGTGTCCTTCTCCATGTGTGTTGCTCTAGTAGGGTTATTAGTTTCCTTTCTGTATGGATGAGGGGAACTGTAATGATGAATTAAGTGAACATTTTTCCATTATCTTTAACTTAATATAACTATGTTCTCACTATCGTTGATTATCTTTTATAAACTGCTGGTAACGACTTTACATTTATGCCCTACCTCCTTATCAGTAATAATAGAAAAATGCTCTTATGAATAGGGGAAGGTGGGGAAGATGCCCTGCTTAAGAACAATGTGGATTTACTTATTTAAAACTGTTTCATGGTCTCTGTAGTTTGTAAGGACCATGCAAAACCGTTCTAAATCCAAACAGTTGTAGGAAATTAAATCAAACTTCTTTCTATGCCAAGCTACTCTCTTTTATCTTATCTGACATTTAAAGTTTCATTTGATTTGAATTCTTATGACTGACCGGCACGTTTTGATGCAGGCATGTTGCTGGGTCAGCATGTTTTGTTGGTCCTGGAACAACAATCCTGTCAAGTTATAACCCAAACCCTAATCAAAACCTTACACTTAAACTAGAAGAAATGTATAGATTGATAACAATGGTGTACAAGTCTCTAACCTGGCACTAAGCTTAACCCTAACATTAGGTTTAACCCTCACACCTGAAATGATATCCTTCTTCATTCAAGTCTTCTTTGTAAAAGGCGGTTAACATTGCACATTGATGCCATATGTAAAATGATACAAATATACAAACTGAGCCTGCAAATGCTATGATATTTTCAGGCAAACTACAGGGTAATATCATTTTTCAACCCCCCCCACCCCACACAAACACACACACACACACACACACACACACACACACACGTACGTTGGTAAAGGTGTTGATCACGTGCAACTTTGTAAGCCAATCATTTTCGAGAAGGCCTCATCTCCGTCCTGTTGCAATAAGAGCCTTGCTGCCATCTAGTGGTCATTACAGGAACAAAGGTAAGAGGAACAATACATAGCTCGACATACGATTATGCAGTTTAATAAAACAGCATATTTAGGATTATGGATATGTTTTGGGTTTACGAAGTTCTTATAATAAAGAGAACAGAAATTTGCATATTTGGCAATCTTGCAATGTCCTGGTGCTGTTTTGAATGAATGCACATTTAGAAGAAGAAAAGTGGAAAAACACGTACACAAGCACCTTTGCTTCTGATTTGTTCTAGTCTTTCAGATGGTTTCTGGTTGATCCGCAGCACTGGCTTTTTTTAATAGATCAGATTAAAGGACGATTTTATTTAACTAATGAACGAAGTGCTGAGGGACTAGATGACCCCATTTAGAAGGAAACCTCATGGGACAGGGCAGTCAGTGTGTTTATGTCCCATCTACTCTTCTGCAGCACATCCAAACAAACCTCCGTCCTCCACCCCCATTCTCTCTCCCTCACATTTCTCACAGCAAGGTTGTCTCACCCCTGAAGATGAGTAATGGCAGTGTCATAGTGACACTTCTCCATTCATCATAATCAGAAGATAGCGCACCAAAGCAGCACAGCACAAAAGAAAAACATACCAAGAGAAGGGGAGTGATTCATTAGAGTAAGATATTAAACAACGCTCTTTAGCATATGTGCCTTTAATTAGGATATAAAGACACCCACCATCTGTCTCTCTGCCATTTTCTCCTCCTGGGTTTTATTCAAGCAAGCAACAAGGTACATTTTCTATTTCTTTCATTTATTTTGTATTTTCTTTCTGACCATAATGACTAACTCACGGTATAGGCAATATTTAATTTTTCACAAATGAAAACGAGACTGTGATGAATAGATACACAGTCTACTCAATTTATATTGTCTTATGGTCATATCGTGTGTAAATTTCAGTTGTCAGACAATTTTAATGTTGCCTACAGCCCACTGAACCGTTTAGCCCCTTACTGCCTCGTTTTCATTAAATAAATATATATACAGGTGCATCTCAATAAATTAGAATGTCATGGAAAAGTTCATTTATTTCAGTAATTCAACTCAAATTGTGAAACTCGTGTATTAACATATGGTGCCTACATTGACTTTAGCCCAGACAGTTCGACACCGGTTGTTCTATCTTCTGTTAACCTTGTGTTGCCTTACTTTGTTCTCCTTTTCTGGAGTTTCTTTCTTATATATTTTAATAAACAGATTAAACTTGTGCTACAGTCTTTCGTTCTATCAATTAAATTGCAGAGACATATTTTAACGAGAACATTTTTAATGATCGATCTCTTTAATGTATTTTTTTCTGAAAAACAAATCTTTGTAACTCTCTGGCATTACCATTTACATAATTCTGTACATGAAAAAGGAAAAAAAGCACTGCTTTAGATACAGAGTAAAATTTTAAAACTAGAAAAAACCTTCAAAATAAAAATTAGAGGAGGTTTACATTACAAATTAGTAGTAAGACACTGTCTGAAGTGCAATGGTATAGCTCAGATGAGTTTAAAAGTGAAAAAAAAAAGAAATAAAAATACTTCTCTATCTTAAACAAACAGCAATATCTTTACAGTGAGTAGAGACATATCCTCTGATGTATTTAAAATAGTAAAAACATATTTACAAATAACTGTATCTGATATATATATCTTTTTCCATCACATATATGTCAGCACCAGTACGAAATAAAAAGAAGAAAAAGATCAGCTCGATGACTTCAACAGAAATCAAAAACATGTTAATCTTGGTCCCAGATTGTTGATATTTGGTGAGACGGCAGGAGGACCTGGGCTTTACCCTCTCCATCTGCAATCCTCTTGACAGAGCAACATAACACTGCAAAACACTGAAGATGTGAATGCGTTCAATCTCCCATTAAGACAAAACTTTCTCACAAAAAAAAAAAAAAAGGCAAGTCAGTCACAATGTTACATTCATGTTCATTCTTCAGAGAGCGGAAACGATAAAACTAGAGTTTGATTACAAAGACACCATGACTATAATACCATAATACCGTAGCAACACACAACAGAGCAGAAAAGATAGATGTTCTTATTTGTGTGGCATCTCATGGTAAACAGCAGAAAACTAAAGTCTGGCTAGTAAGATACCATTTTGAGACTTCATTTAAAATTAGTTGACAAACTCACAACAATGGTTCATAATCAGGGTCATAAATAAATGTATATTCTCAATAAAGAGAAAATGCCTTTATTAACAAATTAAGTCGATTTTTGTTTTTGTTTAAATTTTGTCACATTTGAAAGAGTTGAAAAGTTGTCTGCAATACAGTTGGCTTGATGGAGTCTTGATGTGCTTGTTTTTCCTCTGTCAGCCATTGTGTAGCAGGTAAAGGAGTGTCAGTGTGTTCAAGAGCTGGAAGTGGTGCAATGATTGAAATTAAACATTACAGAAACTAATAAATATTTGTAATTTGAAGAGTAAAATAAAAGATTAAAAGTGGTATGACCCATGAGCGGAAATACAGTACAGTATGTACGGTGTATTTTTTTCTTATTAAAATATCTTCAACCAGTGTTCGTAAGCAATAATGTTCAGCTAAAGAAAGGAGAAAAAAAACAGAATGTTGGGAAGCATTTAAATATTGGTTTAAATGTCTAGATGTATGAATTAAAACACTGAATTTGCCTCAGATTAAATGTCTGGGCAGTTAAAATGGCATCATAAATGTTACTTTGATACTTGATGAGTTCATGTCCTAGTTTCCTTTCTAGCTGCCATTGTGACTAAAGAAAACATCTTTCTCACAGTTTTAGGGAGGGGAGGGAGAAGTTTGTAGCTGCCAAATCTCTTCAAGCAATATTAACAAACACCTAGTTGACAAACACACACATGGCTTCACTCTTCTACTGACACCAGTCGCCTAGCGACAGCAGAGCATCCATCTTGCATGCACTGAGAGCACACAGAGTCTGATGTGTTTTGTTGTGATGCTCATAGTGCAAATAAACACACACACACACACACACACACACGCACACACACACACGCACACACAAGCACAAAGCAGAGCAAATGCAGAGGATGAACACATGTCAAGAGCAGCGAAAAATGGAGAGAGAGAAGATAAGTAAGAGAAGAAAGAGGTGTGAGTGAACTGTTTGGTTTGGGAAAAGGGATCCATTGTTGATAAAGGCCCACCTCGAATTTCCACACACTCTTT
>NW_015555767.1:210709-223940 GCF_001515605.1 Sinocyclocheilus anshuiensis
AAGCACAAAGCAGAGAAAATGCAGAGGATGAACACATGTCAAGAGCAGCTAAAAAGGGAGAGAGAGAAGATATGTAAGAGAAGAAAGAGGTGTGGTGAACTGTTTGGTTTGGGAATAGGGATCCAATGTTGACAAAGGCCCACCTCATATTTTCACACACTCTTTCATACGTGAACAGGATGTCAGAATAAGGGTGAACTAAAAACAATACATAAAAACATCCATAAAATCTTTCCCAATGTCATTTTGCAGGTTTTCAGTGCCTCTTGCCCTTAAATCCAGCAGAAAGGATATAAGAGGAAAAAAGACAGAAATGGATCAAATCCAAAATGCTTATTTCTTCTTCTTCAAAAAAAAACACCACACAGAACACCGGATCCTTGCTTGAGAAGCAACCCAAACAGAGAGGAATTGGTTTAAATATTGTGACAGCACACACATGTAATACACAACATGTAATATATTTCTTAGATTTGTCGACCATGTAATAAAACACCCCCCCAATAAAACGAATCACATTTTCCATAAAATTGTCCTGTTAAAAAATCCCTTAGGCTATTGGCTGGGGAAAAACTCTTCCATCCAACCTTCCGTTGAATCCAAATCTGTCCCATCTGACAAGCCGAACGAAACCCCGGCCCCAGCCCCTGATTGGCTGCTGTAACCGTATGCCAGGTCCTGACTGGACGTCCTCTGGTAGCCCTGAGGCTGACCCCCTGGCATGTACGGCCCACCCCCTCCCGATGTTCCCGGCATGCCCTGAGCAGGGCCCTGTCCGAAAGCAGCCATGTTGGGCACACCCTGGTTCATGCCTGGCATCACCATACCCCGCGGTTGGTTGGTCCTTGGTTGCCCTGCCATGTGCGGCATCATCGGCCCACCCATTGCCGCTGGGTTTATCGAACGCGGATCCACCATATTCTGTCCGCCCATCGCTTGTGCGAAATGTTGCTTGGCCATTCTAGGAGCCTGGCCACCTTGCATGGCGTATGCAGGGTTACTGTTAAATGCCACCATGTCGTTTGAAGTCCTTCCGCCCATGGCCTGCATGTTTTGCTGCTGCTGCCACGTCTGGCCTCCGCCTCCCATCATGCTTTGCAGTCTCTGAACTTTGGCCATCGGCTGCCCACCAGGGGCAACACCGGCTGATTTTATTTGCTGCTGCGGGAGGGACGGATTCATTAGCATTCCCTGCCCATACCCGCCTCCAGTGCCTCCGCCGACCATCCCTTGCCCGCCGGCGCCCCCTTGTCTCTGCGCCATCAACATGCCGGGCTGGTTGGGATGGTGCTGCTGTTGCTGCTGGAGCATTTGGCCCATGTTTGGGTTCATACCTTGGTACATCCCGGTCTGTGTACCTGCCTGGCCTCCATAGGCCATGCTCATGTCACCCTGCGAAGGCATGGCACCCGAATTTTGGACGGGTGTCATCTGCAGTATCCCAGGGTTCTGTTGTTGCTGCTGCTGCAGAAGTCGAGCGTTGCGCATGTTCTGCAGTGTCTGGTTCCTTGCTGCCATCTCCTGGGGCGTGCCTAAAATAATTTACAATTAAATAATATTAACTGACATCTGATGTTCTCATTACTTTTCCAGTACATCAAAGACTTGTTTCAATTAAAGTCAAATGGCATAAGGATACACTCTCAAAAGCATAGCGAATCACTGTCAATTGTATATGATGACATAAACTGCACACTGAAATCTCCAGATGTCTGTGCA
Source organism: Sinocyclocheilus anshuiensis (assembly GCF_001515605.1). Classification (NCBI taxonomy): domain Eukaryota; kingdom Metazoa; phylum Chordata; class Actinopteri; order Cypriniformes; family Cyprinidae; genus Sinocyclocheilus; species Sinocyclocheilus anshuiensis. Next base: position 212,429 of record NW_015555767.1, read on the forward strand.
TCAAATTAATAATTCCATGTTTGACACCTTAGAGCTTCAATGAACACATATGTATTACATGTTAAAATTATGTTGACAGGCATCAGACAAAAATTGCTATAAATCTAAATAAAATGTAGCTTTAGATTTTCTGCCTTACAGCCCTAACACATATGACTTGAGAATTTGAGCTTATGAAGCTACATTTCTGATATTGTTGTCAGATTTGACTGTTGATAAGAAATATTGTATTAAATTGTAACTCCAACAGACTTTAGTTTGGGTGAATGGATGTGTGTGTTATACTGCTTCATTAGAAATGCTGGCAGATGCACTGGGTGTTGAAGTGGCCAGGCAGTATTTTAAAGTGTCAATAAGGTGGCACTGAGGAAGAGCTTTTGTCTCAAAAATGTTTAGCACTTTTCACTTTTTTACGGCCTCTGAATAAGTATTAAATAAAAGATTTTTGAGGAGGTTATAGCCCTGCATATAACCGTGTGCGGATTGTCATTTCTGCTGGCTTCATGTTGATTTTGGATCTACGCACCGGACTAATTGTGTGACTTGATTTTGGGCATCTGGCGCTGCTCCTCTTCTGTGACTTTAAAGTGTCAATGAAAAAATGATTTCTTTTCATTTTGAAATCGAGAAAAGCATTTATAGGTTTAAAGGAGGAGTTGTGATTTACTTCAGGTCCTTACATTGCTTATATATTAACACCATAAGCCATTTGGCCACAAAGTAATGTGGTCATTATATATAGTGGCAAAGTGTTTAGTGTTTGGGCATGGATATTTTTTGTGTATTTGTATGTGTGCCTTGCCTTGAAACTGCTGGAGCGGGTATGGATTCCTCTGTGCCTGACTCATCTGTCTGGGGAGATGCTGCTGCTGTTGTAACTGGAAAAAGAAAGCAAGCAAAGCAGAAAAAATGCATGAATATCAAAATTCCTTATCAATAATTACAAACAACTGAACAGAAAGCTGAACTCCGAAGCCACGAAGGGTCAGCAGCTGCTTGCACACTCATAAAGGTGACTATTTCATAGGAGTATAAACAAAAGCCCAGCACTATCACCTGTTCTGCCAGCATGTGCTGCTGCTGCTGCTGCTGTTGTCTCTGTTCTCTCATAAGCTGTGCTTTCTGCTGCTCCATCAGATGGAGCTGGACCCTCTTTTCCTGCTCCATAGCCATCATCTGCTTCATCATGGCTGCCTGTTGTTGCTGCTGTGGATTGGGCATATAACTGCCGGGCCCTGCCCCGTTAGGCCCTGCTGAGGTCACTCCCCCCGGTCCTCCATGAGGTGGCTGGACTCCACCAGCCTGTCGCGGCAGTCCAACCACACCTTCCTACAAGCACAAGAAAAGAGAGCTGATCAGAGAGTGTTCTGTATAACAGACGATTCATTTAATCTATTCAGTCATTAAATTATTGACAGCTAAGACACATAATACTGTTCTAATTGCTTAACTGATTATTTTCAGGTTGAATTGTCATTTGATCTCTGGGAACTGGCTTCATTGGTACTAAATTAAACAATATATATATTACATAAACTACAGTTCAAAAGTTAAAAAAATTTTTTTTATACTGTTATTCAGAAAGGATGCATTAAACAGATCAAAAGTGACAGTAACTGTTTCAAGAGTGTTAGAGTAATGTCACAAAAGATTTCTATTTCAAATAATTGCTGTTCTTTTGAACTTGTATTATTCGTTAAAAAATCCTGAAAAATGCATCATGGTTTCCACAAAAATACTGATAAGAAGCATGATTTCTGAAGGATCATGTGACACTGAATACTGGAGTAATGGCTGCTGAAAATTCAGCTTTATTATTCACAGGAATAAATTAGTCTAAAATACATGAAAATATAAATAAATTATAAATATTTCACAGTATTACAGTTTTTACCCTATTTCTGATCAAATAAATGTAGCCTTTGTGAGAATAAGAGACTTCACATGTAAATACCTTTCAATTTAATACTGCAGTAAAAACAATGTTAACATCAATAATGTAAATGGACGTGTCCTTTCCATACCGAGACTTTCAAAAATACTTTAGCCAAGAATAACTGTAGAATATATTTGTACAATGTCATAAATTAAACTTGGTACACTTTCATTAAAATTCATTTCCTAATGAACAAAAATAAAAACTCGCAAATTTTAAGGAACACCAAAGATGATAGGAGCTCTTTATACCCCTCTGAATAGTGGTTAAGGTAATATAAATGTACTTTTACTACACTGGAAACAGACTGTGGTCTTGTCTGAGACAATATAATCTGAAATCCAAAACAAAGAGCAATGAGACCCAGACCACGTGTTATATGGATTTATAAGATCTGACGTCCAAGAAAACTAAACTGAGACACCAAGTAACTATGTTTTCAGGCCTTTTACTACTTTTTTATAGGAACAGTGAGAGCTAGGATAGAGAATGTTAGGCAGAGGAGGGGGGAACTGTTGCAAACTGGATTCAAACTCACATCATCCACGCAAGCACCAGTGTGCCCGAGCACATTCGCTAACCGCAAGGCTTCAATCTGGAGCGATCATTTTATTTAAACCAGCTCTCCACGAGGCTCTTATAACAGAATGAATAATGAGGCACAAACATGCACACGCCACAGGAGATTGTTCAGATAAATCTAGACCAGACCGGTCAATGAGCGCAAATCTGTGTGTAGACAGCTGGATCTCTTCTGTTAACCAGTCATGCTGTCCAAACCTGTGCCGATCAGCACGTACGTATCTGTGTTGAACGCCGGACAGGCCAGATGGGGGCAGTGTTGATCTCCCGCCCCCCCCCAACTCCTTCATTCTCTTTCTCTCACTCCCTTTTTGAGTCGTCATCTATCTCTATTTCTTCCACCTCTGTGCCCATGTCTTCATTCCGATCTCCATCTTTCCCTCCTTCCTCCACATTTCCCTTTACCTCCTTTCTTTTTCTTCTCTTTCACCCTCACCGCCTTACATACTCTTTTTCATTACGATCCCCTCATCCCCCCCTTTCCCTTCAGCTCTCTCTGCAGATGGCTTAATCATGAGTGGTGTAAAAGATGTGTCTCCCTTCTTCCTGCCAGATAATGTGTGTGAGCCAAAGACTCCTCAGCCGATCATGGAGAGAGAAAGAGATGAGGGGTGAGAGAAAAGGACTCAAATGACAGAAAAACATTAAAGAGAGGTTGAAAGAAAAAAACAGGAAAGAGAGACAGAGATAGAGAGAGCGAAAGCAGGTAGCCAGGCAACAGTGGCTGTAATGTTGAGCAGATGGTGCTCATAGGAGCCATGATGGACGACAGCGGGCAGCAGCTGAGAGAGAGAGAGAGACCGAGCGAGAGCAGCGTAAATTAAGTCTCTCTCTTTCATCCTCTCCTCCTCCTCTTCCTGTCTCCATTGCTGATTCCATATCCATCTTTTCTCTTTCGTTCACACATGTGTGAACCACTCTTGATCCTACTGTTCGTGCTTTGTCATCTTTCTCTGAAACTAAACTGTCAGCCGAAAAGATTGTTGAAGACTGTATGGGAGGATCAGTGCAAATACAGTAAGAGTGTTTTGTATAATAAGACTGTTTATAAACTGAATGATTACTGAACTTGAAAATGTTACTGAAAGGTGTAGTAGTGCGTATTTTCTGCAGCTCTAGCAAAACCAAAAAAGTAATTGGGGGAGTCTGTTTCCAAACAGGTTTCCAGGATATTCCTACTGCCAATGTTTAGGCAAACAAGTAGCCCCCAAACTCATGCCACTGGTCTAGCCAGAAGCTGTCATGGTGGACTGCCCAATCAAACAATGATGTTTTGAAACCACCACAGAACTTACACTCTGCTAAGACGTCAAATGGTTCAATTACATTTACTTACTAACGTTTTAAGTTTGAGAAATTTTGAGAGGGGAAATTTTAAACTAAAATTTGTAATTTCTGTAGCACCAGCATCTCCAAATGGAACTGAAAATAACTAAAATAATGACTTCCTGCACAATCTGAATCTGCCATTGGTCAGATAAACAGATAGTCCCTCCCCAACCACACAAAATTAGTTGAGCAAATGTTGCTGTTGTCAGGCTGGTCAGGAATCAAACAATCATAATGTTTTGCTAGTGCCACAGAGTCAGAGTATTTAGATTCTTAGGAGAAATCAGCCTACAAATGGCTTACGTACAGTTGTCTAAGCACATTGAAAGTATTTTAAAATATAACTGACACTCTCAGCTAGGTGAAAGCATTAAAGTCACCATGAAATCAAAATGGAAAATTCTTATTTTTGAATGGAATACTGTATTGTTTATTATAAATAATTTATCCGTGCACTTCATTATTTTTTTTTTTAATTCATGTGCCCTCGTAATCTTTAATCAAAAACGTTAACCTCCCCTCCCCCTCAAAACAACTCCTCTTCAGGTCACGAGCTATGGTGCAAGGGCGGAGCTACCTGGAACTGCCAGCAGCTGCAGTGACATCAGTGACGTTTGGAATAAACGACAGGGGGAACAGCTGAAGCTGATGCTTCACTTTATAGCACTGACACCAGTCATGAGGGAGTACGTTACCCCTAAACATTGAAAAGATATTAGGATATTACGACAACATTACTCATCGCAAACTAATTTTTTTCATGAATATGACTTAACCTGATGGAGGACGCACTCAGTCATTCAGGCAGTCTCTCTCTCTCTCTCTCTCTCTCTCTCTCCCTCTCTCGTTTTGTGCCGTTGATCGTCATTGTCATCCTTAATAAATAAAACATTTATTCATGCTTGGGTGCCGGCTGTGAATCCAGTGGAGAGAAATCCCCACCACTAACTGCAAACTGGCATTCAGATCTGCCTCCATTTTGTTAGCAACGCCCCAGCTTCCAACAATCCAATCAATTCCCGAAGGATGAAATCAAGTCCTGCCCTCTCATTTCAGATGCCGTTTCACTCGGATATGCGTCACAGCAGAGAAGAAAAGACAATCGCAACTTCCGTTTCATGCCGACTTTAAGTGCAAGGTTTTACCAAAGGCAACAAACAAACACAAACAGGCAAGACTATCCGATGATGGCGAACTCTAAATGTTCAGCTCATCTGCAGTTGTTAAAGGTGTTGGAGGATGTGCTAAGGAAAACAGCTCACTGCAGTTTGCACAAAGCAATACATAGTGCAATACAGAGAGTCAGAGTGATTGCTTTCATTGATCTCATGTATACACACACAAACACACATTGATTACCAGTAGTGAGCCTTGGCCCAGATCAGACACTAATCTGAGGGGCTTGCTCACAACATCCTCTCTAATAATACACCACGCGCCAACACACAGCCCTCATGAGGGTGTTTGGGAGTGTGGGTGGTGGTAGTAGTGACTGGCCAATTCAACAAATCTGAGCTGAATACTGACAGACGAGCACATAAACTCAAGCTATGACAAATGTTAAAGAATTTTGGCAATACCAAAGATGATGCATAAATTTAGCTTCGGCTGATCATTTGCAAGTTCAGGCTCAATATGGCTTAAAGACTCAAGAGAGGAAGTTTCAACTGCTCTCAACTGGTTGACAGATTTTTGAATGCCTGAAATCAAGAGAGCAGGGTGGTGGCATATTTATACTTACACACTTCCTATAACTACTGCTCTTATATTTATGCATAATGTTTTTATGCAAAACAGCTTGGTGCTTTAATCAAGTTCATGCAATCCCTGGTAATTGAACTTCCGACCATCGCATGGTATGTTTTACTGTTACTCTCAAGCAGCACTATCCTTAGAAGGATTGATTAAACAGAATGATGAAATAAAAATACACTACAACAAAGGTGTGGAGTGGCCGCTGTCTAACAAAACCACCAGGTGCTGCTGCCGCCATCATATTATTTGCTTGAATATCAATCACGTCAAATCTACTGAGAGCATAAACAAATGAGAGCTTGGCAGGCACAGGATCACCAGCCAAAACCAAGAACTCACAAATTCAATTTGCAATTACATCACAAATGGCGCTTTTCCACTGCGTGGTACGACTCGGCTCGGTTTGCATTTCCACTGCAGCTTAGTACCACTTTAGAATGGACGGGATTATTCACATGTCGTTATAGTTGTGCCGCCTCTATTGCCGTGACTCCTGAAAAACTTTTTTCATTCCGCATCGCCCCATCAAGCTCTCGCTGGATCCGCTCCACTATCAACGAGAGGAACGTCTGTACTTCATCCAACAGACCACGAAACCGCCATTTTTTGGTTGTTAAAAAAAAGGTGCGCTCGTTCAAAACAGTTGTATCCGATCCTTTGCTGGCTGTGCTGATTTAAATCTAGCGGTTCTGTTGTGTTTGTGTCGCAAATTCAGTGACGCGGGTAGGGACGATCCTCTCCGGCCAATCCGTGATCAGCAGAGTTTACACGTCACGTTTTGGTAACGGTACAGTTCACTTGGAACCTCAACCGAGGTGGTACTAAAAAAAAGTACCAGGTACTGTACCCAGTGGAAAACCCTCCAAAAAGTGAACCTTACCGAACCATACCGTGCCGTACCATGCAGTGAAAAAAAGCCAAAACTGACCACAAACAAAAGCATATTTCATATTATCCATATATCTACTGGTGCAATGACAAAGAACAAAGAAATGCCCAAGTCGCCATTCTTTTGTGTGTTAAAATCTCCATAACACACCTGTTATGAGGTAGGACTGGCTGTGCTGCAGCCCACCCCCTCATTTCCCACTCTTCCGTCCCCTACTCCACAAACTCTCCACCTCTCTACCCCCAACCTTCTGCCCTCCCTTTCCTCCCCATGTTGCGTTATCTCTCCCAGCTTCTATATTCCCTTTCTCGCTCTCTCTATTCCTCTGCACAGAAGCCATTAGTGGTGGCCGTAAAGCCATATTTCTGTCTACAGCTCAATTACACACACGCACACACACACACTCACGCGTGCACATGTTCAGCGCCAGTTCATTGAACATTATGGATAGAAATCCATCCGCAGATCTGCACTCTGCTTTCTCCATATGAATCCCTAATAAACAATTCCAGTAAACAGACTGAAACGTCAAATGATGACATTAACCCACAGATTTCTGTTTATGTTCATTTCAGCAGCCAAAGTGGGTGACGACATCTACAAAATCAGATCAGTTACTTAAAATAGTGTGAAATCAAATTAAATGATCGCTCTTTGAGAAAGACTGGCGTTAAAATGCAACAGATACAGTGTCTGAATGAGGCTACTTGTTTTCCTTTGTTTGGACAAGTCTGCGGCGTGAAATTGTGCGTTGTTCATTGGCTGCGCCTCAAAGTTTTAGAAATAAATACTGAGCACACGCGGCTCAATTAAACACAAACGGACTCGCTCTGTGTGGATCTGCAGGTAGAGGTAAGACGAGAAAATTATGAAATCTGATGTAAGGCCGAGAAAGGAAAGACAACAGAAGCAAAGCGAAATAGAGGTCCCCCTTATGCTTCCTCGCTGTTACGCTCACTCTTCCTGTCTACCACTCTCCTTTTTTCTTTATGGAGGATAAAATGCAGTATTTGGAGCAATAAGCTATTCTGTTCTGCTTTTTTAAAGGAAAAGTTAAGGAATTCCATAAAGAGGCCCACACAAAATCAGTGCCAGACATTCATAAAGTTCTACACATTTACTACATCATTATTAAATATTTTGGGTCATTTGTTCGTGTTTTCAGATATGAACAATAATGCAACACGTCTTCAGAATTTCACAGGTTTTTCTCCAACACCAGCATAGAAAGCGCAGGAGAAGTATGCAGATTTGCATGCGTATGTGCGACCTGCATGTGTCATACAATATGCAGATTTACCCTTAAAACACAACAGAATTCAGAGTTGTATGTCACGACAGGTGCTTGCGCGTGTCTGTTTCAAAATATTCTCTCATTCTTTCTCCTCTTATCTCTCCTTTGTTTCTCGCAGCTGTGCCTTGTTGAAAGCGATCATGACTAATTATTCAAGGCACAACAGACGCAGAAATTATGATGAACTTTATTATCCGAGTGAGAGAATGAGAGAGAGAGAAAGAGCAGAAGGAAATGTTTTAAGCTGTTGAAACGGTGTTTGATTGGTGAAGGGTTTTTAAGTGTGTCTGTGACAGATTAATTGTCATCTTTTACTGTCTCACGTTCCTGGGATGAGTGAACCAATCATGGCTCTTCTCTAAAGAGATCTCCTTTTTTTATTGTCCAACATTCCCACACAGGGAGGCAAGCTCAGGCTCTGATAAATTGAGTGTGTGTACCTGTGGAATGAGGGAAGCAGAGTGCGTCAATAGTACATGTGAGCTTTGTTTCAAATCCTAGGGAGCTGCCTACCTAGAGAGCATTTTAAGGCATCATAGGCATGCAACCAATGCACCAAAAAGTACAAAAAAAGGTAAAGAGAAAACAGTAAAAAAAAAAAAAAAAAGATAGTAAAAGGATAGTCCACTCAAAAATAAAAATGGTCATCATTTACTCAGGCTTGTGTCATTCTATCATGTAAGATATTTTGAGTGTGTTTTTTTTTTTTGTCCATACATAGAAGTCAATGGTAACCAAAATGATTTGGTTACCAACATTTTTCAAAATATCTTCTTGTGTTCTACAGAAGGAGGTCATTCAGGTTTGGAAAGACATGAGGGAGTAAATGACAGAATTTTCATTTTTGGGTGAACTATCCCTAAATTCCTTGTTTTATTCATTTTGAAGATACCTTATTTAAGCCCAAATCTAAGGCAGTGCTGACCCACAGCACAAAAGGCAATCCCACAATGCACTGCAACAATGTTCATTAAAACAGCTAACTTTATGTAACAATAACAAAAAATAGACTATTTCACGCCACATATGCACGTCCTTTGTATTTTTATGCTTATCTGTGTGTCAAGCTGCAAGCTTAGCAACACGCAACTCCATTGGAATCAATTGTGAGTTGGGCCTCTGTGCATTTCCAGCGCTATATGTGTGACGCAAAGAAGTGTTGCCTATGTAAAGTGTCCCAAATCACTCCCTAGTGACATTTCAGAAGCTGCCTTAAAAGGTAGCTGTCTATATAGCGCTAGGTTTTCGGAAAGGAGCCACATTGTTTAAAATCACATTTGAAATATGACGCATTGTGTGTTTGTGATGTGTGCGAGTATGCGCTAGCGTGGCTTTAGTGTTCGGTTTCACAACCACCCTCTCCCAGGCACTTTTTCTCCTGAGCAGCAATTACCAGGGCCTTGATTTATGTGTCCAGTCACAGAAGCCTCCTCCCCCTCTCTTTTCCTCCCTCTCTTGCAGGCCTTTTATCAGCAAGTCACTCTCTAACAGCACCGGAACCACCCCGGAGACAGACCTCATCAGATAACTCACACACACACGTATGCACGCAATGAAATCTTTAAGAAAAAAACCTCATCCTCTCGGGACGGGGTGCAATCATTTAAGTTTCTGAGAGCGTAGCATCCACGCACGCACGTATACGTATGCATCGTGTTGTATGTTAATGCGGAGGGCACCACACACACTCTCTCTCTCTGTCTTGCGTGTTCTGTCTATAGTGAGAGATGGGTGGGGGGAGGGGCTGAAGAATGCACGGCCTCGGGGGGCTTCCGATGCTAAAGAGTGAGGGAGAGAGTGACAGAGTGGTGGAGAGGAAAAAGGAGGGGGAGAAAAAGGGAGGTAAACAATCCGGCACACTTACAGAGCGCAGAGGGGAAATAGAGAGGACGGGTAAATGTGTTTAAGAACACACACATACAACACCACCTCAAAAGAGCCGTTCGTGGGCGAGACTCTGACACACTCGTTTGACAAGGAAAAGGAAAGGCAGAGGAAGAGACGAGGTGTCTTTTTTTTCTACAGCGTGACAGTGTTGACTGTTGACGGCTAGGAATGTCATTGTGGGCAGCGAGAGGGAATTGCCAGACATGAAGCAAACTAATTACTGGCTGATTCACTAATTACCTCCAGAGAACGCGATGGAGAGAGAGCTGCTAAGTGAGCATCTCCCCTTCCGTCATGAAATAATGGGAGAGGAAAAGAACAGCAGCCTGACACAATGTGCTTCGTGACATCATAATGAGAAATGAACAAAGGCCCATTTGTTGCATTTTTCTTAAACAAATGTTGCCATATAAACCTTTAGGTTTAAAACTAGAACTACTGTAAACACGTAAAAAAACTAAAAACTTCCTAGGCGCATTTCACAATGTCTGGATTGCTAATATACTTGCTGTTGATGTTTGGCTCAACATATACTTGGGTTTTTACAGTACAACCTTTCAAAGTATACTCCATTTGATAGTGTGAGCTTGACATATGCGCAGTAGAACAACCTAATCATTGTCCAGTGTTTGCATTTTTTTTTTTTTTATTTCAAAAAATGTATGAACGAAAATAATGTAGGCCTATTCATACTCGTTTAAAGTAGAGTTGCAGGTGTCATTTAATCCCCCAAAACAAGCACTTAATGCAGGTGTCTATTGTTTTTTGCCATCTTCAGTAGTTTGTTCTTGTTCTGTCTCTTCTACTTCATTTCCAACTTTGAAACAACAGTGGGAATCAGTGTTGCCTCCTTTTGGACTGTAATTAGCGCATGTTAGCATGGATAGAAACACACACACACACACACACACACACACAGACATGCACGCTGATGACCAAATTCACATCACGCAGACTGAAAACATACCCTAGCGTACGAGTAAAAAAGTATATTTTCTTATTAGTATATATTATTTACTTAGTAGTATATTAAAGTGTATTTCACTCACGGATCATACTTCATACCTGTTGAGTTCCCATGTATAAATGGATTTGACTGATAAACAAGATATGCGTGTTGTAGGGCTGGGCGATATGACGATATTATCGTATTATCGACATTATATTATCGACATTATCGGAAAAAAGACAAATGATAAACCTAGTAAGTTGCAAAAAATATTTGACATAGCCCCATAGTCACCATACAGGTCTTTTTGCATGCAAGAATTAAATAATTTAGTAGGAGGGTTGGGAATTGAAAAGCTATTCCAATTTCGGAAATCAGATCTGATGCGTAAGGTTAGGAATCTAATTACTTGTTATAAAATTACATTTCGATTCTGCTTCTCAATTTCTGTATGCGCATTTATTGTGATTTCAAAAGATTCAACTGCAAGAAGACGAAATAGAACTCACTTCTGCACTCGTGCGCTGTTTTCTGTGCTGCTCTCTCACACACACACACAAAAGCCGCCTCTTATATACGCGAACACTGGACTGAGCTCTCTTTCTCGCATTCTTACACATTCGAATGGACAAAGACACACAGAATTATATCAAAATATCCCATAAATGCAATCGGTTATGTCTTAAGTGAACGTAAAGAGTCGAGAAAGAAAACAAGGGTGTATTGGATCCATGCATTGACAACAGCCGCTGCCGCCAGTCATTAATGTTAATCAAAGAACAAAAGAAAATCCCTCACTGATCTTGACTGAATCACTTTTGTAACCTCAGTTTATATTTTATTTGCCTGTTGTTCGGCGCTGACTACTGTAATGGCAACGTGCATCTGTGT
>NW_015555767.1:224203-256729 GCF_001515605.1 Sinocyclocheilus anshuiensis
GCAATACGGAAATATCTGCTAAATGTGTTACTTATCTTTGTCAACCTGGCAACCCTGTGCACGCGCTCTCTCTCCCCTGTGGATAAACACGCTTGCTTTCTGAAAACAGCACTTAGCTTGCAGTTTAGCGATCTCCACTTCAATAATCTATTCTCAGAAAAGTGTGATTCATCAACTGTTCATTTACGACACAGAGAGAGATCTGTGTATGTATGAATTACTTTGATCTGCAGGTTAATAAAAGTTAAACAGAAAAAAGACAAATAGTAACACTGCATGTGTTTCTGAATATTTATTTAAACAGACTGTATAATGATGAAAAACCACAAACATGACAGGTCTAATTAAAATACGCAAATTCCTTCAGTGCACATTTCAGTGCAATATTTTTACCGATTTTTTAAACCGTTTATACAATATAATTTTTTAATTAAGCTGAGATATAGCACTATAAATTCTTAATTCATTTGCAACAAAACTTTATAGTTTGACGGATGAAGACATTAGTAGGCTTCTCAGCTCACCCCTCAACATGCACGCGTTCGGAGTTTCGGTAGCACAACACTGAATATTATATTGTGGGCATTGTATTTTGATTAATAAAATAAAAATGATAAAAATTACAATACAAAAATGAAATTTTAATTACCCTGCTTCTAAATAAATAAAGCAGTTATTTTTATTTTGTTTGTTGTGCAGATGCCTTGTTTATACCTAACTTCTTGGAATAAAATAAATTTGTCATTTGGAGCTCAGATTTGGAGTTACATCACTCCGGTCCCTGGGACCTGGTTGGTGGCAGTTGTGAGTTTACAATGGTTTGATGATTTGTGGATGACTGGATGTTAGGGATGTAACGATTCACTCAACTCACGATTCGATTCGATTGCCAAAAGAGACCTCCGAACTAGTAGGCTACCAGAAAGGGGGGAAAAAAACCTTAACGTTTTTGCTCAGAATTCCTTTTTAATCCCTGCATGATTTTAGTCATACATGATAAATATCAAATACGTTATAGCTTGACTACAAGTTTAAAAACAACGCTGCAATTGTTATAATCAAGGAAATTAAACTTACCATTATGAAATGTCTACACAGGCGATAATGCCAAAAAGAAAGAGGAACATCGGAAAATAGCCTAAGAATAATTTATTCAAGACATTATTATATGACATCAACATGCATTTATCATTCTTACAATCACCACCAGAATGTCCAACTTCACCATGATGAACCTTAAAATTGGGTTCTATTATTTTTCCTCAACAGTTCTCCTCACAAAACGAAATTAATTTCAAACACAAATTTGATAAGAACAGAGTGGGAATTATTAGCAAAACCAAAATAACAGCAAAGCTAATGTTTTCTGTTAGTTTAAGCACAAACTGAGAAAAGTAAAACCAAACTTTGTGGCAATAATTAAGACCAAACTGAACATGGTGTGTGTTTATGGTGCATGCCGGCAATGTTGTCTCGGCGGGGGCGGGGCGTGGTGGAGGTGGGGCTTAGGAAGACGATATTATCGGATATCGCGATATTTTTAAAGGCAATTATCGATAAGATATTTTTGACATTTCGCCCAGCCCTAGCGTGTTGCTTATTGTGCTCTTGCTCCAGTCTTTTAAATGATGTTAAACATATATCATTAATCTTAAACCGTAAAGCACTGATAGCTCTACTACTATAAATATTAAGAATTTTGGTATAAACACGTAAATTACATACAATGAAATGATTGTCAATAAAAATAAAACATTTAATACAAAAAAAAAAGGTTTGTTCTCATATTATTCATCAGAATATCTCTTCTTGTCCCTGAAAATGTCTGGTTTTTAAGTCTTCTTGTAGAGACTGCGGAGAGATTTTAAATGACGATTAGTCAAGTAGGCGGCTATAGCACACTGAAAATATACGTATCCGGACCTTGCAAGCCGCACTACTTTAAAACGTAAGTGCATCACGAAGCTCAGTGCAAGCAGACCATTAAGGGTCTTTACGGTGCGTTTGCTGTCCTGACAACCACCACGCCCAAAGGTGATATTGTGGCTCCTGAGAGGGTCATGTCTATATTGATTTCCTCTGTTACTGCTAAAAAGGGAGAAACACCATGCAAGAGAGAGAGAGAGAGAGAGAGAGAGAAAGAAAGAAAGAAAGAAACAAGAATATGACAGCGGCAGAGATGTCGGAGAGGAGAGGTAATTACTTAGATAAAGAGACAGAGCGAGGGAGTGAACGACAGAGAGACTGTGTGACAGAATGTGAAAAGAGCAGGGAAAGGAGGGAATGCTGACACTAGCGGAGAGACAAAGATCTAGATAGAGGAGAGAAAGAGAGGCTCATTTGCAGTCTGTCTTTGTGAAGAGGGTCATGAGCTTTTGCACACGCTCAGAGCGTGCCTGTCTACATTAGCTAGCAGAGCGGATAGCGACGGGGGCTAACACTAGATCTCACACACACTCCGCAACGGAGGGATGAAAGACACAGGTTAAGACCCTTAAATATCACTGGGATTTAGGTCTGAGAGAGAAACAGAGAGAGAGAGAGAGAGAGAGAGAGAGAGGGATACAAATAAAAGTATTGTGAGTTCAGTAGAAAAGAAAATGTTATTTTATATAGTGCACCATTTTATACAGTAAAATGTATACTGTCTAATATATAGACAGTATAGTAAACATACAGTCAGGGTATTAAAATGAACTTTCTGCCACACTGTTCAAAAATATTTCTTCTATTCAGCCCTAATTCTTAATGTACTTCTTGTTTATTGACAGGAAAATTATTTTGCTGGGTTTTGTTTCCCCTTAGATATTTGTGACAAAGTACAGGTCAAGGTCACTCACAGCAACATACATGCGATGAGCCAGTATCCAGCTCTCTATGAAACACCACCATCACAAAAACAAAATAACACAATACACGTTTCTTTCATTTTAATTTCATGGCTCATTACGAAAAGTTTCCCACATAGGCCTATTTGTGCCTTTGATTTGAGATCTGCACATAAGTAAGTGTAAGATAAAAGTTATTACGATATTACGTTAACCATGTTACACAGTTTCTAATAAAGTTAACAGCTGTCTAGTAAAAAAAAAGTGACGTGACATGTGGCCAAGTATGGTGACCCATACTCGGAATTAGTGCTCTGCATTTATCCCATCCAAAGTGCACACACACCGTGAACACACCCGGAGCAGTGTAGTAGCTTATTAGCAAGTTTTATTTTCTCACCTAAGCTAATTTTACTCACATTTGGCACTTGGTAAGTGTTCAGTTTGGCATACAGCATTCAGCATTGAAAAACCCTCTCACTCACATAGATACTAAAGGCATGTAAGCAATCATACACACATGAAATACCACCTGCAGTGAAATTAAAGGGGTCATATGATGCTGCTAAAAAGAACATTATTTTGTGTATTTGGTGTAATGAAATGTGTTTATGCGGTTTAAGGTTAAAAAAACATTATTTTCCACATACTGTACTTCAACGAAACAGCATCACACACTTGAGTGAGCGGAGGCCGGAGGCCTAGAGTGAGCCGCAGCCTAGAGTGAGCGGAGACCGGCTTGAGTGAGCAGAGGCGGCGGGCTTGAGAACGGCACGGCCGGCGGATTCGACGAAGGAGCGTCCGTCGGGCTTGCGGCAACCACATGTGACAACCCCGGGCTGGACTCCACTTAGTCCACGGTGAAAGCTGATCCGACGATCGACAGCGCCAAGTTGATGTATTTCCTCAGCGACCAGCACGGATCAGCTCCAGGCGTGCCGAAGCAGATATCGTCCTGTTTTGGAAGGCCAACCAAAGTAGTTTCGTTTTCACAACGAAACACACACCGCCTTCAAGACATGGCGGCGGCGGCAACAACAATACTACAGTGAGAATAAAAGTTACGCCTTCTTTCTTTGCTTGAACATTTGGGTGGTGTTATGCAAATCTTCCCACATCGTGACGTAGACATGTGGGGGCGTGTTAGAACGAGCCGTTTTAGGTAGGCGTGGTTGACTCTTAACTTTTATAAAGACAACTTTACAGATCTTCTTTATGCACCAAGAGCTTGTAACACTCCAAAGAGAAAGGAAAAACTGAAATCGCATCATATGACCCCTTTAAGCTTTTACTGTCAGTAGTAAAACTGACTCAGGCTTTTTCAATATCTAATGGTCATGAAAAAGACCAACTGCTTTCCTCTATTTCAATAAACACCTGAAGACGTAGCCTATGTATTGGCCAATTTGCAACAACACTGCTCCCACTTGAAGAGTAGAAACTGCTTCGATTTGAATGGTCACTCTCTCCCAAAGAAGCACGCTAAGCTAGGTGGGAGTTCAAAGAGCATTCACAATATTTGGAACCACCCCTTCCTGGGATGTGCTGAAATACTTCCAAAATAAACTAGTTGTGGGTTGTCTGAACGATTAGTTGACTAGTCAGTTTTAAGGAAGCCTCGTTAAGTTGGTCTTACTGTGACTTTTTGGATCAATTTCATGTATCCTTGCTGAATAAAATGATATAAAAAAAAGACCTGACCCCAAACTTTTTGGATGAATTCAGAGAGCATGCCAAACAGTCTATCAGCTAGTGTTAGCATGATAAAGCACACTGTTAGAACAGTCCAACTCGCTCTGAAAGGTTTCCACTAAGTTCATCCCACTAATCTTAAATATTACAAATATTAGGATTAACTAGTCAGTTTTTGCACAGCTACTCGACAAGTCCACTGTCCTGAATCATTCCTCTATCTCTCCACCAAAACATCCAAGCAACTTTTTTCAACTTTCACAGTTTTAACTACATAAAGTGTTACACAAAGCCAGTTTAAGACGTTTAGCTTAATAAAACCAGCAATGAGAAGACATGTAACATATGAATAAGATGGCCACAAGCCTTTTCACTCTTGAAAAGCTAGAAAGCTGTTAAAGGAGCACAAATATGACTGGTTCTAAGGTTAATGCATGTTCAAGCCTGAACTTGTCAAGTTAAACAAGTAAAAAATCTACATCCAAAGAAATGAGTTACATACTTAGAATCAGAGAACAATTTGCTGTACCAGGTTAAATATAATTAGTAAAAGTCATTTAGGAAAGGCAGTTAGACGCACACACACACCCAGAGTTGTGCATGAATTCTCAGGTGAGTCTGAAGACATGACCATCGCTATTTTTGTCTCTTCTACAAAAAAAAGAAAAGGAAAGAAACGGAAAAGGAGGAACGGAAACAAGACTCTAAATATAGTTCAATGTGACATTCCAGAAGAGAATAATACTCTTTCCCGCAGTTTGACCAGAGATTGAAAGAGTGAAAAGAAAGAAAAGAGCAAGACAGAGAATTAAGAAATGCAAGTGATAAACACTAAGTAATGACCTTAAGAATCACATAAACATGATATTAATGATTTCAAAGGCCTATTTTGAGTAATAACAGCATACTTCCACCTCGTTACTTCAATAACTTGCTAAGGAAAGGAAAATATTTGCCAAAGAATCATGACAATTTTTAAAGAATGTCACTAATCAAACTTTTTACAAGCTTGAAACAAACCTTTAAGATGTCTAAAAAGATAGCCACAAAAACAGTTTACAAAATAATATTTCTGATGGCTACTCAAAACTAAGTTGGTTACAAACAACACATACTCCTCAATATACAGAGACACACATAATATGTATAAAACTAACATTTAAAGTCCAAAAAAAAAGAAGAAAGATCCCCATTTATATTCAATGAGACAAAACGGCAAGCAGTTTTCATCTGCTGGAAATTAGCTGGATCCTGAAAAGTGGTCAGTCAATGAGATGAAAGTTTCAGAGGTGAAGCATGCCATAAAAATTATGACTTTTTTTTTTTTCGTTTGGAATAACATGCACTGATGAAATGTACCGAAACACCAGAAGTGTGTATAATGTGTAATTTTCATGCTGACTAAATCTAATTTATCTTGGCGTTCTGCATCAGTATTTCTGTGACACTTTGATTGCTGCTTTAGGTAATTACAAAGACTATAGATATACAAATACAGTTCAGTCCTATTATTTATGAATGGGAGAAACTCCAATGCGCAATATGGTGGAATATGCCCCGCCTTCTAAGTGAAAGAGCCAATCGCTGATTGATAAATCATTGCGTCACTGCAGCTGCCATTAGAAGCTCTGGTTCCCATAGGAACCTGAGACTAGTGCTTATGACTGCACATGTGCATTGGCTGGTCTAGCCTGAAAAATAAGCTTTTTTAACGCTGTTTAAGCATAAGGAACAACATTCATTGGGCAGTTCATTTCAGATTTTGTTGCTGATTTGAAATATGTAATTTAATTGCAAGTTCAGCAAGTTTTTGAGATTTCAGGATTTCCCCATCTGCCCGGAGATGTTGCAAATATGCCCGCAGAGTTTGGTAATTATTGATGATGTACAGATTTAAGTTATGATCAGAGTCTTAACACATTTTTCCATGTTTAAATTCATTCCGCAGATGTTCCTGTAAAATCAGTGCAGAAAATGTGACAAATGTCCACAGGTCTAGTTGATGCACCTCACCAAGTAATTTTGCTTAGCAGCTAGTGTACAGTAAGAAGCCTGACCTTTTACTTGCAAGAGACGGAAAAGGGAGAGCCAAGATAAGGTAAGAGCTTTTTCTGCCAGTTCAGCAGGAACTGTTTGTGCTATTCCAATCCAAGGGTGACATGTGGGAAGGGAGGGCAGACATAATCAAACGCTCAAGAGCAGAGAAGCACAGAGAGATGAGATGAAGATGGGCCATTCTGACCAATCACACCCTGAGACTGACGAGCAAATCCATCTAGCTTAATAGCAGGCATCAGAAAGAAAGACAGGAAGTGGCGTGGAGAACACATGAGAGAGAGAAAGAGAGAGCGAGAGACAGATAGGAGCACAGGTCAGCAGGAAAAGAGAAGGTTTGCTGACTTGTCAGATTTAAGCTCCCCCACCCCGCCATGCTTCATTAGGATGACTATAATGCACTTTCAATACAACAGAGGGCAGGCCAACTCTTATTTTGTCTCATTCAAAGCAAGAGATTTGTAATTAAAAATAAAAAAGCCTAATAAAATAGCTGTTTCCATCTTCAAGTAACGACTAAAACCACATCTCTTCCATCTACACCCTCTAACACTAGCACTCTATTCTATTTCTGTTTTATCTAATAGTTTTCTTTATATTCATTAAAAAACCCTGACCATCTAACACTTGCACTCTCTATTCTATTTCCATTCTAACTACTTGTTTTCTTTTTATTTTAAAAAATGTCCTTCTAACACTAGCATTCTCTATCTTTTTCTATTCTACTAGTTTTCTTTGTATTTATTATTTAAAAAATGACCCTCTAATACTAGCGTTCTCTATTCTTTTTGAGACTTGTCACAGCACTTACATATTGCTCTTTTGTTGGCTTTGATTGCTTCTATTGTCCTTATTTGTAAGTCGCCTTGAATAAAAGTGTCTGCTAAATCACTAAATGTAAATGTAAAAATGGAGATGCAATAATATAAAAATTCTGGTCATGACAGATTAGCTGATAATTATTTGAGCTTATGGCTGATAACTGATAAATGGTTGATATTAATTATTATTATAATTCTATAATGTACTGACAAAAAATTGCACTAGAATTTTTTTTTTAAATGCTAATTTAGATGAACATTGATTTTGAGATTTGCTAAAGAAGAAAGTGTTACATAACGTCAAAGAAAATGTTTTATTTATTTTTTTTAAAGAAATTACTGTTTTTCTTCAGCAAGGAAACATTAAATCAAAAGTAAAGGCTTTTAGATTATTACGAAAAAATTCTACTTCAAATTACTGCTGACAATTCAGCCTTGCCATCACAGGAATTATTTACATTTTAAAATCTATTAAAATAAAAACAGTTATTTACAATTTTAATAATATTTCAAAATATTACTATTTTTACTGCATTGTTATTCAAATAAATGTAGCTTTGGTGAGCATAAAAAAAAAACGTTTAAATTGTTCAAAAATTTTTTTTAAAAATCAAGGGAAACGAAAAGTTTAAATAAGCACAAAAATGCACAAAATTGGCCAAGACAAACAAACTGAAATAATCTGTCATTTTGACCATGTGGTCCCTGTATATTGTGTCTTAAATGACTTAAATGTCTTAAGTGTCCTATTACTAGCATAGAGCACCCTCATCAGAGGTGATTCCCACGCCAAGGTCCCACGCCAAGGTCAAATGCCTCAAATAGCAATAAAGGAGCAAACATATGAACAAACATACATATCAAACACTTTCCAAATCCGCTACAGCACACTGAATTAAAGACACCTTCTAAGGACTGTGTATTTCCACATGACTTTTATAACATACAGGCTGTGTGTGTTCTTGGCTCTCCAGAGAGAAGAAATCTGTGTGAGTTTCAGTGATGTCATTCAACATACTGTATGAAAATCTCTGATGGGTGGGTCACTCCAAATATGTTATTATACCAAATTCACTAGAACAATCCACAATGATCAGAATGATAAGTGAGCAGACCACAATGTCAGAAAAATTCCCCATAAACACTCAAAGAAGAACAGAACTGAACAAAGTGGAGGAAAAGATGGTGGGAAATAAAACCATGCAACAAGCTGAAAACAACAGAGATAAGGCAGAAAACATGCCGAGGGCATGAGGAAGGTAGAGGCTGATGATGAATAGAGCGAGAGAGAGAGAGAGAGAGAATCTCTACTGCCAGATTAGCGTCTGACGTAACATTATCACACTGCTGATAGGAGCAAGAGCTGGAAAGAGCAACCATTAGGGAGGAAGGGAAAGAGTGAAGGAGGGACAAAAAAAAAAAAGAAGAGAGTAAGAAAAGACTGGCAAAAAAGGAGGGGCAATGAACAAGGGATAGAATATTGTGAGGCCAAGAGAAAAAGAGTGAACAGCCTAGAAAAAGTGGGAGAAAGATAAACAAGACTAAGTAGAGCTTAGCCAGAGAGGAGAAGGAAAGCACAAAAATACAATCAAACAAAGAAACAAGAGATAAGAAAGGAGAGATGAATCCAGGCCATTTTGGACATAATATTTTGGGTTTGGTTCATTCCTGTTATGCACTACACTTTAAACCAAGCGACATTTGAAATACTTTCATGCTTGTTTTGGAATTTAAAGACATATTTCTATAAAAGGGTATGCCAGACTTCTATTCTGTATTAATATCTACATTAAAATACATACTCTGTTCAAGATCAGGCACTTAAACTTTATTTTTTATAAGATTTACAGTACACAATTGCAAGAAATCATGTCAAATAGGATGGAAACACACAACAATCAAGTTAGCAATTGCTCAGTGAGGTACTGAGATTAATTTTACATGAGGGTGTAAACCTAAAGCTAGCCTAATTTTTTTTAGATTTTTAACCATCATTTGTTGATAATATCATAATGTCATCAAACAGAACGGACAGAGGAATTAGACAGACAAGACAAGTCTAATAATGCAAAACATCACAGAAATCATAATCTCCAGCGCTAATACTTGCTGATGTTTGAGCTGTTGTTTTCTCACCAAAATAATGCCACTTCCTAGATGATGTCATGAGGAATTGGTTTTTGTTAAAAGAGATTTTACAAAAAGCTAACAGGGTGAAGCTTAAAGGGATAGTTCACCTAAAATGAAAACTGTCATCATTTACTCACCCTCATGTCATTCCAAACCTGCATGTTCCAAAGAAAGAAAGTCATACAGTTTTGAAATATGAAGGTGATTAAATGACGACAATTTCTATTTTTGGGTGAACTATCCATCTGATAAACTGATTACCAAATAAAGCAATATCCCAACTGCAAACTGTCCCCAAGTTAATATGAACCCCAGAACCCCACCTCTGTGAATTCGCTTACATTTCACCATAGTCTCTCAAACAGCCTGAATAAGGAAATTGTTTTAATTTGTCCTGCTCTAGTCATAGACCTAAAACCACCTTCCCTCACTGATGTTCTCTCCTCGACACACACTAGACATCGGAGGGGCTGAGAGAATGCCAGGCATTCCTGAGGCAGAGTCAGAGCAAGGGCCGAGCTTTGAGGGAGGACTGATCCTCCTCAAGCCTCACACCACCTTCTCATTGCTGGAATGCAGGTCCATAACCTCTGTGCGTTTATTCAGATGAAGAAAGAGTCAACTGCAGAGTGAGCGATGGTGGTACATGAAGCATAGCACGTGGCTTGATTTGATTTTCGTCTTTACCTGATAAACTTACTGCACACTTGAGGAGGTAACAGGTCTGAAGTGGGTTTGGTGAAGAGGCCAAGTACCTAATCTCCACATTTCCAATCAAATATGGAGATTAGATATTGGTGGAGGAAGCCAAGAATATGGTTGTGGTTTAAAACTATTGGATAACAATAATCTTGAACTACCGTACACTTCAAGGTATCACTGCAGTAAAAAATAAAGTACTGAAAAGGCCAAGATTAGCTTAAAGGTCTCCTGTGATGCACATATTTGTTTGGAGATGGTTTGTTCAAGGAGTGAGGAGTGTAAACAGTTCTCCAGGATGGCCTCTGATCAAGGTCTCCACTTCAGTTTATAGAGTGCAACAGTTGGGTTCCAGAAGTAAAAACTCCATTCATATTCTCCACTGAGAAACTGTTTTTTTATTTTATTTTTATGATAACAAACATTTAAAGACAGACCTATAGTGAGCTCTGAGGTTACAACCCATGACGCTATGCAAAAAATTCCACCAGTCAGAGAGCTGCAGCGAGTAAATCATATCAAAACAGCATGCAGGGAACTCCACTCCCATGAAGCACAGCAAACAATGTAATATATATATATATATATATATATATATATATATATATACACACACATATATACACACACACACACACACACACACCCACCCGCACACGGTATATGCATATTTATTGCAATAAATTAAAGTATAGTTTCTATAAACAACTTTAAAGGAATAGTTTTATATTTCTCCATTGTCCAATTCGATTGTCATTGGCAATGCTTCATTTGATTATAGTTCAATCTTGTATCTTTGTCTTATTGTCCGATTTTCAAATACCTTTTTGCTTCAAATAAAAGTTTGTAATGTTATGATTCACCTCATAGCTAGTTGGTTTGGTTCATGGCTAATAATGCTTTAATGAAGACTTTTTTTAAAATCCTTATGGGAAAAATTAATTGAAAAAAACAGTGGACAAAAATATGGGTGGGCACTAATTTGCTATGGCAAACTGCGTGTAATAGATACTGAAGGCTATGTGTATTTCATAAATTAAGTCAAAATCACACAATTTGATCGTAAAGAGGTAAAACTTGTCTTAACTGCTTTTTCATATATGAATGCTTTTCATATATGAATGCTTTAAATGTTTTTGCAAAGCTGAAATGGAGAGGGACATAGTCCATTAAAATGTTACTTATTGCAATATCATCCAGCCAAACTTTAGGACAAACCATTTGGTCTTGGCCAATGTGTTTCCATTTGCCACCCACTGTCAGGTGTGAAGCAGCCTGACGTTTCCATATCCAATCTTAACTCTAATGGTGTCGATGAAGCAATAGAGTCTCCCTTCCCTTTCATCCACACTGATTTATGACCAGAGCTACCAAGATTGCCTTTAACAGCCCCGACAAAGCAAGGTCTCGGCTCACAAAGACCCATGCAAACACACACCATCTCGCAGTTCTCCTCGTCAAGGTTAAAGCGGACAAAAACAAATAAATGATCACATCACGACCAATGTCTCAACAGTGCGGACTATAAAACAACCAGTAAGGGCTAGGGACGTTAATGAGGCTGTGGAGGTGAAGGTGTTTATGGCTGAAACAAATGAAACCGTAGCGGAAGGCGGTCGGGGCCTCAATCACGCACCACAGACGCCGCCAGCAGCAGGTAGGTTAGCTAAGAGCGGCAGCAAACCCCCCCGAAAGTGAAACCGAAGCTGGTCGAACCAGTGATAAATTGCCCTCTTCGCAGCAGGGTCCTCCTCGCGGGAACGTCAGGTTTTTGTCTTTTGACTCCTCCCGGGGTCCGCAGGCCATGACGTTCCCAAATGAGATCCGGTTTAGAATTCCTGCATGCCCTCTGTGCCTCCTATTTTAGAATCCTTACCACCGCAGCAGGCACAAAGATGGCGTTCCTCATGGCAAGCTGCAAATCCCAAGTGAGTGATTGAGAAAAATGGGGGTTTAAAATGGTCTCTTGTTAAATTGGTGAGGAAAAAAAGATCAGGGTTGACAGAACATTGCAGATGACATACGAGCAGCGAAAATAAATAACAGAACGCCCTGAGGACAGGCTAAAATGGGGATTCAATGTGCTTACAATAAATCTGACTTTGGATATGTCAGCACATATAGCGCAGATTTGACGTCACACGGAGGGGAAACGTCATAGTAAAAAAATCTGGCAATGAAGTTCATTCTTGCAAATATTCCCTAACATTCTGAACTTAAATAAACAATTAAAATAAACTAATTTAAAATAGCAAAAATAATAAAATATAAGAAATAAAATAAAATAAAATAAACAATCTAAAATCAGTTACACTATAGAGGAAGCTGTATTGTTTCGCTCTATTGATCTGGACCCACGTCACTCTAGTGTGGCCTCTCTTCCATGAATGCAGTACCCATCCCCTGACTCTCCTGATTTAGCCCTCCTACCAGCTTACAGGGACACACACACATACACACGTACATCCAAGTTCATAGGCAGGGCTTAGCAGCGTGGAGGGACAATTTCAAGCATAGTCACTCCGCAGTGACCCCAAACCAGAGACCGCCACTGGATTAGACATTTGCTCTCTCACACACCCCTCAAATGCCCATTTACAATCTGTAACACTGTTCATCGCTCTCTAATTATTTCTAGATATCGTTTTCTTCTTCATATGGCTGTGCTTGTCTAAAGATTTCTTTAATACTGGACACAGCTGTCTGAAAGAGGTTTTTTTTTTTTTTTAATTACTGCCTTTAAACTATTCTTCTTTTTTTTTTTACTTAGTTCCTACAAAGCGTCTGCTGTGAAAACTGTCCACTATATCCATCATTTTATTGTCTTTTTATAAGGTCTTCAGGCATGGCCAGTCAAATTCACACACACTTTTACTCTGGACATATGATTGAAAACATGCTGAGCGAGTGAACTGAGGAAATAATCCAGCATGGTCACATAAATATTCAAATTTTTAACTCATACAAAGGATGTCCGATGAATTTTACTGAACTGGTTAGTTCAGATGGTTTAAACCCATCAGTTCAATAAAACAATTTAGTCCCATAATTTATTCAAATATTAATATTAGAACAGTTAAATACTTTAGTTTTACACTGTGATTTTTATGATGTTTTCTAGTCTCACTGGTGGTGTTTGGTGGTATTTTGAACTGTCACCATAACACCCTAACCTAAGTGTTTTTGAAATCTAATCTAAAATTGTTTTTTACAGTGTCCTTATTAGAAGTTACATGTTTTTATTGTACTAAATTGTGCATAATTACACACAACAAACCCTAAACCAAACCCTATTCCTAATCCTAACCCTTTAGTAAGTACATGTTGTGTATAATTACACTGTAACAAGGGTACATTGAAATAAAATGTAAACTAATATAACATTAAAGGTGCAATAGGTGATTGTCTTCAGAAATATTTTTTGTTATGCTGGTTGAAAGTCTCTTCACATCCCGATAGCAATCATTAAGTTAAGTGGTCTAAATGTATTTGTCTGTATTTATATATTCTGTGGAAGGCGTAGGATCAAGAAATGTTCGTCCAATCAACGGTCCGAGCATTTTAATATGTTTTCCTACCTGCCTGTCAACGTATATATTAGCATACCTCTGCGCATCGGGTTCGCGCAAACAGGATACGTCATCAGCTCGTTCACGCACGCTGTGCAGACAGAGCGAGGATGGCAGACAAACATCAACAATCCGATCTTCCTTCCTGGTACTGTAGTACTTTTAACGTTTTCTCACCGGTGAATGACACATGATGTAGCCCAGCGGTTAATCCCGTCCTCGCGCCAGCTCGTTAGAAGTGAGCTACGTGCATGAATTGTGTTCCGATCGATATGATCCCTACACAGTGTTCAATGCTCCCTACTCCCTGAGCGGGGGAAATCCGTTGAAGTTTACTTCACTTCAGAACATGGGCTGGAATTGGGAACCGCTGATGTAGCCTATTGTAGTAATGTTGTCTCTGTGAGTGTAAATGCGTTCAGGGGGCGTGGCTTTGGACGGCAATTGCAGGGAGGGTGGGATGTTCGCTTTCAGTGCTATCAGGCTAAAGTTAGCATTTTCCAAGATCACCTACTGCACCTTTAACTTAAGTGCATTTTAATTATATATTTTTTATTTTAATAATCAATCAATCAAACAAACAAATGTTTGCTACCAGAGTAAATCTGAGTATTTATCTATAACAAACTATTAGGATCTATTTGAAACTATTAGCTAGCTTGTAGTGTAGCTAAAGTCTTTTTAAAAACTGTAGCCTTACTGTAATTGAATTCTGTAACTGTAACTTGTCAAGGTTCAAGCTACTCATAATTTCAAAGTAACTTTCCCAACACTGCCTCTGTACACGCAGCACCACTTAGCATTTCGCTTGTGAATTTATCACATTACTCAAAGCTATCAAAGGATCCGTGAACGCAGCTGAAATTTAAAGGAGGGCAGATTCCGGACCGGTAATTGGTATTCAGTTTCTCTTCACCTTTTCCCTCCCTCCCTCTCAATATGGCTTAACAAACCCATACGGGCCAAGTCCAGCATCTTGACATTCCCCCAGCGTGCAACTCACTCATCGCATAACACCACTGTCCCATCTCTTCCTTTCACTCTCTCTTCCTTCACTTTCTTCACCTCTCGGTGTTATCGCTCCCCTTTGGAGAGCTATCTCGCTCCCCTTTGCCTTTCTTATCGGTCCGCTCCAGCCCACCACACACACAGGTAAACAAAGAGCTCCATCAGCCCTGGGAAGAGGTGTCGAGAGGGGGCAGCGTGGCCAGGGGCTGGTCTGGAGGAGGCGGTGGGGGTCTGGAAAGGGGGAGTGGGGCAAAACGGGGTTATTTCATTACAGGCTAAAGAGACTGATACACTGGTTACGGCTGTTGACGATGGAGGGAAAGAGAGGATGAGAGGGGAAACAGACCCAGGGTTACGCTCTCTGTGTGTCTGTCCGTGTTTGTGAACGCTGGTGAAATGACACCATTAGTGCAGTGGGCGGCAGTGGTTTCTGATAGATGACTAGACAAGAGGATGGGGGTTGAAAATATCACAGTTTTCCTCTCTTATCTGGCGACACAAAACACAGTGAAGTGCAAAATAATTTGGCTAATTCATTACACTGACAGTTTTAGTATTTGTCATGGCGTATTTTTTACAATGGGATAATAAGTTTAATGCATGGATGAATTACAGAAAGACAACCGTTTTACTACACACCTGAAAAAGTGTTATAATGCCATGCACTGCTAAATGGTAATTAAAAATAAGGCTTGCTAGTTGCTAATTAAAGGATAAATAAAATGATATGAAGGAGTGATATTAATAAAAGACAAATATCAGCAATAATTAGCATATGATATACGCTGCGGGTGATATGTTCAAAAAAAAAAAAAAAGGTCACCCTAACAAGTGCTTTCTGCACTGAATATTTTTCATTCAATAATAATACTACTAATAATAGGTATGCCAATATTGCTGTTATTTCTGTTGTTGGTGGTGTTATTAAGATACTGTAAACTTTTTTTTATATATATATAATTAGTTTTGGCTCAAGTACAAATTAAAGTCAGTTATTTAATTCTGATGACAATGTCAGTTTTATAATAGTAATTCTCACCATTTTCCACACACACAGTAAATAGGTTTGTGTATATAAAACTATATAGCCTTCAATAGCGTTGGGTATCGAGAACCGGTTCCATTTTTAGAACCGGTTCCAAATTTCCAATAATCGGGTATTCGATAAGATATGTGCATTTCGATTCCGCTTAACGATTCCCGTGTTCACATTTTAATGTGATTTTAAACTATTTAAGTGCAGGAAGGGAAAGAACTTGCACACTGTTTGCGTGCAGCGCACACATCTGAAGCGCGAGCACAGAGAACAGTGGTCCCGATGCAGGTTCCCGACCTGTGTCCGTTCTCGAACTGTTCCGTGCATTTCCACAAAGGTTGTTCCGGGCCAGAACTGACTTCTCTTTCACATTTATCGACCAGTATGCACGAAATACGTCAGTATATCATCATAAACACAGCCGTTTTTTTTGTCATAAGTGAACGTAAACAGATGAGAAAGAAAAAGCATGTGTAACAGTATTTTTAGATCTGTGTGTGTTCGGTGTTAAAGAGACAGCCGTCTAATAAACATGCTGCCTATCATTAATGTTAATCAAAGAACAAAAGAAAATCATTAACTGACTGAATATCTTTACTGTATCTATACTACATTTTTTTTCTGTGGTATTTTTTTGATAAAACCATAGACATAAAACAGCATAAATATGTTTGACATCTAAATATTTGACTTAATTTGTTTAATGGATTTTTTGATCTTATTGGAATCGGAATTAGGAATCGATAAGAATCGGAATCGATAAGCAGAATCGGAACCGGAATCAGAATCGATAAAATTCAAACGATACCCAACCCTACATGTAAATCAAGTCCCTCAAAAGGAGATCATCATATTTAGGGGTCATTGGTATTGAATGCTTGAAAGTGGAGTGGAGGAAATTGAGTTAGAGGGAGAAAAAGAGAGTCCTTATTTTCCTTAGTATTGATATGTTCTATTCTTCATCTGCACACACACACACACACACACACACACACACACATTACGAAATAGTCGTAGATCTCCCATCTCAACCCTCCATCTCCCACAACCAGACTGTACCTGCAGTATCCTCTTCTCTCACTCCCTCTGTTTCAATGGAAATGGGCAGAAACGATCCATTACCACTAATGAATTGATTCAATTGGGCATAATAGAGTCATTTATCTATCAGAGAAAAGCCAATTCATGTTAAGAGAAAGAAAAGTGAACGAGGGGGGAGAGAAAGAAAATGGTGGTAGGGAGGGGTGAAATTGGGTGCATTTGAGGATCGCTCTCATCTTTGGTAACTAGGCCAGAGTGCTGAAGCTTTGCCATAACATGCCACAATGTCGAGCAGTGCATACACACACACAGTAAGTGAATGATTCAATTCCGCCTTGAAGCAGCGGGGTCTGTGATAGGGAGAGCAGCGCGTTTCGCAGGAGGGAGCAGGGACCAAATTGAAAGTTAGTGTGCAAAGTGAATTATCTCTGGCTTCGTTGAGCTCCACTGGCTAGGAGGTGAGAGCGTGTTGGGGGGGTGTGTGTGTGTGTGTGTAGGTGAAAGTCAGGCAGCTTGGGAAATAATGATATTATATGACGGCACAGCCAGGCAGAAAAAGCCACATATACAGACACATAAAAGACACAACAGTGAACACTCAATTTTTGCGGCCTTCGTTATGGAAATTTTTCTCTATTCAAAATTGTAATAAAACATTATAATAAAAAATGTTTCTTGAGCAGTAATTTAGAATGATTCAATCTGCATATTAGAATGCATTCTGAAGGATCATGTGACACTGAAGACTGGAGTAAATTCAGTTTTTCATGACAGGAATACATTTTAACATATATTAAAATAGAAAACTGTTACTTTAAATTGTATAAATATTTCACAGTATTACTGTTTTCACAGTTTTTTTTTTTTTGATCAAATAAATGCATCCTTGCTGAGCATGTGAGACTTCTTTCATAAAAAGTGTGACTTTTATACAATTTTTCTTTCAAGTGAGTTAGATCACATGGACTTTTCTCTTAGAAGCATATACCATTTCTTAATGTCAGCACTCATGTAGAAATGTCTTTAAAGGTTTATATGTTATTGTTAAAAGATGCATTTCTCTATGGTGAAAATTAATGAGATTTTTACTTCCAGAACACTACTGGAACTGATTCTTCTCCTGTGATCCAATTCTGCACAATATTTTGAGATTTTGGTTCTTCATCAGGTGCTGAAAGTCAATTTCATGCGAGATATAGCAAATTAGACAACCACCATCCCCTAAATCAAACACCAAAACCCCTCCAAAGACACATCAGCTAGCCCTACTTCAGCAAATCCGATGTGCACATTAACTGACAGGCAGAGAATATTTCTGATTTTTTTTTTCTTCCATTTATCTGTCAGGTAAGAGAGACATTTTTATGTATTGCGTTCCGGAATAATTGCTTGCTTCCACACTTGTACACTTGTACACCAACTGTGATCAAACCCCACACAAGGATGTTCATTTACCTAGAAAAGAAGAAGATCATTGCATTTCTTGTGTCAAACTCTTCAGTACATCTGCCTGTTTAGCTTTCACTAAGTGCATTACTCTGAAAAACTTTCCATTCTTTTTACAATTTTAGTGACAAGTAGAAATTATTTTCTGTGATAATCACTAACATATTACAGATACGGTCAACAAATATCGTTATATTTAACCTAAAATACTCCTTTAGTGCACCTTTAAGAATTCCTATCCATATCCCTGGTACTTTCCATTGAGCCCTGGGGGTAATATAAAGCATATTCTAATATAAAGCATTTGACATTTTAAATGATCTGTATTAGCATTATCTGTTAAGCTTAACCCTATAATGTATACTGTATCATATTTGATTCCTCTAAGGCTTCTAAATGAGTGACAATTGATAATTATAAGCATTATGTAAGTAGTCTGCTGTTACAAATATCTCATTGATTTACATTACAAGCCATCAGAATTTCATCTTACTTTTTGGCCATTTTCCTTTATAACCATATATTGCACTGTGAGCCATAAAAGCCTAATGTATCAAACACAATCCCCCCCAAAAAAACACAAATGCAAATGTTTTTTTTTTTCTGATTTTGTCCAATGGTTTAATAAACTGTTCCATAAAAACATAAATAAATAAAAATTCGGACTATTATATCATATGTCAGTCTTAATGTTGGTTATTTTTGAAAGTTATATCAAGAAAATTAAGGGTGTCTGGGGTACCTGATATTTTAGTGGTGGGTTTCCAGGTCTGTACATTTTGAAATCCCCTAGTTTAGGTTAAACTTAGTTGGCAAAAAAAAACACCTTAAAAAACACTTTTTTTATAAAGACAAGAACCCAATATTCCTTGTATAAAGCAGTTATTTATATCCTTCAGTCCAATCATATCTGTTGCCGCCAAAGTAAAACCATGAAAATGATCTCCTCAACATGTCACAAAACAGACAGATACTCTGTAATGTACCTACATAAAACAAAAAGATCCAAACGCCCACACCTGCTGGAGCAGAAAGCTCATGCTGAGTATACCCTCAAAGCGTCAGTCCAACCCTTCCATTACGTCTCATTCGTTTAGACAAACATAATGTGGCCAACAGATAAAGCCCCAAACTCCACAACGTCAACCTGAAGAATCCTTATCACCGCCTGGGGGACAATGGGTCCTCTCTGATAGGTGACTGCTGCAGTGCCTGATAGGAAAGCTGGCTTCAATCAAACTGACCATAAATGTGATAAAATGCACTAACAATCGTGATGCCAGCACTATTAGTATCGAGTAACCCATGGTAACGGGACAGAAGGGGTAGTGGGAAAAAACAAATGTGGGTCAGGGGAACTAGCTGGCATCACTCAACCTGCCATCAATCTTATCAATACAGTACTGCATCAAGGGCCAGGACCGTAACAAAGGATTCTAGAGGTGAAAAAGCAAGGTACAGGAAGGACTCCTGAAGAGTCTGCAAACACTTGCGTAGGAGCAGAAAGTATTTGTTTCATGTCCAAATAGTGAGCGAAAGGGCTGCTGGAGTGTGGTCGCTGCAGCATTCCCAGTGTCCTCTAATGAGAGAGGAGAGCTAAAGCAGCCACTCCTCCCAAATAACACACGCAGCTCTCTCTCTCTCTCTCTCTATCTAGCTCTGTCTCTCGCTGCGAGTCCACAGGCAGTGGAGAGTGGGTGGCAAACACAGTGTGCAGTGCTCCTCAGGTTGCAAACAGAAAGAAAGAATGAGAGCAACAAAGAAAGGAAAATTCACATAAATAGAGAGAAAAACCAAAACGATAAAGGATACAGAAACTGTAGATTTCCTGATACTTGCAGTTCTAACTGCGAGAGTCCTTTCCAACAATGCAGAGACATACATTATGTGCAAATTAAAATATTGAACCTGGCGTCAGAAAACCGCTGTTTTATGTTGCATTTCACCCTCTAAATGTTTAAAATATATTCAAAAATCTCTCAATTCATACTTTTCTGTGCAATAATTCTATACATCGATCCATCCTTTTATATATAGAAACAGTAAAAAAAAGTTCAATATAAATTAGTAATACATACAGATATATGAACAATATAAAAATTTATTTATAATAAATCATATAATATATACATAATATAATACAATATAATATACATTACATATTTAATACATATAAATAAACTGGAAAAAAAAAATACATTACCATTCAAAAGTTTGGGGACTCTAATATTTTTTAAATGTGTAAAGAAGGTTCTTATGCTCACCAAGATTGCATTACAATAAATAAATAAATACTATTACAATTTAAAATAACTTTTTTTCTATTTTAATACATTTTAACATGTAAACTTGAATTTTCAGCAGCCGTTACTCCAGTCTTCATTGTCAAACAATGTTTCAAAAATCATTAGCTGATTTGTTGATCAAGAAACATTGCTCTTTATTACCAATGTTAAAAACTGTTGTGCTGCTTAATGTTTGTGGAAACTGTGTTTCCATGATCTAAATATTCTTAAAAATTAAAAGTTTGTTGTCATTTGGAAGCGTGTAGGCCTTCTTGCATTATTATGCTGTTACATTATGATTATATATTCAGTGGCATAAAATGGTCTTTAAAATGACAATAATATCGCTTGTCGCAATTATTTCTGGGGCAATATATCGCACAACAAAAAGTTGTTATCGTGACAGGCCTAACTGTAAAGAGAACAGTAGCATAATTTACAAATAAATACAACAACTGCCTGTCAAAACACAAAGACAGTTAATACCGAACAAACAATCTCAAAGCATCATTGACTCTTGGTGTTGACAGATTTGATCTGTTGGCGCTCTTGCTATGTGAGCACTGCCGAAGACGTTCAGAGTTTTAAATCACAGATACATATCAATGTCACAGACATGCTTTACTTTCAACCCGGAAATACACTAGATCTGTCTGTCAACGAGAGTGACCTATAGTCTGTATCCAAAATCGAAGGCAGCTGCCCAGTCAGTCAATGATTCATAGGCCGATATAACATGATGTTTTTGACTATTTTTAACTTTCTTTCTTAGATCCCAGACTCACAAAAGTTTTTAACAAAAAGTGGATTAAAAATGCACAGTATTATGCAGCACACAGTGTAAACTGTAAGCTTGGTAAATGTGATTCTGAAGTCATGCAGCATGGTGTACTTTATTTATAGGCTAACTTCAGCTTTACTTTTGGAGATTGCATTTAGTGTTGGCTTGTGATCATTTAAGTCAAGTTTATCATCATGAACAAATCATGTAAGAATCAAATTTTTGTTGATCACAAACCTTATTTTCTGAAATCCAAAAGCCAGTATAAAAATCCTATTGGTTTTTCATTGAGGGAACTTTCGGGTTGGTCTACAAAAATATGCCGTCTCTGCAGCGCTCTGTAGAACAAATGTGTGTGAGTGTTTAACAGTTGCACAATAGTGGCGGAAAAAAAGGTACAAAAGAGATATAGCTTACCAAAAATAGCATGATAATGCTTTTTTTTCCAGTAAGTGTTGCATACACCATAAAAATGATTTTACAAAGCTAAATGTTAAAAAAAGGTTATTTGAGTACGTTACAAAAAATGCTCAGTCTACTTTAATGTTTAATTCATTGTTACTTGCCATTTCTTTGTAATTGTTTTAGATTTACTAACCATTTCTGAGTGAAAATTGTTTCTACACCTTTTTTTTCAGTGTACAGTGTATACTGCACAGTACTCAGTTGTGTTGGGCGGTATACCGGTTCATACCAAATACCGGTGTTTATTTTTGTTATGATATGAATTTTTAAAATACCGCAATACCGGTGTATGTCGCTTAAACAACGTTTTAACCTTTTCACTGTTGCACTGTGGTGAGGGAACAGCTGTATGTGTTACTAAGCGTGAAAGTTCCGAAACTGAAGCTGTAGAACTAATAGAACGTGATGACAGAAGAACTCATCCACAATATCCACATTGACCGCCACAAATATCCGCCGCCCCCTGCCATCAGCTCCCGCGTCTCACACACACACGAGCGCGACTTTAGCACTAGATTTAGCAACCTTCAGACCCTTTTAGCAGCTTTTTTCCATAGAATATTCATACTGACAAACCTAGCGACTTTTTTGGATAAACCTTAGCTATGGTTCAGTTGGAAGATTTCGCCAAAATACCGTGATATAAATTTTTGGTCATACCGCCCAGCACTAGTACTCAGTAAGCAGTACTTAGTCTTTTTTGCATTCCTCCTGAAACGCTCTCCTTGGCACACTCTCTCTCAGCAGCAGCTCTAACACACCCAAAACTCTGTAGGACATTCTGTGTCGGAGGTTTGAGTTTGTAAACGAGTGTTTCAGTTGACGGCAAAGTGTGTAGGGCTTCCTCCGGCGTGTTTTTCAAGCGAGTGCGTGTTGGTTCAGGTAAAGTGGAGCAGCACAGCTCTCAGTCTCTTTGCAGTGTGGATCAGGTAGCAGGGTTGTTGGATTATGCTCTTTTAAGAAGGGATTAACCATGTTTCAGCGTTCAAGGCAAATTGCTCTGAGAAGGCATCTTTGGCTACAAAAAAGTTAAATTCTGCACCTAATCCTTTTCAAAGCTCCTTAACTCGCTCTCTCTCCTTCCTTGTCACTCTCTCAAGTCAGTGAGCATTTTGAGAGCTGCCTCCTTTAAGACAATTCACCCACCCTCCCACCGTCTTTCTTCCGGGATATAACAGTTTGGAGGCTCCTTGGCAAAGATAAGACAGTCTGCGTCGGCAGGATGAGGTGCCGCTATTACACTAAATATAAAATAATGACACGATGGTTCGACTGGCATATGTATAATGCCACAATACATATTTCTACGTGGAAGCAGAGGAAGCTGACACAACAGTGACAAAAGTTCGGCTTTAAAGCTCTACTATTAAAATGACCTCAACGTGTCAATGCGTGGAAACCGTGTGCGAGTCTGCCGTAGTGCAGTTCACTACGGTTTCAGGCATGAAATAGTGAAGGTCTTTCAGAAGAGAGCGGAGCAGCTTGTGTTGATAATGTGTGTGTGTGCAATTCAAGTGTCATATCCATGACTGCCATATGGAAAGAGACAGCTGTCTTTCTATTTTTGTGTACATGGGAGTGTGAGACCCAGGTGTTCCTCCCTCTTTATCTTCCCGTTTCTCTCCTTAAGTTATGTTGGGAAAACAAGCGATAAAGCCTGAGGAATGAGGATAGCCACTAAGCTCTTGTTTGTTCTTTAATATAACTAGCTTGTGAGAGTGTAATGAAACGTAAAAATGCTTTAAACTAAATAATGTAACGATGCTGAAATTTTTCTACAAGTGTTCGATTAAGTGATCCAAAACATCATTGGCTCAGTATAAAGCAATAGGAGTCAGTGGAAAGTGCTGCAGGAACAAGTCCTAAAATCTAGAAATCAGTAAGCATTTGAGCATTTCTGGTTACATCATTCTGATTTTTGGTTTTTGAAGAGGTTTTTTGGTTAAGTACCTGAAATGAGGTCTGCGGTTACAACAAGCTCGAGATATTTTCACATTTTATTCCATGTCATAAAATACATCAGTAATACCTTACTTGTGATTATTTGTATGTTTCTTGAAATAGGTGATTGCCAACAAGTGGCTAAATGGGTCTACAGAGGTTGTCGGGGACATTAAACGTCATCATGCTGTACAGGTAAACTCATCTACACACTTGTTTGCTTTTGTAGTCTGGTTGTGTAAATATATATTTGCGTTCTTGCTAACTACTCTAAAGCAAACATTCCAACTTGTATTAGATTAACTTAATGAACAAAACATGTAGGATTCATAAACTTTTATTAGCCACAAAGCTTATTTTCGGCAATAATGCAAAAGCCAATGGAAAAAAAAAATCCTATTGGCTTTTTGTTGATCGAATGATCGAGCAAAATCCGGGTTGAAAATACGTCATCAAAAATATTTTATAACTGCAGAACTTTATAGAACAAATGAGTGAGTGGTTACACAGTAGTGGCAGGGGGAAAAGGTACAAAACAATGTTCTGGCAGTTCAGGCAGGTGTAGTAACAAGTGTTAGACCAATTTTGTTTTTTGTTGCTTTTTAAAAACTCTGAACAGTACAACCAATTTGAAACGTAATATGACAACAGAAACAACTTAAATTCTACGAGAATGACCATGATCATGGTCAGTATGTGTAAAAAATGCATTAATGCGAGAATGAAAACTCAATGCATTGATTACCAAACGTCAATAATTATTAAAAATCATTATTATTACTATAATAATACTCAAAGTGTTAGAACAGCCACTGATAAGACGACACAACAGACGCAAAGTATGCAAGTAAGAGAAAATGACTTCAAGTATTATGTCCATCAAAGTAAATTAACAGTTGTTATTCCTTGCTCAATTATAACAAAATATGTTTTTTGTTTTGAACTATTTCTAGAGAATATATTCAGAAACATAACTGGAAACATGCTGACACAACTGTATTTCACGTACCATAATTGCTCATGTAATTTCATACACCAGTAATAGATTCCATGACCCTGCTTGATTTAAAGATGGGTTTTATCTGCCATTATCTGCCTGCCTCATCTGTACACGACAGATTTTATGTTTATTTCAATTATTGGTTTCGTAATTATACAAGCTGCACAACAAACTACCGCCTGTTGTTTTCAAGGTATTGATTTAGTATCAATACAGAGATGGAATTATAACAAAGCCAAAATATCGATATCAAGCCAACCTAGTGCTTGTTTGAGGGTGTGTTCACACTTGTCATGTTTGGTTCAATTAAAACGAACCCTGGTGCGATTGCTCTGTTAGTGCGGTCCGTTTGAGTAAGTGTGAACGCTGCCATCCGAACCCTGCTGCGCACCAAACAAGCGGACCGAGACCACTAAAAAGATGGGTCTCGGTCCGCTTCCAAACAAACTCTGGTGCGGTTCGAATGAAATATGAACGCAACACGGACCAAACACTTCTAAACAAACCAAAAACAGGAAGTAATGACAAGATGTGACGCTATGCGACATGATTTAACGACGCGGAACGAGCGGTACCATCCAAAACAAAATGAGCAGAGGGCAAACGTGGAGCAACGAGGAGGTAAAGTGTCTTTTATGAGCTCTTTGTGAGTTCGCAGGTGGTGAAAATAAAATCATAAGTCCACGCAGCAATGAGTGCGCTTAGTCCAGCAGATGGCATTATGTGTGTTCGACTTAAAGTGGCGCTGAGCAGACTGATCTCCGAATGGGTACTTTGATGTCAAACACAGATCGGTCTGCGCAGCGCCGCTTTAAGTCGAACACACCTTTTGTTTGGGGTATTCGGTGAGTTCCGTCGCAAAATATACGTCATTCAACCAGACCAATCAGATTGTGAACGTATCACTGTGCCTTTAGGTTCGCTGTGTGAACGCTCAGCGGACCAGGACCAAATGTATCGTTTTCTTTTTTGGTCCGGACCAAATGAACCAAGAGAACCGAACTACAAGTGTGAACGTACACCCTAAATGTTTTGAGGAGGGTACCCACTGCAATCTCACAGCAGCAGTAAGCACACTAAAGACTAAATAACAATCCTCGCATGTTGACAGGTGTCAAACATTTCCATGCACACATACACAAAACACGCATGTGCAAGCTCTGCACACACAAAACTCCCACCTTTCCCATCTCGAGTCTGCCATTGATTTCGGAAGTAAAGCGCTATGAGCCATGGTATCTATGGCAACACAGTGGCTGAGACAGCCAAAGTTTCTCTCTCTCTCTCTTATTGGTGAGGTATCCTCACTGGAGGAAGTGAGAGGAGGGGGAAGAGGAAGAGAGAGAGGCATTATTCTTATTCTGTGCTACAGGCCAGTGTTGGCTTCATCGCACACTGGCAGCAACAGCATCCTGGTCCCTGCATACTAAACAGAGCTCTGTCATCCAAGCACACACTCACATGAATGTGAATCTTATTAATATCCAGACTGTTTTATAGCCTACATTATTATAGCTACAACACTCAAACACAAGCATACATATATGAGGAAGCAGTATCTAAGTAGGCTAATACACACGGGCAGGCAGACACCCACTGCAGGCTGCTTTTTCCTGGGCACCATATGCCCCGGCACACACACACACACACACACACACACACACACACACACACACACACACCTCCTCCTGGCCTGTGCACTAGCCCCCCACCACCACCATCCTCTTTCCGTCTCCTCTGCTTTCTATCTCCTCCCTCCCTCTCCCTCTCCGCTGCCATGCTCCATGTGGTCTCTCCATCTGTCAGTGTTAGCGTGCGGACAAAGAGAAGAGTGCAGCATTGGCAGTGCTCACACTCACACACACACACACACAGTGCGCACAGGTATTGCAGTGCAATACAACCAGCCTGTACCTGCAGTTTAAGATTCATTTAGAGCAGGAGCCATGAGTGAATCTAAAAAAACAACAACAAAAAAAACAATTACTGTGCCTTGCTTCAACACAAAATTAAAAGAAAAAAGAAATTGCGTGTGACATTGAAGGTGATTTTAGGATCTATTTCTGCATTGTGACATTATTTTGTGGCAATTAGGTGGTATATTAAACAAATGCATGAAGCCATTTATTAATTTATTAATCAAAATTAAGCAATTTGTTTCTTTTGATTTTGCAGTGGAATGTTATTGATTCATTTCTTGAAGGTTTTTCTTAGATTCACCCGCACTGCACTACAACACTCATGGTGTACAGGTCTCTGTAGGCACTGTGGTTGCAGTGGGAAATCATATCACATGATACTGCTCTGATGTAGGCTAATGAATAAAACCTTTTTTTTTTTTTTTGATTACCCGAAGTTTATTGGTGTTGGTTCTTGTATAATTCAAATTATAAATGATATAACTAAACAAATTAATAATTAATTAGGTGAAGCTGTGCGCTTGAATTTGTCATCGCATCATCCTATGCAATGTGGTGAATTATTATTGCTCATTATTGTCTATAGGCTATTTTAGTAATTTAAATAACATAGGTTATCTTAATATATAGATTAATGACATTGTATTATAACAGCCTGTTACACCACCTAAATATGTATTTACTTCCTTCTAATTCTTGTTGTCAGTGCAGGCTTGTTTAGCTTAATATTGACCGTTATGAAAAGTGACTAGTGTAGCCTGCATAAAAAACTGTCATGTGAGTGGGTAAAATTTACCCGCTGGCGGTTTTAGGTATACAGCGACCCCTGGCGGTTCTAGTGTTAAAAGGGATGAATTTAGAGATGCAACTTGGTGAATATTTCAAATATAAAATATGTAAAAAAAAAAAGATACCACTAAAAAGATACAAACTATAAATTAACTTAAAATATATATATATATAGAATATAAAATAATTAAATATGCAACTAAAAAGTCTAAATTAAATAAACTTAAAATATAAAATGTACCACTAAAAAGATTTTATTATAAATAAAATTAAAATATACAACTAAATAAACTAAATAAATATACAACTAAAAAGTCCATAAATAAATAAGTTATAAGTTTATAAATAAATAAACTTAAAATATCAAAATATTGTGAAGTGTGGCCAAGTATGGGGACCCATACTCGGAATTTGTACTCACACACACACACACACACACTGCTGCGCGCCCGGGGAGCAGTTGGGGGTTTGGTGCCTTGCTCAAAGCTCACCTCAGTAGTGGTATTGAAGGTGGAAGAGAGCGCTGGTTATTCACTCCCCCCCCACCGCCAACAATTCCTGCCGGAGCTGAGACTCGAACCCACAACCTTCAGGTACAAGTCCAACTCTCTAACCATTAGGCCAACATTATAACAAAACTCAAATATAAAATAATATACAACTAAAATATTCAAACTAAAACAAACAAATAAACAATTAAAATAATAACATTTAAATAATAAAATAAAATGCACTGATTGATATTTACAAACTGACTAGTTGCTGGATGGCCATTGTGACCATTCTTTAACTGATACTTGGTGTCAGTATAATCTTTCAAGTAACATGTTATCAAGTATTGCAAAAAAAATGATTGTATGATTATGTTCTCTCTGAATATAAATTTATATCCAATAAAAAAATGTGCATGTGCCACACAAGCCATTCAGAATTTTACATCTATGAATTACAGGTTTCTGAATTCAGCACTGTCAATAAATGTGCAAAATATAAGCATAAACACACACCACATTGAAATCATGTGTTGAAATCAACCAAGGTGGTCTATTATCAGCTGCAGACATTTTTCACATTAACTTGAGCATATTAGTGAGACTCTACTTATTCTACTCAGCCTTAAGCTTTAGCCTATAGACAGCCGTTATACTATCTATACTGACACTCTTTCTGTAACTCATCCATGGCTGTGTCAATACAGTTCAGTGCAGAGATGTTGACTAGGCCCCCTGTGAATACACAATAGATAAACATACATCATTATGGGATGTCAAGTGGAGAAAATATTGCCACAACTGGGAATTGTGTGTGTGTGTGTTTGCGTTTACAAACTCTCTATACAACTAGTTGCTAAAACAATGCTCCATCGCTGTATCTGCCCTCTTTCCTTGTTGACACACACAAGTGCACACAAATGCCTTTGTTTAGGCAGCACAGTAATGGTCGGTGGTGGTTTTGTCTGGTGTCTGTGTTGTCAAGGATACAACGAGTGCGGTGCGCTTCAGCCCCCACCGCTTTTTCCTCCCGTCCTCACTCCTGCAGGATCTGAGAGCGGCTCAGCTCAATCCCTGATGTGTGCACGCATCTGTGTGTGTGTGTGTGTGAGAGAGAGAGCGTCTGATGAGGAGGAGGGTTTGAAGGAAAGCAATACCTCTCCTTCCTGTGAATAAAGAGAGGTGGGGGAAGGGGAGAGGACAAGAGCAGTATAGGGTGGTCTTTTTATGATTTCTCTGAATTATGAATTTCTCTGAATTTCCCCACTCTTTGAGATTTATTCCACAAGACTCTGTGCTTCCGTGGCACATGAAAGATGACCGCAATACAGGCAGAACTCAAATGTGTCAGCATACGCTAGTCATGTGAATGAACTTTTAACTCAAAAGATAAGATAGAGATGACATAATACTACAGTGTCTTTCTTAGTAGTGCTTGCTAAGGCAAACATTGTTATTTGAAGAAACCTACTAATCCTACACAAACCTACTAACCCTAAACCAAGGAACTAGTGTGGCGTGTAATTTGACCCACATGCTTGCGCTACAAACAAAAATGCTACCTC
The DNA here is from genome assembly GCF_001515605.1 of Sinocyclocheilus anshuiensis. Classification (NCBI taxonomy): domain Eukaryota; kingdom Metazoa; phylum Chordata; class Actinopteri; order Cypriniformes; family Cyprinidae; genus Sinocyclocheilus; species Sinocyclocheilus anshuiensis. Next base: position 253,765 of record NW_015555767.1, read on the forward strand.
GAATCGCTGATGCTACTTGAGAAAAGGAATGCTATTACATTCAAAGTGTTCAGACGTATAATTTTGGCATGGTGTACGATAAACAAAAGAGCAAAAAAAGTCCACTAGATAAACACTGCAGGAGAGACAAGGCCTTATCTCAGGAACACTTAGACACAGGCTCATTTGAGTTAGCAACCAAAGCCCTAGCAAACCCACAATATGTGCTAAAAACAGAGAACACATTATAAATTGCATGTACTGTAGCAATCAAAGACAACACTCTAACAATCTATATCTGCAATAGACTACAGCAGATGATTTTGCTAAACTAACACAAGTCGAGGGCGTTAGCTAATGCAATTGCTATAGCAATTTCCCACAACACCCTAGCAATGTGCTTAAAAAAAACTCTTAGAACACTGTATAAATTGCTTAGCAATGCTCCGGCAACCACCCACAACACCAGTCACCTAGTAAGCAAACATCTAGTAACTAACCCATGACAGTTAGTGATGGGAAGTTCGGATCATTTTACCAACTCGGACCTTTGAGTCTCGTTCAGCAAAATGATCGAATCTTTTTTCGAGTCATTTCGTTCATTTTAGCAAAATATAATTAAAATGTTACGTGTTACTTCCCTAATGCGTCTACTACTTACGCAAACGTTGATCACACTACAAACAATACAAAACTGCTATAAGAAACAGAAAAGATGAATTCATTGTTTACCTGGGTCTTCAGTCTATGATTAGCTCACCTCACCCCTTATCTGACAAGTCTTCGGGTTTGGGCTTATGGGGCTGTCACGTGATGAATGAACGACTCAAACCCGAAGACTCGAGAGATGAACTAATCAATTCTCTTTCCGGCTCAGACTGCATTGGTTAAACTTATGGGGCTGTCACGTGATGAACGAACGACTCGGAAAAACCAGAAGACTCGAAACAGGTGAACTACTTGACTAATTCCAGTACAGAACCTATAAGATGTTGCGCATGCGAGACGACTCGTTCTTCCCAAGACACATTAAAGATTCGTTCAAAATGAACGAATCGTTCAAGAACGACCCAACACTAATGACAGCACATTTTGACAGAAGGTTTTGCTCTGCCAAGTACTAGCTATTCATAGTTTCTTTTGAAATATAAAAACATCAATTTTGTCACACCAGAAGCAGAATACTTGAGAGGCTGACTGCCCATTAGGCAACCCCATTGTTAATATTCGAAGCCTCTAAGCATCTATTAGTTCACACACAAGCTTTACATTGACATTAGCCCTAGTACACACTCACACACACACAAACAAAGCCCACCATATCACTCCTTCTCTCCCTTTGATCACCCACAAATAAATTACAGCCGTCACAGCGATATGCAAAATGGCATGGAGTGACAATCAAAGCCTGACTAACAAGCTTTTAAGGACCGTGCTAAAGTTTCATAATCGCACACTAATAAGATTATGCAAACTCGCCCATTTAGCCACCTGTGTATGAAAAAAGAAAAGGAGAAAAAGAAAACCAAACAACTAGACGCGTTCTATGAATGTGTGTTCAAGGAAGCCACTGTGAGAAAGCTTTTACTTTACCTTTATAAGCAACCATAAATATCACTAACTGCAATCACACCCCCAACCCAAAACTGTCCACCAAAAGCATCTACCACTCTTTAATCAATAACCTCATTGTCTGTCTATTGTCTAGATGAAGGATCCAATAAGATGCTAAATTCAAAATGCATTATCCAATCAAAAACTTGCCATTCCTCCAATCCAAATGAGAGCCTGTGCACACAGAAGATCAAGATATAAAAGTGGTAGTGGCGCTCTGAAAGCAAGAAGCCAGTAATTTGACAATATATTGAAAACTATTACATCCTCCTTGTTTTCTATTCATTTTTCTAAATCAAATACAGTGTGATTAAAAGGTCTGAGAACCTTTTTCTAATGTATTTTTTTTTTTTTAATGATTAAATGATCCTATCAGCAACAAAACTGAGCGAAAAAAAAAATTTGTTCAATTTGTTCTCAGTCTTATAGACCTACACCTTTTGTGTGAAGCCAGAAGCCACCTTTTGGTTTCATTGCAAACAATGGAGCTACTAATTTACAAAATGCATGTGCTGGGATTTGTTATCGATTTTCCATAGCAGAAAACTGCACATATAACACTGCACATGTTCTCTACAGACAAAAGGGACATAAGGAATGTGCAAATGACATATTATGAGTGAGAAGCATAAGCATTGCATTCAACTTGTCTGAATGTAATGTCTGAGCTAAGCTAGCACCTTTTGGTTTGCTGACACAAATCTTAAATATTTTGCTAGCTACTTCACTGCAGGTTGATTATTGTTCTAATTTGTGCGTAACAACATTTGCCACTAATAGCTACAAGAACGGAAGATGATCTAAAAGGAAGCAAAGAAGTAATTCTGATATGTAGACCTCAGGCAAAACAAAAATTAGCATTAGCGATGTAGACACCAGTCTGGCTGGTCTTAGGTGGCTGAGAAAACATGATGTAAAGAATTAGCAAATGTATGTCATGATCTAGTACATTCAAAGAAATGAAACCAGCATTTATGTGAGGTCAAGCATAGAGTAAGTGCATTAAAATACAAAAAGCAAGACAGATTTTGGTGCTACCATTAAACTGAGAAAATGCAAGACTGCAGATTTTAACATCAATAGCATATTTAGAAGGAGAGAAATTACAAATGAGCATATTTCTCTTTTTCATAGTCTCCATCCATTCTCTTTCATAATACCGTTCTCTCATTTAGTCTTTGATTTCTTTTACACCTTTTCCATAATTCACACCATCTTTTACTTAGGGTCTACCATTCTGCTTTCTTTATTTCTCTCTTTTTCTTTCTCTCTACCTTGTTTCGCTCCTCTGCTGCATTTTCCTCAGGCTGCAAAAGAACCAACCATCATAAATCTACCCCTTTATTGCTTCTGAGGAGAGAGAACGAGGGAA
>NW_015555767.1:256922-258769 GCF_001515605.1 Sinocyclocheilus anshuiensis
ATGGAAGCTGCAGGAGAAGAAAAGAGGAGAAGGGGTGGAGGAATATCTAATCTCAGAGCAAGAGCTACAGAACCCAATGAACAGATGGATAAAATGAAAGGAGGAGAGAGAGGGAGCCTGGGAGGGGCTGAGGATGTCACCATTAATGAGAATAATTTACAGTTCAGAAGCTAGCAGACTCGAGACCTCTTCAGTAACTGAGTAACCACCACTAGCACCCTTCCAATTACAAAAGGCATTCTAGCACTCTTGGCTGACTTTTTCATGTAAACCGTAGTCTAACTAAGGAATTGTGTTAGATAATCACACAATAGTAACATATTTCACACTTCTCTTTCTTTGTGGACTGAAGGCCAGTGGTTACAACCATTGAGCATATGGCAGTAACATTTAAGTGAACAGTAATGAATTTGAAAATCCTGTCAAAGTAATTTGAAAATCCTATCAATTCCTGACACTGAAAGAAGAGCTTCTCTCTTCTTTTAGTGTTGCCATTTGCTCTTTATTCCAAGGATAGGATGAGGGTAAGGGATTTTGGCGGGCACAGGGACATCGGAGGTTGGCACATAGGCATAAATATATTGCAGTGTGTCGATTTCCTATTCCAAGAGCTAGCTGTTGCTCAGGGCAACAGGAACCATTACTGTCCCACTGCATAACACAGACATAAAATCCAGAGTTATGGGTGAGGACTTATCGGTTGGACTCTTAGAGTGTCTCTAGGCAAACTGCCCAATGCTGAAGCTTTATCTACATTAGGGCTGCACGATAAATCGCATGCGATATTTAACGCGCACGCGTTAAATATCGCATGCGATTTATCGTGCAGCCCTAATCTACATGATTAAGAATTAGCTTTTAGTCTTACATATCCAGAATTTTGTCTAAAATTGCACAAATTTAGCATCTTATATCTTATAAAGTCCGTCTAATTGGCATATTAAAGCAACCAATCACAAGCCTGATGTTTTGAGGTGGGGTTATCTGAAGTAGATTACACCACAATAATAGAATGATAAAAAAAATAACTAAATAAAAAAGACAAAAAATATAATAACGGTGCAGCAGTCTCCGTCAATGACTGTATAGAAAACACACACAAAATAAATACACCATTGTCCTTGTCCCAAGCACAGACTAACAAATAGGGATGCACCGAAATGAAAATTCTTGGCCGAAGCCGAACAAAATGAAACACTGGGCCGAAGGCCGAATACCGAACACAGTTTTTCACATTTTCCCCCCCTGTTGCAATTTTTTTTCACCATTGCATTAATTAAATTGCCAAAATGTGCTTATTACTGTTTTGTCCTGCTTTTCAGATAAAAAAATCAATTAAAAAAACAACAATTTAAAAATATTTACTTAACACTGAACATTTTTTTAACATTCTAGCAGACATTATACCAACAAAGCACAATTTAACTTAAAATTAATAAGTTAGTAAAATAATATTTTTTGGCCATTTTTGAGACTTGAATCAGGCATGTATTTTTTACTGTACAAATAAAGGCAGCCTTACTGAGCAGAAGAGAATTATTTTAAAACATTAGAATATATTACAGATCCCAATTTGAACACTATGTGTGAATGTTATAATAAATGTAATAATAGAGCTGTTGTAGGGTAATTATTATTATCATTATTGTCTTACATTTTTATTTTATTTTACAGAACGACAGTAAAATTACAATACTATCATTTATGAATGTCGATGGAGTTGTTGCTTTTGCTCGGCTTTTATTTTGGCAGAAACCCGCAGGAAGATCTCAGTGCTTCTTTTTGTTGACAACAGCATGCAGATTTATAAATGATTCTCATTACGAATTTGGGAAGATGTTTGTCGC
>NW_015555767.1:259905-260141 GCF_001515605.1 Sinocyclocheilus anshuiensis
AGCTGTGTATGTGATATGACGGTAGATTTCTCAAATGAAACGGTAAATGCTAATGAAGTGACTCTCAGAGTAGCTGGAGATGACATTCGTGTTCATATCATATAGTGAGACGGCAGAAGCTGAAAACACCGCGAGTGTCATCCGTGCTTTAGTACGTGTGTAGTAAACAAAAAAATGCGCCGCACCATCCGCCATTCATTCATTGCGGAAATCATGGCGCCTTATGCGTGATATCA
>NW_015555767.1:260651-261052 GCF_001515605.1 Sinocyclocheilus anshuiensis
TGATATCAAATGCTTCCGCAGATTTATAGTATTACTATAGCATTTCACCTGAGCATTGCGAATCATGCGTATGGCCATGATAAGTGCTGAATGAATGACAGGCTTTCCGTATGGCCATGATAACTGCTGAATGAACGACAGGCTTTCCGTTGTAACATCGCGATCTGGTGGAGAAGACTAATGATAAGATTCACATTAATCAGATCTTGTTTTAAATGTGTGCTGAAATAAATACTGGAAAAGATCGATTTGCGGCTTTTGAAAATCGATATCGAATCAACGTCATTTTAAAAAACAATTAATCGGAAAATCGATTTTTTTTGCCCAGCCCTAGTCAGGGGGTATCTCCTCATCCACCACCAGTGTGCAGCATCCACCTGGATGATGCGACGGCAGCCATA
>NW_015555767.1:265411-265624 GCF_001515605.1 Sinocyclocheilus anshuiensis
TGTTGACAGTATAGTGTCCCCGTCACTATACTGGGGCGTTAGGACCCACACAGACCACAGGGTGAGCACCCCCTGCTGACCTCACTAACACCTCTTCCACCTCACTTTGAACCCTGGCGCCGCGAGTTCGTGCAGCGCCGTCAGAATACATGCAATTCGTGCGTGCATTAGAAAATATAACATTCTGCAGTTTATTTACTAATCTTTTGAGGT
>NW_015555767.1:265674-279417 GCF_001515605.1 Sinocyclocheilus anshuiensis
ATTATTCTCATTACAAATTTGGGAAGATGTTTGTCGCACGTATCACATTGGCACATGCCTTTAAAAAAAATTCACAAAAATGTTTCTGAGCAACTGATGAGTAACAAGTTCAGCACAGATTTTCCTCGCGCTTTGGACTTTGAACCCTGGCGCCGCGAGCTCGTGCAGCGCCGTCAGAATACATGCAATTCGTGCGTGCATTAGAAAATATAACATTCTGCAGTTTATTTACTAATCGTTTGAGGTAATTTCGCGATTTCAATCATCATACAGTAACCACCAGCATTAGCCACCTCATCTTCTCATCAGAGACATGCGATGCAGCACTAAACAGTCTCTCGCTGTCGGTGCTTCGTGCTTGTAATGATTTCTGCGTCTTTCTCTGATAGTTTTAAATACTTTCACACTGCCGATGTTTGCTGCATTAGCGCATGCCTCTATTTAATCGCGTTCGACATTGTTTGGTACATATTATTCGGCCTTCTCGCTTATTCGGCCGAATAATTTCGGTTGCCGAATATTCGGTGCATCCCTACTAACAAGATATAGTATACCAATAATTGTTGACTCAACTCTAAAGCGGACACCTCACTGTAACAACATCCATCTGAACACAAAAATCTCAAAGATTAGCTTATAAACATCCAATTTACAACTGCTACCCTGGTGCATGAAATATTCCATTCAAATATTGATATTTAGCTCTCCATAACATAGCATGAATAAAAATCAAGGATCTTACCTGTACATGCTGCTGTATTGAGCCATATGGCATGCCTTGACTCAGCATTTTTTTATTCATCATCATCATCCTCTTCTGTTCTTCACTTAAATGGGCTGACTGGTTGGGCATTGGACCTGGAGCTTGTGGTGGCCCACCCCCTTGCCCTGCGGTGCCCTGCAAGTAGGGCATCATCTGGTTTTTGGCTTGATTGGCCATGGGCGGTGTTATCCGCTGACTCATGTGGTCTACTCCACTGAAATGAGTCAGTGGCTTGGTGTTGCTATAAGAGAGCTGCTTATTGAGGTTGTTTTGGGCAACCAAGTTATTAGGTTGCTGCTGCTGCTGTTGCTGGTTGAGCATGTTCATGTGGTTCTGTGGGAGGTAGTTGTTCATGCTTGGTGTTTTTGGCCCCATTGTGTTGCTAGCATTAAAAGCCTGTGTATACATCATGGGGCTATTTGGTTTGTCTGGGTTAAAGGGTCCACTGTATGGGCTTGTTGGTGCTCCTGCAGGTGACCAGTTTGCTCCCTGGGACTGCTGTTGGTGTTTTTGTTGGATAAGTTTGGCACGTTGCTGCTGCTGGGCAGCCATTTGCTTCAGCTGCTCAGCCGGTGAAAGTTCAGAGGAGGGTGGGACTGGTACACCTCCACCTGTTCCCCCTGATCCAGGACCACCTCCTGTTACTGGAGTCGATGCCACGGGGCCAACAGCAGGACCTGCATTCATCATATATCCATTCCCGGGCCTTGAGGCCTGGGTCTGCGCTTGGGTGGGCGTTTGCGGAGAACGAGCCACGCAGTTAGCGGGCGATCCTGATGGCATTCCAACTGCTGGTGACTGCTGCAAGGGTTGCTGGGGCGGTGTCCCATTGGCAGCCGTTGCAAATGGGGGACCAGAGGAAGATGGTCTCACCTGAGGTGACCCCATGGGCATCTGTCCACTCTGCGGTTGCGGTGTACTGTTGGGTGCCGTGGCTACAGAGTTAGGTGCTGGGTCTTGTGCAAGCTGCATTTGTTCCGTTGTGGCCCGTGTGAAGTCACTCACCTCCTTTTTCTCCTCAAAGTCCTCGTTGAAGAGGTCGTGCATGTCATCCTCAGGCACCGTGTTCGCCAGCTCATCAATAAGTTCCTGCCATTCCTGGTCATTCAGATTGATGTCAGAGAATAGCTTGTTCTGATTTGAAAGTGACGTTTCCGAGGAATCGATTCCACCACCATCGTCCAAAGGCTCTTGTTTCATGTCCTTTAGTAGGCTAAAGCCATCTTCCAACTCCAATGAACCATTCAGTTTAATATCAGGCATTCCACCATTTTTGCCTAAATCCTCAGGTCGTCCAGTAATATGGTTTGTACCAGCATTGCCGTTGCCGGTTCCGTTGTTTGAGGAGGCACTGTTGTTGCCCGAGGGCAAGGTGGGTTTGATGTCCATCGTATGAAGTGGGGAAATGGGTGGGAGGCTACCAATAGAGTCAATTCCAGTGCATCCTTCCTTACGGAGTCTCTTTGTAGTGGGAGAGTAACTCCCATCACTGAGACCATTTTGGTCACCATTTAAAGGAGACCGGGCACTGTCCAATTTCCTCTTTACTGTCTCCTGGAGCTGAGAGAAATTAAAAGAGAGAACAATGGTTAGAAGGGTCTCTTAGCTCCATATAAAAACATATAAACAACAACACACTTTCAGAACATTGTTGTCCTACATTCACAATGTTACCCAGTGAAGCGGTTTCTCAGTGTATAAACAGTAGGGCTGTGACGGTCGCTGTGACAACCGCGTCACGGTTGTCTACTGCCACCGGCGGTAGTGCACGTGACGTCTCTATAACTCTCTATAACAAGCATAATACAAAGTTTTGTATACAAGTGTAATAATGTCTACACGGGACATTTGAACTCTGTGTCATTACCTCATAAATAGAACGAGGCAGCTTACTGTTGGGGTATTGTCATGTCGTGTCGTGCCGCATCCAGTGTAGCATCACTGATTATAATGAGTTTTACAGTATTTTGTCACGCCGCATCCTGTAGACAGGGTGTATTTAACTTTCTTATTTAGGCTACTTTCTTGTTTAACTGTATTATTTCTTTGATATTTATTTTAGTGTTTTGCAGGCTGCGTATTCACTGACTGAAGTGCTAAAATAAACACAAGCTGACGAGTTAAATCGGGTGTGTTAGATGAGTGAGATGGCTGCTCAGGACAGTTTTGAAAACCATTTCAGAGACATGTTCTTAAATGTGACTCACATAAAATATATTACATGCATGCACAGTTTTAAGGCCTTTCTGGTAACTTCATGACTTAACTGACCATGACATTGCATGCACGTAGTTTATTTCGTGCTTTGATATGAAAGGATGCAGGCTACAGCGCGCGCCGGCGCCTTTGTGCGTGCAATTGAAGATCACGTGCTGAGAGCACAGTACCGTTTCCGTGCTCGCTTGACTCGCGCCTGGCGCTGAAGTGAAGTGCGTGCAATTGAAGAGCACGCGCTGCGAGCACAGTACTGTTTCCGCACTCGTTTGACTCGCGCCTGCCCTGGCGCTGAGGTGAAGTGGAGTGCGCGTCTGAAACAGCTCCAGTTCTCAGTCGTTCTGCAACTGAATAAATGCACTTCTTGTCAAGAGAAAACGTGACCGAAGCAGCAGTTGTGAGTGGGGTGGCCAACCCTAGCAAGCAAGGCTGCAAGCATCAGACCAACTGTAGCAATGAGTAATTGAAGCCATTTTCCCAGGACGTTCGGGCAAATATGGCAAAATTAGTATCAGTGTTTTCAGAAAGACCCAAGGAATATTTTGAGTGCATATATATATTTATATCAACACTGCGCCACCGGTAAAAATCTGCCCCCGTCACAGCCCTAATAAATAGTCAGACATGGTATTATTCAAATAATTATTTACATTTCAGAGCAGAAGCACGTCAGAGTGGTTTCTAGTCCAGAATGCCAAAATTTACATAGGTAATATATTCTCTCTATCAAAACACTTCACAATAGCAAAACTTTTGTGCCAATGATCAATGTCATTGTGGTTATGTGTACATGTAAAAAAAAAAAAATAATAATAAAATTTAAAAAAAATAATAATAATTATATATGTGTATATATATATTCAATATTCTCATGATATTTACTTAAAGTGCCTTGTTCTTTTTGTTTATCTTAGTGTACAGAGGATCTTTCACTGAGGTGTTCTCTTGACGTCAAATGAGGGCAGGTATTTTGATCAACGCAAACTGCCCACACTTAATTCCAGTGTTGGTTTACCATTATTTGTGCAGGTGTTTGAGTTTAAACAGAGACCTCATGAGGCAATAGGCTAATTTAAAAAAAGAAGACAAGAAGGTCCTTCAATTTGCCACTATGTAAAGACTTAATAGCTATATGCAGATCAAACTCAGTCTTATAAATTTTACAATAGGAAGGTGTTAACGATTGCCAATGAGTTAGAACCAATCAGTGATGTCAAACAGGTTGTAATTTCTACACTTTTAGCAATGCTGTTCATGGAGGAATTAGACTAACTTCTCAAAGGTAGTTTTAGTGTGCTCATCCAGCAGCTTGGTAAAAATTCTATTTTTAAAAACTGGATATTTTTTAAACACAAAAACACTTTCCATCTGACTGTCAGATCAGGTTCTCATGAACTCTTAACCAGCTTAATTTTGCAAGGCTTCCTTAAAACTGACTAGTGAGCTAGCCATTCAACCCATTGGCTCGTACATTTTGTAATATGTAGTTTTGCACATCACTGTTTTACTAACACTGCACATATAGACAAAAATATAAATTCTTACTGCACAGAGAATTACTGATAGGAGGGAAAAGGTGACAAGCATCAACTATCACTTCACAATTACATAGAGAGAAGAGAGAGAGAGAGAATCGGTTGCAAAATAAACTGAGTTTCACAGTTGACACATAGGCACACTTTTATCCCACAATGCTCTTCTGCTTAATTTGTCTCAGCCATTAAGCTGTATCTAAGCCGCTCAACACAAGCATGCTAGACAGTAACACACATGTACATGCCAACAGAGGTTAGGGATGGCAGACAAACCTTAAAAATGTCACTATTGCCTTAAATAGCATTACATATTGGCACAATAAACCACAAATAAGGAGGGAACTGCAATCAGTCGTTATGAGAGTTTAAGTATTCCTCCAGTTAGTCCACAAATGTTTATTTTAACATTCAGTTGTGCCACTTTGCAGACGGTCCCTTCCCTCTCACTACTGCAGGGCAGTGCGATGGAGAATGAACAGCGGCAAATATTGACGGGGAAAGAGTGATAGACACCTCCTCAGAGGTGAGGATAGAAAAGAAGGTGAAAAGCATTTCCCATCATCTCTCCTAATCTTCCTGCTTGTGCTAATGACTCTCACAGTGAACACATTTAACGGTGTGTTAATTACAGAAGTGAAATGTGTGCGTAAACCCAGAGATGTAGATGAACTGCAAGAACATTAGCGACAAATTCTCCCCATACACAACAGCAGGATCCCACCCACCTTCTTTGCTTATCCCAGTGGACTTCAGTGTGTGTGTGTGCGCATGTTAGAAATCTCTCTCTCTCTCTCTCTCTCTCTCTCTCTCTCTCTCTGAACATTAGCGACAAATTCTCCCCATACACAATAGCAGGATCCCACCCACCTTATTCGCTTATCCCAGTGGACTTCGGTGTGTGTGCATGTTAGAAATATCACACACACACACACTCCACCGAAACATGCGAAATGAGATTCTGAAACAACAAGATTCATGGATCTTCTCTCCAGCTCTCCTCTGAGGCAATACGTCTAGTCCCCCTCCCTCCTTTTATCTCTTTCTCTCAGTCGGTCTCTCCCTACATGACCAGAAGAACAGCGAGATCATGATGGGAAACAAGAAAGGTTGATGTTTACTGGCTAGCTTTATGTAAAAGAAGGAGATAAGCATGATAAAATAAGACATGCACTCACATACAAAACATGTTCGGTTGCATTCTGCCTCTATAAGACTTTAACACCATCTGGCTATGCTTAACAGACATTAGTCGTGCAGAATGTACTGGAAGCTATACTGTAGCAAGCTCAGATATGACCCTTGTATTCATGATAACTGTATAGGTCTGCGTGGGGTTGGATCTTTCATTGTTACACCGCTGTCGTGTGCAACAGCTCAGGGGGTTGTCAAGGCAACCGTTGTCACGATGGCTGTCAATATTCGTGCCGTTTATCATGCCATAAAGACGATTAGAATGACTGTCACTAACATGGAGAGAGTGAGTGATGAGGAGAGAGACAGAGAGAGAAAGAAATCAAGGCAGAAATCGAGAACAATGTGGCTCACACAAAACCGCTGCATTCGTACACTAATATTTACGAAGCCTATATGAACAGGTAACCAAAGTCAATCGCCTTCACTTGTAAAGCCTAACAATAGAGTGGGGTGTCATGCACTTGTTTTAAATGACACCAGTGGCAAATCAATGTATAATAATACATACAAATAAAAATAAATATATAATAAATACAAATTAAATATAATAAAAATAGGAATCTCTTTATATAATATTGTCATTATTAGTCTTATAATTAAATATTAATATTACAACTAATATATACGTTTTTATGGTTGTTTTTGTCATCATAAATTGTATTGTGTCATGCACCCATTTAAATAAAACCACTACATAAAAATAGTAATATAAAAAATAAGCATATATAATATACAATCATTTTTATTATTGATGTTATATTATTATTCACTATAGGTGGATTTTATGGTTATTTTGTCACTCCATTCTAAATTCTTTCACCATAATTACCACTAAAAATAGTACTGACAAACACATTCTGTTGTAAGAATGTATCCTCTCAATGCCTTATAAATTTGTTGATGACTTCGCTAAGCATTTTCTCACTCCACTCCTGCACCCTATCGGTCCGTGTGTGATGAATCCTCTCAGAGTGGCACATGATTGATATCAATAATGATCATCTTCCTGCAAAGACTCTGCATGCTAAGTGAGGCGTAATTAGGTATGTTGAGCACCAACCCTCTCTAGCAGACATCTTCACTGACGTTTGGGGTCGAGAGGTACGGTACGGATGGCCTAACTAGCGACGCTATAAGCCGCAGACAGAGACCCTATCTAGCTAGAAGCATTTGGCTCAAAACCGCCGTAATAGGATAAGAACGGTGAGAAAACCTCCCCCAAGCCTTAACTAGCATGGCAGGGTTAAGAAAACACGCAGCAGAGGTAGAGACAGGAAGAGAGAGAAAGTCTGCGCGTGTGTGTGTGTGTGTGTGTAGCAGGGGGAGGCTGATGTTTGTTTTTCTCCATTTCACTGCCTATTAAAGTGTTCAGTAGCTCACACAAACACACTCCCTCTCCTGCTCTCTTCACAGTCACCATGTGGGAGAGCACAAGGATAAAGGGAGGGAGAGAAATACAAGAGGGAGGGAGGGAAAGACAGAAGAGCTCTTCAGACAGACGGTAATGCTTTCATGTGACTAGAGAGAGAGAGAGAGAGCATGGGGGGAGAGAACCACCAAGGTGCAGTTGTTATAGCAACCTCCTGATCCTGAAGCCCCTCCCCCCAGCTCCTGGGCTGAGTGCACTGGACACTTCTGCCAATAATCTCTCTCGCTCTTTCTCTCTAGTGGTCTCCCTCCCTAATGTTTTCTTTCCTCTCTCCCCTTCTATACCAACCCAATGCTTTTTTTTCTCTCATCTATTGAATTCTCTTTTTCTTTATGTCTCAATCTCTGTGCACTCTTCTTTGTCAATGTATACTTTGTATTACCCTGCATTACTGACTTTCTCTTGTGACAGTGTCGTAAAAGGACAACACACAAAAAAAAAAAACGCAACCTTGATTATTTCACCTTGACGCATGACAATGCTTTTATTACAGGGTGCACCTAGCAAATGAGCAAAGATGTGTTGCATTTCTAGGTAAGAAAATGCTAAATTGTCTCTGCCACTAAATCACAGCCAGGTACAATCTATGGTTATATTGTGCCCAAACAGCATGGCATAATCACAACCAATCAGATTATGTTTGACATTTAAATGTACAGTGTAAAGAAAATAATTCTGGACCAATACAATTTTACTGTGGGTGGAGCTACACAGTGTGACAAATTAATGACAATGTCCTGTTGCTTGTTGCAGAAGCTTATGACAAAAAGAAGAGGTGGTATTTATTAATACAATCTAGCATAAGGCAATCTATGGCGCTTTTCCACTGCATGGTACGGCACGGTACGGCTCAGTACGGTTCACTTTTGGGGGGTTTTCCACTGGGTACAGTACCTGGTACCTGGTACTTTTTTTAGTACCACCTCGGTTGGGGTTCCAAGTGAACCGTACCGTTACCAAAACGTGACGTGTAAACTGATCACGGATTGGCCGGAGAGAATCGTCACTACCTGCGTCACTGAACTTGCGACACAAACACAAAAGAACAGCTAGATTTAAATCAGCACAGCCAGCGAAGGATCGAACACAACTGTTTTGAACGAGCGCACCTTTTTTTTAACAACCAAAAGGTTTTGTTGTCTGTTGCGGAAGTACAGACGTTCCTCTCGTTGATAGCAGAGGAGCGGATCCAGCGAGAGCTTCATGGGGCGATGCGGAATTAAATTTTTTTTTTAGGAGTCGTGGTAGTAGAGGCTGCGCAACTATAACGACATGTGAATAATCCCGCCAACTCTAAAGCGGTACTGAACTGCAGTGGAAACGCAAACCGTGCCAGGCCGAACCGTGCCGTACTGAGCTGTACCGAGTCGTACCACGCAGTGGAAAAGCGCCATTAGATGGAAAAATAGGGGGAAATGAGCATGCTCAATTAAATATCCAATACTGACTGATACAACACTGTTGAAAAATGTGGGATCAGTAACATTTTTTAAAAATAATAAATTAATACTTTTCAGCAACTAAATATTTCAGAATTGTTACATAAATTGCTATTTCAACTAAATACAGTTCTTTTGAGATTTTTATTCATCAAAGAACCCTGAAAAAAAAAATCACTGCTTCCATAAAAAAAATGAAGCAGCACAACTGGTTTTCAAAAATAATAATAAGACGACATGTTTCTTGAGCAGCAAATCAGCATATTAGAATGATTTCTGCAGGATTATGTGACACTGAAGACTGGAGTAATGATGCTGAAAATTCCGTTTTGCCATTACAGGAATAAATTACATTTTAAAATATATGAAAATTAAAAAAAACAATTATTTAAAATTGTAATATTTCGTTTTTATTTTATTTATTTTTTTGACTAAATAAATGCAGCCTTGGTGAGCTTAAAATGCTTCTTTCAAAAACATAAAAAAAACTCACTGAACAAGTGCTTGGATTCCAATTCTATGAACTAAACATAGACACAGACAAGCAAATATGTACAATCAGACAACAACAAAACAAGATGGCCTTGAAATGCATGCATGTGTTAAAGGCTAAACCAAATGAGTGTGTCTAAGTGTATGTGTGTGTATGCGTTTAATCCACATCATTAAATTGAGCTCTTGAATGTGCATAGTGCAATAAAGGCAGACCGACCTTTGACACACAACAGATAACAAAGCTAAACACACAACACAGGCATTTACACACCCTCTCTATAGTAAATACTGTACAGAGTACTTGTCTGAAAAATGTGGTTTGTGTAAGTGTGTACGTGTATGTATACGTGTGTGCTCTAGATCTAGCTCATCAGACTATAAAATGAGCCGAGTGCATGACCCTTTAATTTTAGAGGTGAAAGAAACATCCTATGGTACAGACAGTTGAGCTCACAAGTTTATATATTTTCAGAATAAATTAAAACATTCATAAAAATTGCATTTTATTAAAAAAATTTATTTTTTATTTATTACAACCCCCAGGAAGCTATTTGCCTTGGCATAAATTTACATATATTCCGGTAGTCCAAATTGTAACTGAAATTACACAAATTATCCTGTTCTGGAGTTTACATACCCAAGGTTCTTAATATTGCATGTTGATCCTTGAGCTACTACTCTTTGTGATTGTGTACTAGACCCTGGATTGTCCTGGCTAGTAAAGCTGCTCAGTGTTTTTAATATTAACTTTAAAAAAGAGCGAGAGAGGGAAGTAGCGATGCCTGAATCGTCAACAAATTACTCTTTTGAGTTAGATCTGCGATGAGAGGTTCATCCAGATTATAAAACTGGTCTGAATGATTCAATAAAGAATTGGACTGACTCAACTCTCCAGTTCAACTCACTAACCGAATTTTGGTCTGTTAGTCAAACAAAACTATTGTATTACTTCAGAAGACATGAACAGTAGCACACAAATCATATGGTCTACTTATGTCATTTTTGAAGTTTTAAAGCTCCAGTCCCCATAAAGCTAGAAAAAGAGTGACCAGCAAATTATTCAAAATTTCTCCTTTTGTGTTACACACACACACACAAAATTAAAAGTCATTCACATTTGGAAGATACAAATGTGAGCAAAAAATGACAGAAGGTTAATTTTTAGGTGATCTATCCCTTTAAGAACCAAATGTATGTACTTCTAAACAAGAATATGTGTCTATGGAATAAGCATATTATGTTCCTCAGGGTAATACTAAAAAATGTTTTTTTGACCACTCTTATTTGTTTTAAAATGCTAAACATCTGACAGGTTATGCAATGGATATATAAACATATGAGCAGGACTGTACGTAATTAAATACACACAACACACACACAGCTGTATTAAAACTAAATTAGTCATTTTTAGCTTGTCACAAGCTGTTGCTTTGTGATCAATACAAGTTGTTCACGCCTGAATCAAGTTGTAGCGAAATTTTGGAATGTTGTGGTTAGCTGGAAAAAAATGTATTACCTCACCCCTCCTTTCTCTCTCTCTATCTGTTCTACCTCACTCTCTCCCTCGTGAGTTCCTGTCTGTGGGATACAGAGGTTTATAAATAACTCTCATCCCAGTACAGTGTTTTTATGAGTGTGTGTGGTGGCAGTATGTGTGAAGATGGAAGGAGCACCCACTGGCTAACACTAATATAATAAGATATTAATGAGGGAGAAGAAGAAGAGAGAGAGAGAGAGAGAGAGAGAGAGAGGGGAGACAGGAGGGGGAGGACAGGAGAGAGCAGAAACAGAAGAAAGGAGGGAGGAGAAAGAGGGGGCACAGAGAGTCAGCACACGAGGCTTCCGCTCGTTGAGCAACACCGCCTCCTCCTAAACGCTGCTAAATACTCGCTCTCTCTCACTCGCCGTCTCCCTCCCTCACTGTTAATGGCACCCTGTTTAAACACTGGCTGAGTGAATGTGTGTGTGTGCACTGTAGCGCCTGGGTGCATGTTAAACACAGTGCCTGAAATCCTACTCCAATCCAATAAAGCCTTCAGCAGCCCTGCCAGCAGAGACAATCACTGCACCTCACCCAGAGAGAAAGAGAGAGAGAGAGACAGTCGAGAAACGGAAGGGAGAGAAAGAGAGAACAGGAAGCATGGAGAATGAGGGAGGGAAGACAAAGAGCGGCTTGTCACAATAACCTGCTCATAATCATCTGTACATTACTCACACACTCTTCAGGCTAAGCTCTTCCCACTAACTTCATTTGGCACACTCTTAATAACTTAGAGTCATACATTCATCATATGGGTTTGACATAGGGTTGGGTATCATTTGAATTTTATCGATTCCGATTCTTATCGATTCCTAGTTTTGATTCCAATAAATATTAAAAAATCCAATAAAAAATGTAAGTCAAACATATTTATTCTGTCTTTTTACAAAGCATTCTCTTGCAGCTGAATAACATGAGCAAAAATCAGCAGCCTACAGAACACTTAGGCCTACAAGAGGAACATTTGCCTACGGTTTTAACAAAAATACCACAGCAAAAACAACTAGACTAACATTCATTCAAACTAACATTTCAAACATTAAATTGTTAAAGACAAGATCTAAAATACTGTTACACATGCGTTTTCTTCCTCACCTGTTTACGTTCACTTAAGACAAAAACAGCTTTGTTTACAAGGATATACTGATGTAATTTTGTACATATTGGTTGCAAGATGTGAAAGAAGTCAGTTCCGGCCCAAAACTACCTTTTCTGCAATGGAAATGCACAGAACGGTTCGAGAACAAACACAGGCCGGGAACCCGCACTGGGACCATGGCGGTGCATCCAAAAACGCGTACTGTCTGAGTAGGTACTACATTTTAATTTTCATTTACTTCACGACCATTAAAAAAGTATGTTCTATATAGTATGAATATGGGTAGTATGAATGAAATTCAGACGTACTACATCCGCCATGTTGTTACTATCACATGACCTTCCAGTGTCAGTTGCATCGCTTCACTACCATTCATAAATCCTCTCCCGTGGCCTCATGGGATAGTAAAGTGTCCATCGAATGTGCACTTCAGAATCCAGGTGGAAAAAGTAGGTCATCTGTGTACTTTTCGCCTATGGTTATTCGAATACTATGAATTCGGACTCGCCTCACATACTGTTTAGAGTAGGGAAGTATGCAATTTCGGATGCAACGCGGTTCTTCTGTGCTTGCAGCACGCAAAACGCAAGTTCTTTCCCTTCCAGCGCTTAAATAATTGAAAATCACATTAAAATGCAAATGTGGGAATCGTTAAGTGGAATCGAAATGTGCATGTCTTATCGAAAACCCGGTTATGGGAAATTTAGATACCCAACCCTAGTTTGACGGTAGCTAGTTTGACTTAAGTATGTCTCATATATATGCAATACACGTGCAAATATACAGACAAATGCAGATCAATGAAAGTTGATTCCTTGTGCAACTTGCAGTTTCATTCAGCAGACAAAACATTAAAAAAAAAACAATTCGGTGAAAAGTGAAAATAAAGACAAGTTAATTTCTCACAACTTTGTCGCCATTCACATCAAACTAAATAAGGCGTCCAAAACATCCACACAAAGCCTCAACGTCTGATCAAATACTTGAAAACACTATACTATATTAGCTAAAAGTGCTATTCTTAAGCTATTAGCAATATACTAAGCTAGCAGGCTATGCTGTTAGCTTGCTAACCCACAGTTTCCCAACCTTGTTCCTGGAGGCACACTAGGGTTGCCAACTTTAGAAAATGAATATACGGGACAATATTGAAAATACGGGGATGCATATTAGTATGCATCCCCGTATACTCCAAGCTGACCACTAAACTTGGAAACCTGGGCATTAACACCTCCCTCTGCAACTGGATTATGGACTTTCTGACTAACAGCCCTCAGCATGTTAGGTCAGGCCACACCTGCTCCACCACCATCACACCACAGGGCTGTGTGCGGAGCCCATTCCTCTACTCCCTCTACATTCATGACTGCAGGCCTGTGCATGGATCCAACTCCATCATCAAGTTTGCAGATGACACCACGGTGATTGGCCTCATCAGAGACAATGATGAGACTGCCTACAGGGAGGAGGTACAGCACCTGGCCGCATGGTGCGCTGACAACAACCTGCTCCTTAACACCAGTAAGACAAAGGAGCTTATTGTGGACTTCAGGAAGAAGAAAGGAAGCACGCATGACCCCATCCACATTAACGGGATGGTTGTTGAACGTGTCTCCAGCTTCAAGTTCCTGGGAACCCACATCTCGGAGGACCTGTCCTGGACCACAAACACCTCCAGCCTGGTCAAGAAGGCTCACCAGCGCCTCTTCTTCCTTAGGACACTGAAGAAGAACCAGTTGTCTTCAGCCATCCTGGTGAACTTCAACCGGTGTGCGATCGAGAACATCCTGACCAGCTGTATCACAGTCTGGTATGGGAACTGCTCAGTTGCTGACCGCAAGGCACTGCAGAGGGTGGTGAAAACCGCCCAACGCATCACAGGGACACCACTTCCTGCTATTGAGGACATCCAGAGAAAACGCTGTCTAAGTCGAGCTCGCAGCATTCTTAAGGACTGTTTAACCTCCTGCCCTCCGGGAGGCTCTTCAGGAGGACCAGCAGACTCAGGAACAGCTTTTTCCCTACAGCTGTCTCC
>NW_015555767.1:279427-285103 GCF_001515605.1 Sinocyclocheilus anshuiensis
CGTCTTCCCTTACTGATCACGTCTCTTGCGCGGCGGGATGTTGGACAAAATAATCACGTTGTTTGTATTCACCAAAACTGATTTACTGAAATCAAAACACGGACGGAATTGGCGTTAGTGCGAATGGCGCTTACTGTGAGAGGGGAGCAACCAGCCGGCAGAGGATTCCGCAGCCTTCCTCGAACAGTTATGTTCACGATTTCTGATTTACTTAACGTATACTGTGTGAGGGGGGCTGTGACTGCATCGGCCGATACGTTTTTCTGTTTGGCCGATGCGTTCGTTTATTTTGAAGGCGCGACAGACTTTTATTTTGACGGCGCTGACAGCGGCAGCTAATAATCCGATAGAACTGTTAAACAAAGGAATTAAAATGTATACAAAAAGTATTATAACGATTGCTTTTATATTATTAGTAATAGAAAGGCAAACATTATAATACCGGGATGTTGGACAAAATAATCACGTTGTTTGTATTCACCAAAACTGATTTACTGAAATCAAAACACGGACGGAATTGGCGTTAGTGCGAATGGCGCTTACTGTGAGAGGGGAGCAACCAGCCGGCAGAGGATTCCGCAGCCTTCCTCGAACAGTTATGTTCACGATTTCTGATTTACTTAATGTATACTGCGTGAGGGGGGCTGTGATTGGATGATGACAGGTGTTGGTGATCATTCTCAAGTGATCAGCACCGCTGCTGTTGTATCAGTCAGTGGTTAGATCTAGTGGTGGACCTATATATCGCCAAGGCCGATTTTTTCAAATATCGGCATCGGCCGATACGTTTTTCTGTTTGGCCGATGCGTTCGTTTATTTTGAAGGCGCGACAGACTTTTATTTTGACGGCGCTGACAGCGGCAGCTAATAATCCGATAGAACTGTTAAACAAAGGAATTAAAATGTATACAAAAAGTATTATAACGATTGCTTTTATATTATTAGTAATAGAAAGGCAAACATTATAATACTTTCTCGTTTGCCGTCAGCATTCAGCAAATACACATTTACATCATTTAAACAAATTTTTGAATGGCTAATGAAAATTTAATTTCCAAACCTTGCAAACTTAGTCGAATCCAGTTGTGAGATCTTGTGACGTGTTCATGTGACCTGCATGATCGCGTGTTCTCTGCGTGACTTTCGGTCCGTGCAAATTAAATGCTTTAAACATTAAATTCGTGATTTCAAATTATGCTGAGCTTTATGCATTTGCCCACTGTCATATTCATGTCATTTTCACTGTGTGCTGTATGTAAAATGCTGTATGTTACCTTGGCTTTATTTGAAAAAATATGATTCCCAATGCACACAAACTTCCCAGAATACTGAGTGCTCTGTTGGTTACAGTTTACTTCCTTTTTAATTATATTTTTATTAAATATTTATTTATTTGTGGAAAATACTTTGTCTATCTAAAGTATAAGTATGTTTATTTTACAAATGTAGTTTTTAATCCATTTTCAAATTATTTCAAATTTCTTAAATATTAATTAAAAGAAATACAATTATATTGGCTTTATATCGGCCACCATATCGGTCGACCACTAGTTAGATCAGCGTAGCAGCGGGATAAGGGAGGTCACGTACGGTACAAATCAATATACCCAAAATACGGGAAAGTTGGCAACCCTAAGGCACACCAACAGTACACATTTTGGATGTCTCCTTTATCCGTCCCATTCATTTTTGGTTTTGGATTCTCTACTAACGAGATGAGTTGAATCAGGTGCGTTTAATTAGGAAGAGTTTGAAAATGTGTTGTGTCGGCGTGCCTCCAGGAACAGCGTTAGGAAACCCTGTGCTAACCAAAGGCTAACCCCAAAATTAAGACCAATAAGAAATTCCTGCTGTTCATTTGAATCAAACAAATACTGTAAAGGGGTTGGTAAACATGTTAAAGCCATTCATTGAATGTTATATCAATTTTAACCTGGATCAGTTCTACATCTGCACATGACATTTTACGATCCGATGGGTACAGAAACATAATCCACTGACTGCAGATTTCAAAACACTTTTATTGACTAGATAATCTAAGATAATCTCACACAACATGACAACTCAACATTCCTGAAGACAAAAAAACATTAGGCATTGATATTGCTTAAGTTGTGATCATTCCAGAACTCTGGAATTCTAGCTTCAGCTTTTTACTGACAGCCAACAGTGGATCAAGGAAATAAAAATGTAACATGGGTGGATTTTCCTTAGCCAAAACACTCTCAGGTGCTGTGTGTAAACGATGGAAATGATTGAGAAGAAGCTATTCATGATTAACTCATCCACACTAGCCTAGCACTACTGACTCAACTATGGGATTATAGCAGAAAAACACCTCATTTCAGACACCTGACAAATTTGAACTCAGGAAGTATGTGTTTGTGTACAAGCAGGTCTGAGTGGTCTCTATAGCTATATGCTAATGGAGTGTTAGTGCCTAATGAATAATTAGCATTGATGCTACAGGTTAAACTCCTCACAAAATGCCTGTCCCAAATGGCACTTTTTAGACTTTGCAGCCTTTCTGATTCCAAATTTTGGTGAGGTACTGACATCTAGCAGTGTCTCCATTCGAATATACATACCCTTACTATACAGTAGGTGAATGAACAGTAGGCTATGTGAAAAGAGAAGTTATGTCCAAATTCACAGTATTCATAAAACAGCAGGTGAAAAGTACTCTGATGACCGACTGCTTCTGATGATAACTATCCCATGATGCCTCCAGAGAGGGGTTGTGAACGCCAGTGAATCGACTCAACTGACGCGGGTAGGTCACATGACAATGACAACATGACAAATGTAATACGTCAAGATTACATTCACACACTACACACATTCATACTACATAGAACATACTTTTGTAACAGTCGCAAAGTAAGCACTTATTCAAAAGAACTACCAACTCGAGGAATATGCGGTTTTGGACTCTGCCCCAGTGATGGGAGGAGGCCGACAGACACCCCATAACCTCTCTTAATTTCTCTGTCGCCCCCTCATGTCGTTTACCATCATCATATGACAGCAGGAAATGAAAACTTGCTTTACAGTTATCTTGTTGACCACTTTATTAATTTAATTTCTCTCCCTCCCTCATTCTTTCCAACTACCCATATGTTTATGCAAAGTATTTCTCTGTTTATATCTTTCCATCCCTACTTTCGCCATCCCTCCCTCTCTCCAAATGCTCTTTTCTCTGCCTGTCTCCCTCTCTCTATTTTTAGTGTTCCACTGCTTCCTGTTCTTGGAGCCATACCATAGCAAGGGGGAGGGGGGAAAGAGAGCGAGCGAGAGAGAGAGAGAGAATGTGGAGGGGAGGAGGAAGAAAGGAAGGGAGGGGAGGAGGGGCTTGTGCCTGCTGTCCTCAGTCCTCTGTAAACCAATCCAGCCATTTGCCTGTCCTTTTCCTCTCTCCACCACCTCCCTTTCTCCCTCCATCTCTCCCCTCACACTGAGATCAGGCTCAAAGCAGGAGGAAAGTCATAAAACAAGGGGAGGAGGGTGAGAGAGAGAGACACAGAAGAGCAAAAAAGTGATAGGAAAGGAAAAGGAGGGAAAGAAACGACAGTAAGCCAATATTGTTGAAGCAGAAATGCATTAAGAGCAAAAAGGGGATAAAGTTCTTTTAAAAACCAAAAATTAGCTCTAATACATACGCCTTTACATATCGAGTCTATTTGGAAAGAATTAGCTTTTTAAATGATGTCTCAGTTACAATTATTAATAGAGCATGAATGTCATTTCATGTACTGATTCAAACAGGATCGGGATCTCTGTAGTTTCTACTAAGGTCTTGTCTGGATATGGCCATTATTGAAGGTCATGTGCTCTGGATATGTGCATCACAGCATTTATTGAAATACACAAGACTATAACAGATAATATTAAGATGACACTGCTACTATCATGGCTAAACAGGTAAGCAAGTAAGCATGTTTCTGTGTAGCTTAACTGGTAAAGGACAGCAGTAGCAGCATCAAGGTCATGGGTTCAATTCTTAGAAAACACATAAACTGACAAGATGTATAGCAGTTGATTCAATAGTTGAACCAACCTGAATTGTTATTTTATCCAGAAAGTTGACAAAAATGATTCAATTCATTACAAACGTGCACTTTAACCAAAACTTAAAAGATACAACAATCTTATAGAGGTGTCATTAAATGAATCCATATGAATCAAAATCAAACGGTTTGATTTGCTTTGTGTGTGTGTGTGTCAATAAAAGTACTAATTCAATCTGTTCATCAACCTTACCTCTTCACAAGACTTAGATTAAACCGCTAGATTCATATGGATTTGTTTAACGACAACTTTTTAAAAATCATTTAAGTTCTGGTTACCCAGACTTCCAATGGAGGCACAGAAACCTCTCATATTTCATTAAAAATATCTTCATTTGAGTTTCAAAGATTAATTAAAGTTTTATGGATCTGAAACCACATGAGGGTGAGTAAATGATGACAGAATTTTCATTTTTCGGTGAACTATCCCTTTAACTACTGTTCTCTATCTCTGAGGAATGAACAAAAAAAGAAATACATAAGTCAACACGAAATCAAAAATTTAAATGTATCCAAATTACTTTAATTTAATGCATCACTGTGTTATTTAAAAGAAAAGAAAAACAATGTTTGCTCCACCTTTAAAACAACTACGCCTTTGGGAGACATCACAAAGCCCTCTTATTCTCAACAGCCTGTAGTCTACATGTCATACAGAGACGTCTTTTCACAAGCATCATAAAGTCTTTTGACTGAAGTCCAGCTCACTGTTTTTATTCTATAACTATCATCTTAAAATTGGCTTTATTATAACAACTGCAGATGGGGCTTATTTGAGGGTGGTTATCTGGGTTTGCCCCCTCAGGGTGGGACAGGGTGGCTTTGACTTGGTGCCATTTAGGCCAGGGGCAAAGGGGGAGCGAAAGAAAGGAGGGTGTCCCTCCTCACCTCGCCAGCCAGATGGTCTGGTCACCACGGCTGCGTTGTCCCCGCCAGGAGTTGCTTTGATACTGGAGCGCGTGTGTCCCTGTGCATGTGTACAATGTCCTTCTCTGTTATACATGTAGTCCTTTTATGTCTCCATAAACATCTCTGTATATACTGAGAAAAATTATTTGTTATGTGTGTATACAGAGCTGAACAATAAGGATGGACTGCTGGCCCAGAGCCAGTGTGAATGTTTTTCAGGCCAGTTGACGGACTGTGATCTACCCTATGGGGCCAATGCTGCATTATCATGGAGAGATTCTCGGAAACCATCACTTTCCAGCAAAAGTTAAAATCAAGGTTTAATTGCAAATGAACACCAAATTATGTTGTACAAAAACCTAATATCAAATGAAAAAAGTATTATAACCCATCCCAAGTGCACACACAGCAGTGAGTAGTGAACACACACACCCGGAGCAGTGGGCATCCATTTTTGTTTCGGCATCCGGGGAGCAGTTGGGGGTTTGGTGCCTTGCTCAAGGGTCTCAACTCAGTCGTGGTATTGAGGGTGGAAGAGAGCGCTGGTCATTCACTCCCCCCACCTACAATCCCTGCTGGTACAGAGACTCAAACCCACGACCAAGACTGCCTATAATAAAAATAAATAAAAAATAATAATAATTTTTTACAATAAAAATAAAAATATTTAATAATTTGCTTATTTTTTATGTATACTATT
>NW_015555767.1:285635-289990 GCF_001515605.1 Sinocyclocheilus anshuiensis
TATATATATCAACTACTGTGACTGGTAAAGTGTTAAACTTACTGTTAAACCCTGTGAATAAACTCATGGAGTTACGTTGAAGCTGTATCATTTGCAGCAATTACTGCAAATTAAAAGCCTTTTTTGTAAACTTAACATTTAATGAAATATATAAATTATTAATATAGTGGCACACATAAAAATGCATTGTAAAAATGTCTATTTTTTGTGGCAGGGGAAAATGTTGGCAGGGCAAGAAAGACCTGGTGGGAAATCATTGTAATCCTCATTGTAAAACTTTGATGTTTTTGCACCTTTTATACAACCATCCTTACAGAAAGAGGCAAAGCAGAGGACAGCAATAATACATTTCAGAGAAGAACAGGAAGGAGTTTGTTTTTTTCCAGATGCTTTCAAAGAGAACCAGAAGTACAGATAGTAACCTCATAATGTATTCTCAGAAATACACAAAAACTCATACAAATGGACACACCATAGACACCTTATCATATTCAATAATGAGTAAGATACCTGCTGCTGACTTCAAATAGGAGTGTGTGTTCAGTATTAAGTCTGGAGTGTGTGTGAATAAAGTGGATGAGAGTGTGCACCTGTGCATGATTCAGTCTGAGTGTGTGTGTGTGTATATATGGCAGTCTGTCTTCTCTAACTGGCTCACAGACAGCGGATGGCTGACTACAGCTAAGCCAGTCGAACTCTCTGGTGAGAAGTGAGAGAGAAAGAGAGAAAAACACAGACATTCTTAAAAAGAGATGCAGATACTTTGGTGCCACAAAGCATCACTGACATATTTTTCACTCTACCTACATTTTTCTTTTAAACTGTTCCACTTTTTCACGTTTTCTTCTTCCACAAAGCAGCTTTTTTCAGGGTGGTGGGGGTTTGGTTGGAGGAGAGACAGAGAGGCTACCATGGAAACAAAGCACATCACCGATATGAGCATCCCTGATGGCGCACTGGCGAGGCAATAACTGTGTCCCATTGGCCTCACTTTGCGAGAGTGTGTGTGTACGTGTATGTGTGTGTTATGGCATGAGGAGCAACAGAGGATGCACTGTGTTATTCAGTATTCTATGAACAAAGGTTTTCAAGAGAGCCAGACTGTGAGAGAGAGAGAGAGTGCAGAGAGACACAGAGCTGCTCTCTTGTAATTGGCCCCATAGGTTCTCGGGCGGAGGGCAATTTAAATATTATTGAGCAACTAAGTATATTCTAATGACAAGCTGCAAGAAGAGAAAAGATGGAAAAGAATAGGGCTGCTAAATAATAGATAAAAATCTATTTAAAAAATTTAATTAGTGATCTTGGGTCTTTTTGCTCTGATGTCCAGGGAAGCTCGTTTCTGCCATGGGACAAAAAAATAAATAAAAAAGGTAATTGCAACTTTTTTATCTAGGGTTGGGTACTGAAACCTTTATGACCGGTATGTACCAGACCGAATCAGAACACCCTCTTGTGCTCCGAAACAAACGCAAGAAGCATCATCACAGCACATGATTGCTAGTTAAATTATATTGCATTCATGTGGTGTCAGAATAATCTGAAAAATAATTTCCTGACTGAGAAAATTCACGTGAACACAAGACGGAAAGCTCTGATAAAAATCCATAACATCTTTGTAGTAACATTAGTGTCCATGTTTTCACATTCAGCACAACTCGGGAAATGAAAGCATCCAAGGAGCGCATGAATGCAGCAGTTACACTTGCTCTAATATCAGCAGGTAGCCTACCATTAGCTAGCTACATTAAACGTGCTTAAATTAAAATGCCTAAAGCTAAACTTCCCTTGTGATGACTTTCTAAAAGCGTTTCTAATGTTGTCCAACAAAAGAGAACATTATGACATGTTTTAGTCCACAACATCAGTGAAATGCTTCCTTTTGTGATCTGATGTGACTTCGTATCACAGAATGAGGCAGAAAATATATTTATGAAAATACCAGAGATGGCTTGAAGAACAGATAAAGTATACATTGTCGCAGTCGAGTGTTTGTCTTCATGTTTCCCCATTCAAAATGTTTCATCTTCTTTTTATTCAGTCACAGCGATGACTGGATGCCTTTGTTTATATTAGGGATTTCTGGAGCATCATAAGTTTTATTACTTCTGTGACGCATATGTGGAGTTTCTGCGAGAGGGTGTCCTCCGGCTTCCAGTACGAATGAAACAGACATTACATGTGTTTATAGCGCTCAATAATGCCCAATCCATCCTATTTTGGGTAAAAATAGGAAAAATAATACTTCTCTCAAAAGAAATTTGAAGTAAACATATGATAATCCATACTTTCTCCAGTGTACAGGAGTGTTTTTTATTTTTTGTTAATTTGCTTTAAAAATCACTTTTTAAATTGCAAAAAAAAAAACACTCTGATGTGCCAAGCCACCACAACCAAGCCGAAAACTGTGGTATTGACCAGTGAGCTAACTGTATTGTTGCATCCCTACCAAGAATACTGACTTTGCTGTTATTAGTACTGTAACTGTTTTTTTAGTGTTAAATTATTGTGAGTGGGTTAAGTGGCTTAGGTTTTTTTGTGAATTTATGTAAATTTGCTGTGTTTTGTATTTACTTATATATTTATATATTTCAGTATACTTCAAACTTTTAATATATTGTTCAACTTAAAGATTTTTTTTTATTGGAAAAAAAAAAAAAAAAGTTCTTTAAATGTCATCCACCGTCATTTTGTGGCTCTTTTTTTTTTTTTTAAGTATCGGTTCAGGCATCGTTTAGGCACCGGTACCATTTTAAAAGTATTGATTTGGCACCAGTACCGTAAAAAACCCAAACGATACCCAACCCTATTTTTATCTCACAATTCAGACTTTTTTTCCCACACAAATCTGAGTTCATATTTCAAAATTCAGACGGTGCACCAGACTTTTATTTTGACAGCACTGAGAAGGTCAGGGTCTGAGATTTTGTCATATTCATGTCATTTTCACTGTGTCCTGTATGAAAAATTTGTGTTACCTTGTCTTTATTTGAAAAAGTGATTCCCAGAGCACACAAACTTATCAGATTACTGAGTGGACTACAGTGTTTACTTCCTTCTTTAACTTCCTTTAATTTCTTGCTAAAATGCTATAATAGGATTACAAAATCAAAAATCTGGCATCCAAAGTATACATTTTCAAATGATTTATTTATCATTTAAATTAAATTAAACATTTTAATTTCAGTAATTGTTATGAATGTTTATATATATCTTTATATATACATATATCTTTAAATGATTTATGTTCATATGCTAGATATTTTGTATCTAACATATGAACATTATGAAGAGTCTTTTCAAAAGAGAGTAATAGACAAGATGTGAAATACATAAAATAAACAACATAATATACTGTCATTTTTTCAGTTTAGCTGCAGCCCTGAAAAAAAAAAGAATTGCATTTCGCTAACTTATGTGCTCCTGCGCAAGGACCTAGAAAGCTGAAGCAGACACACCAAGAGACTCTGCCTGTGTGTGTCAAGGAAGCACAACATTAATCCATTTTTCATTTTCTCCCATGCTGCATTTGGACTTCGTTGAGGGGTCTCTCTTTCCCAGAGAATGTATGTGCTAGTGTTAATGCACATGTGGATGGTACGGTAACCATTTTCCTGTTCAGTGGTGCGGATAAACATGCACGGTACTGCTGCTCACGTGAACACTCACAAACTAATAACCATGTGTGCAAATCATAGATTCAAAGTGGGACCTGCCTGCTTTCTTGCCTTTGTTCGCCCGTCAAACATGCTATTACATGTTATAAAGCCTTTATTACACTTTTATAAAATAGTAATAGCATTCATTTCAATGCTTTAAAAAAAAGCACAATACGAGGTTGTGCCAAAGATTAAAACATGATTAGCGCTCATTATTCTTAAGGAATAAGCGATGTGTGCATTATATATATATATAAATGTGTGTATGCATTTGTTCTTCAACTCATTTTTAGAACACACAAAAATTCACCAAAAGAGGGCTCATACACACACACACACACACAACACTTTGGCTAATTACACTATATAAGTATCTCTTACGTCAGCCCAAATGCTAAATATATAAAGTGTAATTCAAATGTAACCACAGTGACAAGGCAATATACAGCTCTTAGTTTAGTCATACATGCCAAGACTGCGTGGTATGACTGAACTCACACAAAGGACATCGTTACATTACAAAGTCTGCTACTAACTTATGTACATTTACAAATAAATTCATAAATAAAAGTGAATTACAGGCAGGAGACACATTGGTTTAAAAGTTCTTAATCTATCCTAGTAGACATCATGTTTTAGATGGGTGAAGGGTCACAGGGCACATTTTCTTGTCTCTCCATATTAAAGGGATAGTCC
>NW_015555767.1:290000-290080 GCF_001515605.1 Sinocyclocheilus anshuiensis
ATTGGTTTAAATCTATCCTAGTAGACATCATGTTTTAGATGGGTGAAGGGTCACAGGGCACATTTTCTTGATTTTCTTGT
>NW_015555767.1:295165-328901 GCF_001515605.1 Sinocyclocheilus anshuiensis
ACGTGAACTATGAGATCACAGCTACATCTCCCTTGATCTCATAGTTCACGTGTGTACGAGCTGAGGAAATATTGAAAAGACATGAAAATGAAAAACCAATTATTACATTAAATAATTGAGATTATAAAAAACACAAAATAAATGTTATACCTTATCTACATATTTGTGTTAGTGAGGGTGTGTGTGTGTGTATATATATACATACATATACACACACAAAATGGAACTCAATAGGAACCGAAACTATTCGGTTACCAACATTCTGCGAAATATCTTCTTTCAGGTTCCACAGAACAAAGTCAGTCATACAGGTTTGAAATGAAATTAGGGCAAATACAAATGATGATGACAGAACTTTAATTTTTTGGATGGACTGTACCTTTAAGATGGGATAGGAGAAAGTATTTTAACATCAACACAGTCATATATAAGAGCAATTGTAAATGCAACAAGAAACTATGCATCCCTTTGAACCTTACAAATTTGTTTTTCCCCACTTTTTAAAAAACTTTTATTGATTTTGCTTTTGTTCAGGTATGTGAACTGTTCTCAAATGCTCATGAAATCTCATGTTACATTCATTAAGAACCGTTTTTGTTTGAAAAAAATAAAAAATAAAAAATATCGCTTGCAAGTTTTGTCAGTGATTCATAGCACTTAGTCATGTCACTCTCTGTGTGAATCTGTTAGTCAGAAGCAGCAGGAAAACAGTGAACTACGGGGCATCAAACATAAATGTGCACAAGATCTGCTGCTAGGAGCTTTGGTTTCTTCATGACATCATGACTTGTGGACCAAATACATGGAGTTAAAAAGACGTTTGATTCCACTGCTCTATTTTTTATTACAATACCTTGCATACACCACAGACAATGAAAGCTACAGTAAAATAAACATCCTAATGAAAGTTCAAAACATCTTTGAGGGAGAGCATCGATGTGCAAAAATAACCTGATTAACACGAACTTTCTACTGAAAGTGAGACAGAAAGTGATCAAATGAAATGAACAAAGTGGAGGAAAGAAAGGCTACGTACTGATGACTCATCTGTGAGTGTGTATGTGTGTGTTTGTACGAGGGAGATAAAAGGATGGAGCTATATTCCAGACAGCCTCTCTGTTTGTTGGAGCAATTAGGAAGCGCTAAGAGAAGCTAATCTAATCACAGAGGCGGTCCCAGCTGCTGTTTACACACACTGAGGGAGAGAAAAGAGCACACAACCTTTATGAATGGGCCGAGGGTGATCAAAACACCTGTATTTGTTAATTCAGCTCATGTCAGTTCATTCGTGCGGTCATTGTTTCTTGCCTAAGTAACTCTTTTGAGCCACATGATTCTTAGCTTTTATAACGCCTGACAAGTTTTCTTGGCATGATAGTAAAATAGCATTCACCTTTAAACACTACAAAGGCCTGTATCTTCCTAGAACAATCTCTCAAATGACTAAAAGTGGCACAAATACAGCCGATATCAAAGCCTGAGAGCAAGAACATTTTCCATGCATGATTTCAATAATAAAAGCAGGCTATAGAGTTTATATACATTATATAGAGTAATCTACATGGAGTAAGTACACTAACTGTGTACTGTCTACAGGTACAGTGCTGAATTAGCACAACCAAAAGCTGCTACTAAACTCTGGTTTGTACATTAGCATACTTTAGTACACTGACAACCACCATAATAACATAGGTGGTAATGAGAAAGCCACATGAAAAATCAAAGTTCATCCCAAAAAGCTCTTCCACAAGCTGAGGTAAATACTAATATATAGAAGGTGCACTGTGTCATGCACATAAACACAAAACACCATCATAGTAACACACAACACTAAAAATAATGCAATAAACATTAATTTAACAACATAAGATGTAATATAAAACCCTAACGCACATAACTGATAGGAAAAAGAAACAAATGTGAGCTTGAATTCTGGGAACGTCAATTTACATTTTTATCATTGTAAATTACAAGATGACTTGATGACTAAGATGACTTTACGTACATTTTTGTATGTTTTTTGTTTTTATTTTATTTTTTTTTTACAGTGTACGAAGTAAGGCAACTAAAATATACATTTATTCATTTAGCAGGTGCTAAAACCAAAGCAATGTACAACTGAAGAACATTAGCAAATCTGACCAAAAGCATGAGTGGGATTTCTATGCTTTCTCATGTAGGATGAACCCCAAATATTGAAAAGGCCTGTGTAAAATTAGGCCGTCTTGTTAGTGTTCAGTAACTTTGCCTGCCCGGTTTCACTGAAATAATACAAATATTTTGTAAACTTACCAAAACATCCAAATTCTTGAAGAGCTTATAAAAGTGTTGGATCAGGAATGAACCAATGACATCTTTATTATTTATAATCATAAACCTATGATTATATGCTACACAGTATGAGAAGAATAAAGACTGAAAATATTAAAAGTATATATGATCCCACAGGAGTCAAAACATCTCTTTTGAGATATTCTGCTCAAATAAAATTGTAATACATCCAGCCTGTGTTGCAGTAACTAAATCTCAGAGCAAACTAAGTTGACTCTCTCTTGATTTGTGCATATTCTGATTAAATGTAAAAATAAATTAATTAATTAAAGACAATAATCATGATTAATAATCGTTAATCCATAACATAAACATGTGAGACGAGTTACCCAAATACTAGTCTCAGCCTCAGACGTCACACCCACGGACTGTTGGCTGAACGTCTAATGCATACGGCACACAAAATTGGAAACACTTCAGGAGTTTCGAAGTCGTAATTGGATTGGTTGAATTATACAGGATTTCCGGGAGACGTGCGTGTCCGCCTGGAAACAAAGATGCCGTGACGCCAAAACCCCCTCATGTTAGAAGAAAGCCGTCGTGTTTACAACTGTGACAATGAGCGCTTATCAGGATCAACTAAAGGCTGGATTTTCAAAAGCATGTGAAATATGTAAAGTTCGCGCATAGACTCTTTAAAATAAGTTCAAGAGTTCTACACACCGGTCTGTTATTGTGGGGACATTTCCACGCCCCTAAACATGACGCGGCACAAAACGAAACGTGATTGGTTGCTTTATCTGTCAGTCATATGGCCTCTTGGGCGGTCCTTGGCCATTCAAAGCGGCCAAGGTTCCTAGACCCTCTTGTCGTCAGTCTGAAGGTCTGGCTACGCGAGACTACCCAAATACTGTAGTAGTGACACTTTACCAAGCATCAAAAATAAAAGTAAAAAAGGTACGTGAGCCCTTTAAGTAGTTATGATTTGATATCATGACCCATTTAATCGGGTGACTCAACCTGCTGCTGCATGTAGTTTAACTGCAAGTAACAGCTCCTCTATTTCACACCTTTCCTCTGAGGGAAAAACACAGGTGCACTTTTATTAAATGACAATGACACACATTCACACACAAACACACACACATGCAAGGAAGCCATGTGACTGAAGCGCAACAGCTAACAGCACTACTATTCATCAGCTGTGCCACAAATAGAACAAAGTAATTAGACTGCAGCTGAATATGTTGAATAAGAGAGACTTTGAGAGAGAGAACCGTGTTGAGACAGAAGTGCAAAATGAGGCCTAAATGCCACTAAAAGCCGGGCAGCAATATATTGAACGCTGCTCAGAGCAGAAGAGAGAACAAAGAGGAGAGTTTCTTTTAATATGATGGAACTCTTCTTAAGTCAGCATGATAGTATTGATTCACACTCCTGAGTGTGTGTTTGTGTGCGTGTGTGTTTGTGGAAGCTCCTAATACCCCAGTCTGTAATCTGAACAAATCACCGTTATCACTGCACTGGTGACTGTGTTTAAAGGTCAAAGGCGTGATAATCCAAATTACTCTAGTGAAAGGCTGATACATTGGATATTATTTGGCTATTCTGAGATTATCTGAACTGGCCAAAGCCCACTTGGCCATAAACAGAAGTGGTCATTCGACCCAGTGTGAAATCCATCACACCTCGGATTTGCATTATTTTTCTAATAATTCAACGATCCGAAATCTAAAATTCTGCTTATAATATGGTTACTACACCTCAAGACATTGTTCAGATGTTTTAATTCAAGACATTTGATAGTGTTACCAACTGTCAATAGATACATGGAAATTTTCTGTTTTTAGAATTTTTGAAACTTTTTTTTTTTATTTGAAAAATATTAAAATATAAAAAATTTCAATTAAGTAAATATTATGTAAAATAAATGTTCATGTAAATGTAGCAATTTTTGTGAAGATTAAGGTGTAAGGTATGGCTGGGCGGTATATCGAGTTTGTACGATATATTGATATTTTCTTTATAAGGGGAAAAGTCGTGGCCTAATGGTTAGAGAGTCGGACTTGTAGCCCAAAGGTTGCGGGTTCGAGTCTTGTACCGGCAGGGATTGTAGGTGGGGGGAGTGAATGTACAGCGCTCTCTCTCTCCCACCTTCAATACCACGACTGAGCTCCCCGGGCGCCGCAGCATAAATGGCTGCCCACTGCTCCGGGTGCGTGTTCACGGTGTGTGTGTGTTCACTGCTGTGTGTGTGCACTGTGGATGGGTTAAATGCAGAGCACTAATTCCAAGTATGGGTCACCATACTTGGCCACATGTCACGTCACTTTTTAAAAAAATAAGCGATTTGATATGAGGCAATACCGTTTATATCGATATACAGTAGTTTGATATGAGCGCATCTGAAAATATAGCGGAGGACACAGACTGAGCTGCTGCAGAGAAAGTGCATAATCCAAACTGTTCTAAGCATGTGACAAGCTTCATATTAAGGCCTTTAAAAACTGGTAAGACATAGTTTATAGTTTTGTTTCGCATATTAGTTTAACCGCATATTATATTTAGTTAAAACACAACTCTGTGCTTTTGTTCTCATTTATTTTTATTTTTATTTTAATTCAACTTCCGCTTTAATATATTAAATATATATTAAATACAGATTTTTTTTTTATCCAAATACAAAAACGAAAAAATACAGAGATATATGCCGTATATCGCAAATCGGCCAAAAAATACAGAGATATGAATTTTTGCCCATATCGCCCAGCCCTAGTGTAAGATGGGGCATAATTTTCTCAATGTCACAAATTTGCTTATGTATTTATTTGTAACCTACCAACCAATCCTGTGAAATAAATCAACAAATAAATACACTTGTATTTTTATTTCGTTTTAAATTGTATAAATATTTAATTTTTTGTTGTATACATTTATTTTATAAATTGAAAATACATGTATTAAACAGGATATGACTATGCATAGGAGTTTTATCATGTCTGTATTTTTCTTTTTAAGATTTTCCATTATTTTAATCATCTGAAACATGCTATATCTTATACACTCTAATGCAATTAACATCAAGCATGCAAAACATGTGCAAAGTGCACACATTTGCTTTTGTGCCATATAAAACAGGATAAGTGAGCCCAAGTTTATTTGCATAGCACATTCCCACACACCAATAGTTTCAGTTTCACTTTAAATTCATTCATTTAGGTTTGGCATTTATAATAAAGTTCTATTTATAATGAATTCCATTATAATTTATGTTTGTTTTATACTTCGTAATTCATTCCTGTTCTGTTCAATTTAAAGGCTGCCGAGTGAAGGGAAATACATGTTTGTATTTATAATGTTTGTAAACATTTAATTTACTGTTATTTGAATAATAAAATGTGACTCGTGCACTGATTTGATCTGTAATTTCTTATTAATGGTTGACCATTTATTCAACATTTAAAAAAAAATTTGATATTTAGAATAGAAAGAAAACTGAAAACATTGTCTTGGTCCCACAAAGGTCTTCCATGGTTTAGCTTTTCAATGACTCCAGGGCAGAGGCGACCCATTAATATTTTGCCTTGAATCCCTGAAGGATGCCCTGAGCACCACTATCCACCATGACCAGAATCAACTCATTAGCCCCAAATGAGTAAAAGCTCACAGAGATCTTACAGAGTTCTGAAAAGCCACATCTTTCTGAAGTGTTAAAAAAAAAAAAAAAAAACACTGGAGGGTTGAAGCGAGTTCCTCCCAGACACATCCGGAAAAGAACATTCTCATCCGAATGGGTGAATCACAACGTTCTCCACACAAGCAAGTACACCTGAGCCCTGAAAAAGGGGGAGGAGAGGGAAGTGAGAGAAATAATGATTTTTCTCCCTTTTAAAGCAATGCAAATTGTTGCTGTGGAGAAGCGGAGTTGAGCGCCTGCACACACACACATACACACAGCTCCACCATGTCTGATAATGACATATAGTCCCCCATGGGCTCCGATCAACAACCTATCATGACGTCCGAAAATAAATCCACCTCATCTATGAGTACAAAAAACTCAATTCCAGAGGTACACACAAACACACACCTCCGGTCTGGACGGATGACAGGGACTGCTCCCCGCTTACCCACAATGCCAGGCGGCGGCTCTGAAGTCACATTTGGTTGGGTAGAGGAGTAATGGCAGGCTTGAGCGACTGTATTACGATGGCAAATGACAACATTAACATATAAATGACTTCCTACCAAACACATCTGCTAATGTGTGGTTAGTGCCAGCGAAACACACACACACACAACATGACTGTATATTCTCTTCTAAATGTGACTGTCACAGCACGGACAAGGGCGTGTGTGCATGGTCTTGTTTACTGGAGGAGTGTGTGGATGCTGTGTGTGTGCGATGGCTCACTGCAATGATTGACCAATGTCACAATCATCATGTCGCTTAAAACACACCTAGCCACACACACACACGCACCCTCCTGCTCAGAGTGTGTCAGGAGCGAGACTGGTTTGGACAGGAAACAGCATGTCCAGATTGCCCCTGAGACAGGAAAAAGATTGGGTGTCGTGTCTGTTTCAGCACTCAGCGATGCTGTAGAGAGAAGTGTTGTTGTTGCTTTAAAGTAATAGTTCAGCCTAAAAATGACAATTTTGTCATCATTTACTCATGGTCATGTTGTTCCAAACCTGTATAATGTTATTTCTTTGAATTTTTTAATGGAAATACCTTACCAATTATTTTCAATATAATAAAAAATTGAATGAGTACTCAGGCTGTCAAGCTTCAATATTACAATAAAAGCGATTTGGAAGACTCTTGTGCTATATTCCAAGTTTTTGAAGTTGTATCACAGACCAAAATTTCAGTTGGTACTCACTAGGGCTGGATAGTGAGAGATTTCATGAATTAATTCTATTCTGATTCACATGCGTTTGATTCACTACCGATTCATTTGGTTATATATCATTATATATCAGTACAGTACGTCAATTTTTCTTAAGGAAAAAATCTCTCAACTAATGCTGAAAATTATAATGAACCATCAGCTGGTACATTACTATAATATTAATGACCCAAACTATTAAATTCAATTGCTATTTATTTTTTAATATAATAATCAACACTCAAATAAAAACAGAGTTGTATACAAATATCTAAATTGCTGTTTTAAAAGGCACTTTTTATATACATTTTTTAATGATATAATTATGTTTCTACTCCAATTTGTTGTTGAAATATTAACATTTAACAGTGGCTGTAATCAAAACTTTTTTCATGACAGACATCACTAACAGTTTAAATATGTAATATAGTGCATATATTTTGCAGAATTCTCCTCTTTGTACTGTAGAGTTATTTCTTTCTATTTGGCTTATGAGCTATGGACACTGAAAGGCTTTCCTGAGGTAAACAAAGTTACATGACTTTTTTTTTTTGATTACATGATTTTATTTTTTTTAGGGGTGCTCCGATCAGCCACTGAAAATGCTTTCCAGCATTGCAATTATTTTTTTACACAATACAGTAATACAATCTTTCACAGACATGTTTAAACACAATAAATATAAGCAACACATTATTCAATGCTTTTTACATTTACAGACGCGATGTGTGGTGATTTGAAGCCATTTGCGCATTTTGAGAGAGAGAGAGAAAGAAAGAGAGCGTGCGGTGATTCACTCACGCTGTTTGTGAAATTACGTCTCACTCACGGTTTTCAAATTACTTTATAAGTTATTGAATGAAGAAATATGAAGGTGAGTACCTCAACCTTTAGCATTATAATTAATTCACCCGCGCCGGACAAAGACTGAGACGTGCCGCTGCATGTCATGCCAAAACTCTCACGGCAGGCACGTCATCAGCTTGAGATCGGCCTTTTTAGAGACCTCCGATCAATCATCCCAAAGCGATTATCGGCCGATAGTGATCTGTAGCCGATCAATCGGAGCACCCCTATTTTTTTTTATACATGCTGTCTGTCTACATTGATGTCTTTCTGCAGTTGAAAACACAGATGGAGTGATTACGAGCCACAATACATTTCAGTAAATTGTTCTGTTTTTTCTACATACCTTCTGGTGTTCATTTATGTTTATTTCCTGCTATAACTAGCAGTAAAGAGAGAATCAGTTCACTAATATCTGCTTTAGTTATACTTGAGGTGCTTATAAAAGAAACAATAATGTCAGAATTGTGAACTGGACTGATCCAGTTCTCATGTTTAACTCACTGATTCAATGATCTGGTCAAAGTGGTTCAACCAAACCACTCAAAGGATGGTGACATTCTGAAGCTGATGGTAACCAAACAGTTTAGATGACCACTGACTTCCATGGATGAAAAAAGAGAGACATAGTTTATGTTCCAAAGAAGGAATAAAGTCAATACAGTTTCATAATGACAATGAGGGTGTATAAATAATGACAACATTTTCATTTTTGGGTGAACTGTCCCTTTAACAGCTCACTGGAGGTGAAGATTTGGTCTGCTCATCACACAATGCTATCATGTGTCTTGTAATATAGCGCACAAGACTGATAGACCACTTTTATATGAAGCATTTGCTTTTTTTTTTTTTTTTTTGTGAAGCTTCTAAGCTCCATATTCATTGTAATGGCATGGAAAAGAGCAATCAGCACATTCTCTAAAATCCATGATCACCTTTCATACAGGTTTGAAACAACATGAGGGTGAGTAAATAATGACAGTTTATGTTTGTATAACCATCCCATTGTATTATTAACAGAAAAGAATGCAAAATCACATCTCATAATGATCTGAGGACAATTTTAACCCTCTAACATTCAAATTACGTATGAGAAATACCAGTCTCAGTCCGGTGACCAACAGAAACAGCTTCCAGCACGTAATATTTCAGTTATGAAAAAAGCTTTTAGGCCGAGCCAGTCTGAAAAGAAAAAGAGTGTGAAGGCAACAAAAGGAGTGAAGCTGTTGCCTGAAGCCTGTCCTCTTCCATGCTTCTTTCAGCTTTGTGTGTCTGTTCCCTCGCATTTTCCTCTCTCCCTGAGAGCGCCTCCGGGCATCAAGCCCGCCACACGTCACAGAGCCTGGCCGCACAGAGAGAAGCGTGTGTGTGTGTGTGTGTGTGTGTGTGTGTGTATGTGTGGGCTTTGTTCCAGAGCTGTAAGGGCTGTTTACTCACTTGTGCACTCGAGCCTGAGTTCACTCTTTCTCTCCACATACACACACACACGCTCTGGATACCACCCATTTCCTGTGAGCCAATCGTCTTCCTCTCCAAACTCTCTGCTCCTAAACTATTCCTCTCCGTTTCACTCTCACCTCACCAACCCATCTGTCTTTCCCTCCGCTGTTGCATGCGATCTCTCCATCCTCCTATGCGCCCTCCTGCATCACTTATTCATGAGCTCTCTCTCTCCCAGTGTAAAACACACTCTCACCTTCTCACAACCGCCGTTGTAGCTGTAACCATGGCGACCGATTTGATTGACATGGTGTAACTGGCACGCTGCTACATCGGAGGGCTGGTCCTCTTTAAGGGGGTGGGCATTACAGTCGGGACCCTTAAAGGGGTAGCTATTATCGCTCATCGTAACAGTCCCTTAGCAGAAACAAAGAGGTCGTCTCAAGAGCAGAAGAGAATTAAAGGGATTTTTAAGGCGAAGAGTCGACGGAAACGTTAGTATCAATTATGTATGATGAAAGGTCACCCTCTCTGCTTTCCCATTGATTAGCATTAATGATCATTCACTCGTTTGCTGATTGTTTGATGTAATTAGCAGACTGGCAACAGTGATTAATGCTGTGGGTTTGAACAATAAATGATCTAGCAGAAGCGCGCGTGTGTGTGTGTTTATGGGGGATCGTAACAGAGGAAAGGAAGGGAAAGCATGTCAGATGGATCTGATTGCAGCGTGAGGTCTTACAATATTAACCAAGACTGTGACACATCAGAAAGGCTGCATATGTGTTCACAAAGACACAAAAGACAGTCGACAGCAGCAAAAGCATTGAAAATATACAACGATGAATCTCACAATAACACATTCAGATCACATTCATCCCAAAATCAGAAGTAAAAAAAAAAAAAACTAAAGCCTTTTTAGGACAAGTTAAAATAAAATAAAATATACACTTATTTATAATATTGTAAAGTATTGTATATTGTATATATATTTTTTAAATAAATTAAAAGCACAGCAACATCATACATGCTACAATGTTAATATAATTACATAACATTTAGATAAATGTTTTTTTCTCTCTCTCTCTCTCATTATAGTAAGGAACATTTTTTTTCAATATTTTTTTTAGGGCTAAAATTTAACCTTAAATCCAAAATCCCTTTACATGGAAACTATGTCAAATCTATTTATAAAGAATAATCACATAATTAGCCAGAGAACTGGAAGTTCATGTTCCCCTAACTGGCAGGCGAATACAGAGATTGTCCTCTTCACCTCTTTTCCTGCTCTTTATCTCTTTTCTATGTCACACTCGCTCTTCCATCTCATATCCTGCACTACAATCTCTTCTCCTCTAACACACTCCCATCCGTCCTTTTCATGTGCTCTCTTTCTCACTCTGAAGTGTGTAATCGTGATGGGGGCTGGTAGGTCTTGACTGGGGGGTAGACACACACACACACACACACACATCTGTGTCTGGATCTACTGTGACAAGCGGTCAATTTGATGCATTAATGATTAGGAGAGCGTCAAAGACGCCATTTGCACACCGGCTGAGGTTGAGAAGCGTTTCACATGTGTGTTTACTGCAGAATGGAGGTGTCTGTGTGTGTGTGTGTGTAAAGTTGATTGTTCCGATGTGGCGAGATGACAGACTACAGCCCATCTGGCTTTGGGCTCTTAACGCACCCATCAGCAGAGATGTTCCAGCCCTTCACAAACACTGAGACACACACACACCGAGCACAACTGCACTTTCCCTGGCTGTTTCCTGCAGCCAATCAGATGCTGATGTGCCGCTTTGACTTCCTGGTCTCCACAGACTCTCTTAAAGTGACAGCACACAGTTTT
Organism: Sinocyclocheilus anshuiensis; assembly: GCF_001515605.1. NCBI lineage: Eukaryota > Metazoa > Chordata > Actinopteri > Cypriniformes > Cyprinidae > Sinocyclocheilus > Sinocyclocheilus anshuiensis. The sequence continues at coordinate 306,470 of NW_015555767.1, forward strand.
TGCCATCGCTCCTGAATATACACACCGCACGCACACTTTCAGAAATGCTATTAGGTATGTGTGATTTTAACACAACCTTTATAGAAAAAAATACTGTTAAACGAGGTAGGACGTTCAAACAAACACACTCACATACACACACGTTCACCAAACCATCCTTTGTGCCTGGAAAAAGATCTCCCTCTCATTTCTCTCTGCTCCGCTTGGCATTTGAGAAGCTGCCTGAGGGCATTCGGTAACCACGTCACCACACAGGGCATTGTCGATACAAAAATACTGCCAGCTGCCAATTAGGACAGACAAGACTCTCAGCCAATGAGATTGTCAGTTTGAAGAGAGAAGGCGGGAGTGAGTTTGATTACAAAAGCTGTGTCAATGAGGTGTGCCATTAGAAAGGAGGAGGGCTACTTATCGTGACAGGGAGAGATGCAGGCATTCTCACAAATGAGCACACTCTTTCTGACCCCTTCCGTTGTTGAGCGCGAACACCTCCCAGCCACACTTCTAAAGCAAAACACTGGGGCTGAGGATGGCTAGAGGTTACACGCATAAAGCACAGCAAACACCTCATAACCCACCGCCCCCGACCACGTAGTTGCTCCCTGGGGGTCTGCCGGCTTCCTCTTACTCCCTGTCATTCACATGTCCTTTGTCTTCGAAAGACAGGGAAAAACATGCGGGGGATGGATAGTAAAGGCTATACGACAAAGCCTCTTTAAGACAAATCAGTTCACTTGGTAGCTATCTTGGTAACACCCCCAGGAAGCTGTTTTCATGTAGGTACTGAGCAGGTTAAGTACAGCTCCTGTCTGCTTGAAAGGAGAAAGATTGAAATCACTGTCAGAGAGGAAAATGATTTGTCTAGTCGATTAGTTTAGAGTAAACTGTGCACCAAAAAGGCAGAAAACTAAAATCATTAAATGTGCCAACAACATTCTGTCTTGCATGGTTGCTTGGAAAAACGACACAAAACAGAACAAAAAAAGAACAAAAACAAACAAAAAAAAAACTAACTAAACAAAAAACAAAAAACTGAAAAAAAATTAAACAGAGACATTTTGAGAAAAAATATTAAAGGGGGGAGAGAGAGAGCACAGGAGAGGGTGAGAGAGATTGAGATAGTACTGGATGAAACAAGTTCAGGGCAGTTCTTCTGCCAGTTCTTCCTCCACACACATTCCTGTGGCTGCATGGGGCGCAGTGTGTGTGTGTGTGTGTGTGTGTGTGTGTAAGTGTGAGTGAGTGAGTGAGTGAGGCAACAGAGAAAGAGCTAAAAAGAGAGGACCATGTGTCAAGAAGTTTACAGAAATGATAGCACAAAAGCTAAAAAGTTAAACAACAGGAAAATAACTCTACAGAACTGTCTCTACACTGACATTTTGTCCCATTTCAAAACATATTTTGATATTTTCAGACTTTCAGGCCAAATGTCTAATATACAAATGACTGTGTCTCAGATCAATGGGTTCAACAACAAAACAACTTCTAAAACACGCTCTGATACATCTCAAAAACATCCAGAGGTTCTTCTAGAGACAAACGGGTTGAGGAAAGATGCCAAACAGTTTACATGATCACAACAGCCAGTCATTTCATCTGATCAGGTCAAATCTGAAGGAAGACCTCAAGTCTTATAATGTTTCATTATGCTCTGCCCTTCATAATTAATGAATTGAATGGAAATGAATTTTACAGCTAGACATACTGTAACCATCAACAGGAAAGATTTAGTGCAAATGCAGGTAAACCAGCATAATGTCACATAATGGGTTCCGGGTTAAATATAACTGATGAAGCATGTGAAGAATCCTGTCCATCACCACAGAAAATTATTTCACATTTTGCATTTTTGTTAGTTTTTACAATGAAATTGACAAACAGATTGACAGAAATCCACTTAAAATAACAGTCTATGAGGCAATATGGGTATGTTGCTCATAGGGCTGGGCGTTAAAACGATAATGATAATTATCGCAATATAATTTTCCTCGATAGGATTTACTGTAGTAATGCTGCGTTCAAGTTCTCCTGGGACGTTCGTACTTACGAGTTGACAAGTCGTAATTACGACGTCAGGTGCGTACAACAGGGTCTGTTAACTCTGCTTATAGAATATGAAGAGCAAAGAATTCGCATCAGGTGTGTTTTGCGTTTTTAATATTTTTAAAACATGCAACATGGCAAATCAAAAGATTTTTCACCTATAGGTGCAAAAATTATAGCATTTTCTTTTTACTTGGATTTCATTAACTAGCTGCGTAACAAGAACATGACCAATTTAAATTTATAGGACAACTAAACTATCAATTTAAACAAAAATTTACCATCAACTACAGACGTTGCATCCATGGATTCCGCCATGTTTCTCACTGACAACGCCCCCAACTCGGAAACTCGGGGCTTAAAGAAAATTTCGAGTTTCCCACTCATAATAACGACTTTGTGGTGGCGTTCATGTGCGTTCAACTCGTAAATACGATCTATCCGACATGACTTGAACGCACCATAACGCTAACTGCACTATGGTATTGTGGCAGAAATTTGTGATATTCATATAGAATTAGAACAGTTAAATTTTTATCATGGTATTGGGGTGTTTTAACTGTGGTTATCATGATCTAAATGTATGCTACTATGGAAGACCAATGGTTAATTTTAATAAAACCCAAACAGTCAGAATAATTCAATTTAACCATATAAAAATGTTGTTACACTTTTTACAGATGTTACTGTTTTTGATAATGAATGAACATAAATTTACATCTGCATCCTAAACCAAGTTGCTACTTTTGTCAACTCAAACTACTAAACTGTGCATTTCTAAGAGACAAAAAAATTATATTGTTAATTATATTATTAATGCCTGCACTGCAAACCGATCTGAAGATACGTATAAGTCAGGCAACACAAACCCGCTTCATGATTTAAACAATATCACTCATTAGAACATGCAGAAACTAAGGAATTCATTTTTCTATTAATATATTTATTTTGTTAAGGAAAAATTTACTTTTACCTAGGAGCAACAATCTGCCTTTAAACTTGAAAGAAATAAAGATTTGAAATGTATCGTGATTAGGCATGGGCCGATTACCAGTTTCAAGGTATACCATGATTTGAATATTTCATGGTTTCAAAACCACTAATATTTTCCGTTATACCGTTCCTGCGGTATGCGCTGTTATCATGTCTCCTCAAAGACTGAAAGTGTAGGAATCCCTCAGGTTGAGTGCAGTGTAGAGAGTAACACGATTCTCCTCCTTCTGTTGGTGCGAGCGAGCGGTCAGTCACGTGTGTGTAGGATGGACGAACTTAAGGAGCTGCCCCCGGAACTTACGCGATCAGCAACCGGCCGTTTTTTGTGTTATTGCAAGTCGTCTGTGTTCTGGACTTGCACAAACTGCGTTGCAATGCAATCATTTTCCAAAATGTCATTTGTGTGAAAATATGAAGTCTGTAAATGCCCGTTAACACAGGCCAGAGACCCTGAAGACGGACGCAAAGAGAAAAATACTGTAGCAGGTAGATCACTCACTGTTAATGATGCACGAACTATTGGAAGAAAATCCTCAATATTGATTTGGGGGTTTATATGAATGTGTTTCTGAGGGGAACTGACTGTCTTCACAAAAGTTTACGTGGTATTTTCTTTTCATCTCGTCTCTGTATAGTTCATATTAAAGCAGTGTTTCAGCGCAGTGCCGCTTTGTTTACAGCTGTAACCAAGGAAACGATGTATCTGGTGTTCCAGAAGCGCCTCCTGCTGTCAGAGAGTGAATCTGCGTCTCATTCAGAGCCTGTTCCTAATATTCTGTATGTTTCTCAAAAACAAAATATATTGTGTTCAGCGGGAAAAGTGTTTTTTTTTTTTTTTACCCAGTCATTTAAAAATAACACATTTTAGAGCTGTAACAACAATACCGTGATATTTTTGCTTCAGGTTATCATACCGGCAAAATCTCATACGGACCATGCCTAATCGTAATAATGATCAATATCGGCTGATATGAACATTTATATCGTGAATTTTCTTGGCCATATCGCCAGCCCTAGTTGCACCGTAAACCTCCACTGTAAGTGGATTTCTGCCAGTCAGTTGGAATTATATGGTTATTTACTTTTACAAAACTGAGACATAAAATGAATTTCTGTGGTAATAGACTGTTGGCAGAGCTAAAATACTTGAAGTTTCTTGATTTCACAAAGATGCAGTTAAACCACGTATCAACTGCACCACTGGGGTCAATACAGAGGGAAATATTTCCTTTGATGCATTGATCAGCATAGCACTTCTCGTTTTCTCACCTTGGAACATTTTCAATCGGTTTGCCAATATTCCTGAATTGAGACAATTTTCATCCCAAAATGATTTCTTGACTGCAATAAACCAGAGAACACCACTTGATAACTATCATGCTACTGGTGTATCATGCATAGCATACTGTATGTACAGTAGCTAAGCCAATGAAGTGACACTAATCAAACTAATCAAAGCGATTCTGGTTTTCTGGTTTATTTGTAGATAAAAGATCCCAGGAAACCCATGATCACATTTCATGACAACCCTTAACCTCACACAAACAGATAAATGTCACACCTCAAACACACCAAGAAAAAAAAAAGTCACATAGAACATAGTAAAGATGAGAAGTGATATCAGTGTTTGTGATCATAATAAAAGGATCACTGTTATCATTATCATCATCATGCCAAGCTCTACATATTCATGCATAAAAAACTCTCAGATAGTTACACACATCTGAAACCTACACAAACTGAAGACATCATTGAGAACCAGTTTACACCTGGTTTATGCCTTGTGCAAGTGAACCAAAATAAAGCAAAAATGCCATATTGTAACAGTTTAGTTTCAAAATACAATTCCATGTATTTTGAAACAATTGTAACAGTAAAAATAGTGACAAAAATATACATCTAACAAATTGCTTCACACAAAAACAACACACAGAGCTTATATTTTACTGTGATTAAATATTTTCACCAAACTGTTCTCCATGAAATTTACTTAAACACTTTTTTTTTTTTAAATGTCCTCAACTCAAAAGCATCTATACGGCACAATAACCTTCCACTTTGCTAGATTTGTGCATAGTGCAAAACAAACTTGCACAAAGAACTTCCGTCCAACCTCCACAGTTTGCTAATATTAATAAGAAATGCATTTGAAGTTTTATACATATGGTTGAAAAGTTTGGGGTTGGTAAGATTTTTAATGTTTTTGAAATATGTCCCACCAAAGCTGCATTTAAAATAAATAAATAAATACATAAAAAATACAGTAAAACAGCAATATTGATAAATAATATTGCAATTTAAAATAACCGTTTCTATTTTATTCCATTTTAAAATGTAATTTATTGCTTCAGTGTCACAAAATCCTTCAGAAATCATTCTAATATGCTGATTTGGTTATTATAAATAATACTTTTGTGGAAGTGATAGTGGACAGTGATACTTTTTTTCCAGGAACAATATAAATGTCTTTACTGTCACTTTTGATCAATTTAATGCATGCTTGATGAAGAAAAGTAATCATTTCTTAAAAGAAAGTCTTGCTGACCCCATATTTTTAACAGTAGTGTATGTTTTAAAAGCTTTAATATAATTTCAGTACCCTGACAACTGCCCGGAATAAACAAATTTAGTTCACAGTGACAAGCTGATTAAAGGCACTCGTAACAAACAGCAGCATTATGTCACTGTCTCCCAATGCTGGAAATCAATACTCACTAAAATAACATGGAATTAAAAGATGTTTCAAATAAACATGTAAAACCAAAATAACTCTTACCTGTACCCATAAAGAATCAGAGCAGGAGAGTGCCAGGAATAACATGAGGGGGAAAAAAATAAAAGAATCATGATTACTGCGATGAACCTAATTATTTATTACATTCTTTATTCGCTCATTGTAGTGTTGAAGATTTTGTTTTGGTATAAACACATAAAATCAGAGCATCTTTTTTTTTTACAAACTAACATCACATAAAAGATAAAGAGATAAAAAAAATACTGTAAAATACACACACATACTGCATATAAGCATTAACTCCACAGCAATCAACCAACACAAAAAGGCAGAAAGTATATCCCGCCCCCACAACAACCGCAAAAGAGAGACTGATGCCCTCACACAACTAACCGCATCACAACTTTACGCCATTCCTCCAGGCCATTAGGGGCCACTAACACAATCCTTCTGCTCCAGACTCACTGATCTATTGCATTATTCAACATGGACCTCTTGTAATTTTTTTTTTAATAAACATAAACTTGAATCAATTCAGCATAGGGCTGCACGTTTAATCGAAATTAAATCAGAAACGCGATCATTTGCGATTAGGCAGAAGCTGCGATTGTCATGCGTATCTTTCAGTGAAGCACGGTTCTGTGATCAGTAGTAAATCTCCATGCGAAGGCCAGAGGGCGCTCTCGCGCTGAAACTCCAAATATGCCTCGCAGAAGAAACCCAGGAAATCCCTATAGCAGTTGCTGAATAAACAGAAGATTTCATTAATTCAACGTGACTAATAAACACACAACTACGACAATATATGGTTTATTTGAGTTCGTCTTATTATAATGTTTATTATAATAAAGTATATAATAATGCAATGACAATCGACATATAGCCTTTATCACTGCTTAGAATACTATGAAATATGTTGCGTGCCTTATTCTGTGTAAGAAGCCACATCATCTCACTGAAGGATTTACTTAAAACACTCGACTGATTTTATGAAGTGAGTTTGGAGTAAAAACATGTTATTAAATGTGGTATTTTCACGTGCTTTCAGATGGAGCAGCATTTACTACACAGAGCTGTAGTTCACTGACAAGCTACACAAACAGCTTTCATAATCGCAGAACGATTTCTTCGATTTCATAATCGCGCGATTAAATCGTCTGCGATTATGAACGCAATTTTGCGTAGCTTGTCAGTGAACTACGGCTCTTTGTAGTAAATGCTGCTCCATCTGAACGCACGTGATAGAGATTTACTACTGATTACAGAACCGGCTTTACTGGCAAGATACGCATGACAATAGCATTTGATTAATCGTGCAGCCCTAATTCAGCATGTTATTACCTTGACCTTCCATTTCCAGTGTGAGGAATAAACCATTGGTAATATCACCTGCAATTTTTAAAAGCTCCTTCTTGACTAAGGGTGCTTTCACACCTGTAGATCGATTGCTTCGTTCCGAAACAGGGATTAAAATTATTACAATGTTGCTTGTTATTCTTGGTACGGTTCGCTTTCACATGGCAAAGTTTCTAAATGGACCAAATTTGTTAATACAAGTCACGCACGAGTAAACTGTTTTCTCATTGGTCAAAGTTCCACGGTTTATATTCCGGGATTCCACTTAGCTCTCACGGCTGTCATCCGTCAGGATGGAACTACAACAGCTTCGCAGGCTTATTGTTTTTTTTGTTTTTTTACATTTTTATTCAGGTTTTTAAATTTTTATTTGTTTATATTTTAATATTTCCTGTTTACATTTTGTTGAAATTCTAGTAACTGTTGTGTTTGTCATTTTTATTAGTTTTAAATGTTTTATAATTTATTCGTTTTTTGAATATATCTATATATTTTAATTTTTATTTTATTTTTGTTTTAGTTATTTTACTACATTACTAAATATTTAAACAATGAAAACAGGTAAAAATAAAATAAATGTAAAAAAAAATTGGGGGGGATTTTTAAAAATGATTTCAGTTAACTATAATGACTCTGATACTACGCTCTACATATACAAATACATACTTCACTAAGGATGGTAAAGTACATACTTTTGTCACATACTTTGTGTTCATAAGCATTAGCATACCCAACTTAATTAGCATAAAATTCATTATTACACCACTTTTAAGCTCATATATTTAAAAACTGTTGTGGCAGCCTTTGCATCACAATCCTTGTGATGCCCTGCAAAGGTGAGGAGATGAGAGAGATGAAGCAGATCACTCGGATTGAGAGTTACATAAACGCAGACTTTGTGTGTGTGCGCATGTGTTAGCGGCAGTCCAAGAGAGAGAGAGAGAGAGATTTGACGCATCAGTACACAAGACTGCATAGAGTAAGAGTTGAAGTGTGTTGGTGTAGGGGTTTTGCAGCAGTGGACCTGTGTCTCAGGCACATGCAGTGTAATCTTCTTACTGTCTGTGGGTGCGAGCTCACTGCTGCCATTATATAACTGCTAATACATACACACAAAACAGCAACTGTCAAGCCATGCCATACCCTGACCTCTAACACACTTACACTCATACGGTTCAGAATGGATGTACACACTTGACATCAAAAGTCACTGTCAGTGTCCTCCCTTCCTCTTTAATATATGTCTCTGTATGCCCTGAGTGTCTGTCTCCATCATCAGTTGATAAGTACACATTACTTGACAAATGATACAAATACCCCATCTATTGAAAACAGGAACGCACCAATATTAAAATCATACACTATTCACTAAAATAAATAGTGAAATTAGGCATCATATGAAAACATGAAAAATGGAAATTAATTTTGAGATTTGCTAAAGATTATATTTAACAGAGTTATTAAATTATTAACTGAATTAATTGCATTAACCAAGTAGATTTTATATATTATGTTAAAATATATGTAATATGATATATATTAACATTATTTAGTGTAATGAGCAAAGTGTTCTTTTATTGTTCTTGTTTGTTTGTTAGTTATCTTTTCTGGAGATGAATGTATTACAGACACTTTGTAAAGACATTTCACTCTTTGTAAAAGGGACTGACAGTTACTTTGTAATTTTTTGTCATGATTTTGAGTTACCGGTCTTTTATCTTAGCCACTTTTAAAAGTCTGTGGCTAATTTAATTTATATATATATATATATATATATATATATATATATACATGGAGCACATCTCTGGACACAACTGTCACAGATCTCCCATATGCTTCTGAAAAATGACGACTTGTAAAAGCTCTGGTAAAATAAAATTGCAAAGTTGACAATTTCCCAAAGGTTTACTGAACTAAACACTTCACAGACTTCACAGAAAAGTTTTGACTCAGTACAATTGTTGCCCATTGTAGTTATGGATTGTTTAATAACAAAATATTAAGCTAAACAATCACAAATGAAAGAAACCCTACACAAAGAAGATGTGCATGTGCTTGAGCAGTCATATGCGTAATGTGAGTTAGAGCCTGGCTTGCCTCGTTTCCCAATTCTATTCCCCCTTTACACCCCATTTAATGTTCAAAGCTTCAACAAAATAAAACATCCCTGTAAATAAAGACACAAGCAAAGATTTAACATTCCTTTCCACTTATCAATTGTTCATATCAATGTTCTTGAAATGAGAAGTCCTGCACTGCACAGCCTGAGAGAGATTATTTGGCCCAAACTTAAATTAACCAGAGTTCCACATTCATCATCCTTTGTGTAGCTACACTGACTTGAGTGTTTTGATCAAACTCAGATCTGCTGGGGGATGCGTATTGTATAAGCTTATCCATCAGGGGTCTATATGGAGTAAAGTTTCTTATATAGGGTTTAGGGTCAACACAGTTTCACAGGTGGTTTACCATAAAACCACATACAGTGAAATAAAAGGGCAATATCTTCATGAAGGGAATACTAGAATTTAATCCCTTCTGAAGGAAATGGAAAAACATCCTGTAAGTACATTGACGGAATCTTACTGGCTACAAAAGATGGACACAAAAAGAAAATGTGGAGTCATGTTTCTGTCATTTTATCTTGTTTCTTAATTATGTCATCAATACATTGACATTTTAGTCAAAACAAATGTGAAAAAGGTTGTATTTTTCCTAATCAGTTTATCTTGACTTTCAATACCTTCCATGACTGTGTTTTGTTCAGTTTCACATATATTTAAGGGAGCAAGTGCTGATGATCCTTGGATAACACCTGTTTGCGTAAAGGAGGGTTTTTGTGCTTACGAGACCACTAAAGCAAAGCACCATTAAAGACTGAATCCCAAGAAGAACCGTGAACTGAACTGCCCTCGAGTGTCCTCATCTTGTCTGAGCTGCTGATAATCAGATGGCTCCTTCCCTCTCGCTTGAGCACAGAAAACGTCGTTCATTGTTAGAACATTACTGTTTAACAAGACAACAAAGCTGGCGTTTTGAAACATATAACTTTGTTCACCTTTGTTTCAACCGACTGGGGTGATTATTTGAGCCGAGTCTGTCAGATGTTGAAAAAGAAAGGCAACATGGAGACTAATGAGTGTGTGGATTTAGTCTGAAGAAGGATTTGTGGAGAGATATAGCAGTGTTTTGCTGAATTAAGTTTTTGGTTTCCCATTTATTTTTCATGGTTCCCTTGGGTATTTGGCAAATAAGTATATCGGCACACACCAACAAGCTCATGACATACAAACAAACAACTGATTAGTGCATCCTGTACTGCCTCTGGCTTTTCCTTTCATTGATATAAAAGCATCTACAGAATGAGAGGAGATGCGGTTGAGTAAACAGGCATTCTTTGTCGACTTTTCATTATTAAAAGTGTAGTTCACTTTCAAATAAAAATTTCCTGATAATTTACTCACCCCCATGTCATCCAAGATGTTCATGTCTTTCTTTCTTCAGTCGAAAAGAAATTAAGGTTTTTGAGGAAAGCATCCCAGGATTTTTGTCCATATAATGGACTTCAACAGTTACCAAACGGTTGAAGGTCCAAATTGTAGTTTCAGAGCATCTTCGAAGGGCCCTACACGGTACCAGACAAGGAATAAGGGTGTTATCTAGCAAAACGATCGGTCATTTTCTAAAAAACATAAAAATGTATATGCTTTATAAACACAAATGCTAGTCGTGCACTAGCTCGACTTCACGCATCACGTAATCACGTTGGAAAGGTCACTCGTGACGTAGGCGGAGGCACCGACCCAGCGTTTATAAAGTGAACGTGCAAAGAAAGTCAAATGCCCTTTACAAAAAAAGGTAAAACAACAATGTTGGTCAATTTTGAAGTTGGAGGAGAAAATGAGATGGAGTTTTTCGCCCTACCCTACCTTTCTGAACCGGAGTACACAGACGAAGTGCTGACCAAGCATGACCTTTCCAACAGGATTACGTAATACGTGTAGACGAGCATGCGCAAGCAGAGCTAGAGCAAGATGAGCATTTGTGGTAAAAAGTATATAAATGTTTATTGTTTTAAGAAAATGGCCTATGTTTTGGCTAGATAAGACCCTTATTCCTCGTCTGGTACCGTGTAGAGCCCTTTGAAGCTGCACTGAAACTGCAATTTGTACATTTTTGCAGCTCTGTGGATCTTCGGATAAACCAAAAGCAAATTATACAGTTATACAGTTTATATGGTTCTCACGTTATATGACTTGGCAGACAACTAGGTGTCCAGCTCGTCAGTGAACAACGGCTCTGTGTAGTTAATGCTGCTCAATGTGAAAGCACGCACGTGATGGAGATTTACCGCTGATTACAGAACCGGCTTTTCTGACATGATGCGCATTAAATATCGCATGCGATTTATCGTGCAGCCCTAATATATATATATATATGTTGGAAGGTCAACTAAAGATATTGGTAAGGATTAATTGACTAATCAGAAAATAATAAACAGATTCAATGTTAAAAATAACTGATAGATTAATCAATTAATCAGAAAAAATACATCGATAAATGAATCGATCATCAAAATAATCGTGTTACAGCCCTACTCTGAACTCATGTTTGAAGCCATTATAATGCCCACATATGTATATTTATGTCAAAATAAACCTACAATATCAACTACAGTTAATCCAAGTAAGGGATAATGTATAGTCAGTCAGTAATTATCGCAAAATAAACCTTACCAGGGTATATTATCATTACATGGCTACATATCAAATTCGCAAGTAAATGGACATGAAATATTGATTTGAGTTGAAATAATTATATCATGTGAGAAGAAAGACACCACAGAGTGATACGAGAGACATGAAAGCATTACAGTGAGATTGGCTGCCAGGACGACAGTCAAATATGACTTAGTAGTCATTATACAAAACTATCTGAGAACTGCAGAATGCCATAACCAAGTACTCCAACTAGATACTAAATACTATACTAAATGTACTTATTAAAAAAACGAATGTCTTACTGATTAATGTTATCACAAGTGTTATTTTAGTATCATTTTTATACACCATTGTAGTATTTACTAATTTTTAAATGTTCTTTTCAATATATATTTTAATATGTATTTTTCAATTTAAGTCATTCTGTTATAGTGGTGGGCGGTATGACCAAAAATTTATTTCACGGTATTTTTCCAAATTATACCGGTTTCACGGTATATGACGGTATTTATTCATTTTTTTCCATGCATGCCCGGGTGTAAACCACATTTTCTATTGATTGAGAGAAGAAATATGCTACTGCAGTAGATTGACTTAGAATGCCCTATTTTACTGTCATGATGAGTGAATATTGTAGAAAAATTCCACTCTAAATAGTGACGAAACACGACCCATTTATACATGTTAACCAGGAGTCACTGAGCTGATGGCAGGGGGCGGTGGATATTTGTGGTCAATGTGGATATTGTGGACGAGTTCTTGTCATCACATTCTATTAGTTCTACAGCTTCAGTTTCCGAACTTTCACGCTTAGTAACACATACAGCTGTGTCCTCGCCACAGTGCAACAGTGAATAGAGACCCCCCCCTCAAACGCATTCCGAACATTATTTAAACGAAACCGGTATTGCGGTATTTTAAAAATTCATATCATAAGAAAAATAAACACCGGTATTTGGTATGAACCGGTATACCGCCCAGCACTATTCTGCTATGTGCTTTTGTTATTTTTTAGTTTCTATTTTGATTATAGATAAATATAAATTAAAAAGCATTTCTCATTTCTATTTTTAAGTTCATCAAATATTTATGTTTTCATTTTATTTCAGCTTTATTTCAATTACCGAAAATTATTTCAGTTTTAATTTTAGTTAACAATAACAACACTGGTTATCACAATCCTGGCTGTTACCACCACTTTATAAAAGCATAAAACTCATTAAGAGATTGTGTGTTTTCATTGTGTGTTTTGTGCATATATCTTGTGCATATATCTTATATATTAACTTGTGCATATGATCAGCTTTGAGCAGGAATATAGTCTTCTTTGCTACATCTGGAACGCCAGACATTTAAAAAAATAAATGAATAAAAATGTGTCTGCCGTTTCTCCTGCCCCATTAGTTTTCTGGCTCACCCTGCTGTCTAAATCACACATTTGGCCAGTTTAAATGTTGAACACATCCAGTATTCATGCAGAAGTTTGCAAATACTGCTGGAGACAGCACCTAAATAGCGCTTGACCACAGTTCAAGATCAATACAAGCAGAACACAGAGTTTCCCTGGAGCCACTTTCTGTCGCACACTTCAGCCTCCTGCTCTGGGTTTAACGGTGTCGCAGTAATTAGCGGAGATGGTGTAAGCACACAACTCATGAAAAGTACAATGTCTTCTTGCCCACACTTCACAAGAGATAACTGCACAAACAGCACGAAACAAGAAAGAACCAAACAAACAAGTAAAACACTAAATGTAGCTGGATCTTTTTATGTCCCACTGAAGTGTGCATGCTACAATAACCTTGAACCAATACAAATATACAAATGCCTAGACTTGTTTTCAAAGGGAACACTTTTATGAAACAATCTCTCTTCTTCCCTTTCTCCTATTACTCTCTCGTACTTATCCAAAGCTACAAGCAAACCTTGAGCTTAATGAAGAATTAATGAGGAATTTTCGCATGCTCAAAAAAAAACTGCAACTGCATTCTCTTTCCATGAGATCAAATTCCTATCCTCATATTCACAGCGAAACTATCAACTAAATCAATATAAAAAAACTCACTGACCCTGTGTAAGAGTAAACATTGTGACATCTACGTAACTAAACATGCCTTCACAAGGATGTGTCAACCCTCTTTCTAAAAAAGACAGACATACAGACAGATAGATATTAAAATAAAAATACTAATTTAAAAAAAACAGTAATTCAAAATTAAAAAAATTAAAAGAAATAAGTTTGTTTAAATAAATAAATAAATTTCTATTTTTATAATTATTTAGGCAAAACTTACAGCATGCAAATAAATATACTTTTACCCTATGCAGATTTTTTTAGCCTAAAATATTACTATTAATGAACTATTACAATTTATTAACTTCAAACTCACAAACTGAATGCTTAAACAGACCCAGCATTCAAAAAAAAAAGAACAACTCTACAGAACAAATAGATACATAAATATGTCTTTGAATGGAAAAAAAGAACAAATTAGCAGCTCTCTCCATTTCTACTGCTGATCTGAGAAACATTTCTTATTATCATCAATGTGCAACACAGTTGTGCTGCTTAATATTTCTTTAGAAACTGCTTTTTTCAGGATTCTCTGATGAATAGAAAAGTTCTAAAGATCAACACTTAATTGAAATCTTTTGTAACATTTTAAATGTCTTTACTTTCACTTTTGATCAATTTAAATGCATCCCTGCTGATAAACAGCCGTTTATGCTGTCTTACGAAGCTCAATTATAAGTAAGAGAAAACGATTCAGATCAAAAACCTCAGTAAAGCCTGATCCCGGACCATTTAAAAAAGCCTGTGTTGTAACGGCTGCAGAGCTGGACAATATTCATCAAAGCTTCATGGTAAAAATAGCATTTGTGAACACACGTACATCTACAATTATTCAATAATTAGGTCCAGAGAACACAGGGGCAAGGAGTCAATCAATGGTCCATTAAGTTTCTGAAAAACAAACACTTTCAAAAGTATGTTGTTCCAAAAACGTACACACCATATGCTGATCTGTCTGTGTGCAGCTGTGTTTATTAGACTTGTGATGATGACTTTAGATTTGTCATCCATGACAATTATAAAATATGACAAAAGCTTAGAGTTGGTATGTTTGAATAATTTCCATGAATCAGTTCAAATGGTCCTTTTATTTATTCAACTCAAAATTTAGATTCAGCTATTTGTTTGTATTGTTACAAAAAAAAAAAAGTTCAATTAAGCCCCTGTTTGCATTTAGCATATGTAATCATGCTTTTTGTACTGTTGCAAATTTGCAAGATGCGATGTGAAATTTACTGTAATGGTGCAGATAGACCTATTGTACTTTGTTTCTGATTCAGGTTGAAGTTCGCTAAAATGAGGAAGAGGCCCAAGAGGAAGGAAATGAGTTAAGAAACAACAAATGTCCATTTTGTAACAGAACATACAAATTATATGTTTCACATTATATGAATACTGAAAGATGACCACTACAGGGCCATGTAAAAATAGCTTCTACCTTAATAGTTTAAAGTTCCTAGTCAAATGTAACAAAAAAGATCAAGTAATAAGGTTACTTCATTAGCACTGTTTTTTTGTGTGCATGCATATGTGTGTGTGTGTGTGTGTGTGTGTGTGCGTCCAGCATGTAAAAGCTTGTTGATCTGGTCTAAGCAGAAGTGAAATGCTAAAACAAGGCCTAAGCTCACTCTGTGCAGATCACCAATGACAGATAATCCTATCAGCGCAAAAGTTCATTTTGAGAGGGTTGATGCCGCTATGCTTATCCTGCATAGTCCATGCCGAATTAAAGTGCAAATGGTTCTTACAATAACAATGGAGGCTATATAAAGAGCTGTTCAAAAGTCTGGGGTCAGTTTTATTTATTTATTTTCTTGAAAGAAATTCATGCTTTTTTTTCAACAAGAATGCATTAAATTAATCAAAAGTTACACTAAAGACATTTATAATGTTACAAAAAAAACATCCATCACGGTTTCCACAAATATATTAAGCAGCACAACTGTTTTCAACATTGATAATGATAAGAAATGAAGAATCATGTGACACTGAAGACTGGAGTAATGGCTGCTGGAAATTCAGCTTTGGCATCACAGGAATAAATTACATTTTAAAACATACTGAAGTAGAAAACATTTATTTTATATTGCAATAATATTTCACAACATTACTATTTTTAATGTATTTTTGAACAAATAAATGCAGCCTTGGTGAGCATAAGAGACTTCTTTGATCAAAAAATCTAGTGCAATGACATGGCCTTTAGGAAACTTAAAAGGCATAGAAAAGTAAAGAATACACTTATGTTGTTGTTCTCCACCTCACTTTTTAAGATCAACATGGATAAAATGTGTGAAGGCGTCGCAGCATGGGTGTTATAAGGTGGCTTTTGACCAATGACACGACAGGATTCCAACATTGGGATTATGACAACACTACTGTGTGCGTACAGACTGGACATGGATTAGTATGTGGTGCATTTAGCGTTTCACATGCAAATGCCAGAGATGTGTTCATAAATAGTACATGCCTTTTTATGGGTGAGAAGAGAAGCATGTTCAACTGTTCATTGCTTAAAAACAGCAATTTCAAAATGTAAATGTTTAATCCAATGTTACATGCCGTTTCTTAGAAATTGCTAGTAAAATTTCACATAATTACAATGTGAAAAATGTTTCGACATAAATCCTACATCAAAAAGTGGTTCCTTTAATACAAATGCGTTAGCGACTGAATGAAAGATCATGGTTGTGTTCGACACAATCTGGTCATTCATATGATGACTCCTGATGAGTGTTTGGCCCTGGTCAGCTCCACAGACAAAGAGGACAAGGAGCCGTTCGTGTGCCTTGAACATTGTGTATGTTGTGTCTGTGCACCAGTTTCTGTGCGACTCAAGGCTAAAGCAGTAGGAAACCTTGCCATGGAGGAGCTGCATGAGTGTATGTGTGTGTCTGTCTGATGACACTCATCTATATTTAACCGGCTCTCTTATATGGTATGAAAGAAAGGCAGAGGCAGAGACTGACTTCCAGGCATCTTCCTAATCAATAATGAAGCGGTTTGCAGTTTGTCTTCAAACAAACACACACAACCCTGATAAGATGATCCAAAGATTTTTTGGCTTTCTTTTCCCTTCAAAGATTGACTATTAAACTTCACTTATGGGTAAAATACTCACTCTTTTGCAGAAAGGTATATATTGTGTATCAGATTTTCTAACTAGCAATAGTCTGAACAAACGGTACTTCTATCCAGGTCTTGGGACAAGTAGTATCTTCTTCAGCCTTTGCTCCACTTGTCTATTACAATTACAAAAAAATTCCCCATGTCACTTGACCTTATATAAGATGCTCAAAGAATGGACACTCTGAACAGATGATGTGTCATCGGTACTCAAAGATCCAACATGAAAGAAGATGGTCACATGAGATGCTTAACAGAGATGGTGAAAAGATGATCAAGTGAGCTGTGAATCACTTGTTTTCCTAGAACAAGCTTTATAGGAGACTTCACGGTTTCTGGATCAGTCTTTGCATCTGAAGCGCTGAGATGATCGGTGACCAATGCGATGATGTCGGAATTGATCATACTGGAACTGGTCAAACATAATGGACTTTAGTATGCACTCCATCTCTCGTTCTTTCTTCATTTCGTTCTCTCTCTAACGTCCAAAGATCACGAAATAAATAAATAAATAAAATGGAACTTTCACAGACACATATTAACACTTCTGCCGTCTCATCCAGATGTGATTTTACACAATGTGTAAGGACACTGGCATAGCATGTAACTACAAAAGTGCTAAGATCAAGTTTCAACTGCCAGTACACATAGAAAGCATGAGAATCCTATAGCAGCTGCTGTCAATGCACTGTACAGAAGTCACAATATCGGGAAGTAACATCATTACGTCTAATATTAGTGCTGAAAAAACACCAGGGTGTTGCGACTGTGAAAAATTACTTGGGTGCACTGGTGCGAGAGATTTCTGACACCTGATCAAAACTCACGAACTTACACAAAATCCCACCAGAAAACCCTGTAATGCATCTAACCTTTTAAAGAACTAGGCTACTTCTGAACTACTGATCTGTGAAGCATTACATAATGTTTTTAATGATATTATATAAGAATGAACATTACCAATTTGTTTATTAGATGTTCATGATGAATCAGTGCTGTTGTTTGGTGCAAAACAAAAATAATAAATAAAATAAAATACAGAATATAAACTAATTAAAGTCCTGTGTCAAGAATTAGGTATATCTTACGTTTCTGAATTTGTAATAAATCATAATTCAATTTTGCGGTGCTTATGCGTGTTACATTTTGACGGAAAACCAAACTTCTGAACTTTCTACAAATGTAAATGTAAGTGTAGAGTCAGTGGCAGAGCTTGTCTATTCAGTATCTAAGTGCAAATGACAAAGCCTGGGTTAAGTGCAAGCTCTACAAATTGGATAAAGCCTAACTCAAACAGCTTCAAAGAGAAAATCGATGCAAAATGGCCAGAAATTGTTAATGGCATATTTATTCAGTTATTTTGCCACAGCTTTTCTTCCCAAATAATATCACTATATATTTCAGAGACTAGTCTGCTCAGTAGGCCTTGAGGAGGTGGAACTCATGACCACTATTAGGACCTGAATATACAATATCAGGAGCAGAAAAAAAACAAGTGCACATAAACATCAATGCAGAAAAGTTTCAAATGTTCATTTTAAAATGGCCAGCACTGACCAAAACAAAAAAAAGCATACTTCTTGCAAAACATATTGATTGTGCTTTTGGCAAAAGAAATGATGCATATTTTTATGAGCCTTTCTTGAAAAGCTATCAAACCTTTTTTGCGCCTGGAGAGTTTTGACTCTTCTCCATATAGATACATATATTCCATCTGTTGGCTATGATACTGTACAAGTGTCACCTAAACCACAATAAGGCATGAAATCACCTGGTGTAAGAGTGAAGCATGAGGACTTCACTGGATCACTTCACAGTCCACACAAGTTTAAAGGGTGATAATATACTTGTGAACAGCAGGAATGATGAAACAACATCTCACTGGTCCAAGAATTAACAGACGTAATACTAAATATTCACTACTAATGTCCAGCAACTTGATTATTCTATAGGACAACGACTAGTTGTGAGCACAAACAGGTCTCGTGCTCTGTAAAGCTGAGACGGACTTTGTTTCGGTCTCTCTGAGAAAACAGTGGGTTTCCTGACACTGAGCCCTTGCGTGTGGACATACTACAGCAGGTGTATATGTCTGTGTGTGAACGCACAGCAGAATATGGATCCAATAAGCCTCAATATTAAAAATGCCCAAAGACAGCCATATAGGATATCATCTCGTTTGAAATGTTTTGTGGTGTGTATGTAAGAGATGGTGATGAGAAATCACACTCACAGTGATATTGATTTAACTGCATGGACTATGTGCTGCAGTGTTGACATACACCTTGTCCTACATTCCAGTGGAACATGTGTACATGCATACCAGCATGAAAGTGTGTGCTGCAACGATAACACAGCAGAAAGCATGAAGTGTGATTAAGGGAGGTCATAGTGCCAGTAACAGTGGTAGTACAGCATTGTTGGCAGGAAAATACTCAGTGTTGTTGTTAATAACTAAATCAAAAACTATTAAAAAAAAAGTTTTCCTTCATTTAGGTGAAGTTAAAAACGTACATGATATTAGATGAAAAACAAAAATTTGAAATGTTACTAAAAATTACTAAAACATGAATTTAAAAAATATTGCTATTTAGCTTGTGACAAAAAATGACAAAAGCACTAAACATAATTACTAAAACTTAAAGTAAAATAAAAAAAACAGAAATCTAAATATTAAAATTAATTCAAGATACTATCATACTACATAAATAACAGTAAAATAACACAGAAAACACTATACAGATGTACCTGAAAAGTATTCAGAAGAGTAAAACTGTACATTGTGTAATTTAAGACTTTGAGGCTGTACATATTTTCTCCTCCCTGTTCTGCACAGACAAAAGGTGCGAGAATTCCGGTAATTGACTCCAGTAACATTACTTCCCTAACTAGCGCTCTTGGGTTAGTTTCTGTTTATAACTCATTTAACAAACAGCAGGTACAGATTGTAGTGCAACTTGTGCACTACATTCCAAATTTTCTGATGTTAGCTTTGTGTGAGAAAGAGATTGAATTTCACTCATTATCTTGGCCTTCCCAAGTAGTTGCCAGTTTCTGGTCTCCATTGACTTCTATAGTAATTTTTTTCCATACCATGGGAGTAAACGGGGGACCAGAAACTGTTTGGTTACCAACATTCTTCAAAATATCTTCTTTTGTGTTCAAAATAAAAAAAGAAGCAAACTACTAAATGTTTGAAACTACTTGAAGGTGAGTAAATGATGACAGAATTTTCCTTTCTGGGTGAACTATCCCTTTAAGGCAAATAATTCATTGGTTTAAAACATTCCCTGCAGCTTTTCTGACCACTGAAATGCTAACATGCAGACACGCACAGTGAGACGCATCACACACATTTATACCTGCACTACCAGTCTTGTAGGCCTCCTCGCAAACACATACAGAAGACAAGAAAGTTACACAGTGGTAATATGCTCTTCGAGTGGCTGACGTCACAAACCTCGTGTAACCCTGCCAACTCAGGAGTTAAATTTAGATCTTGGGCACTGGTCCCAGACACTGCAAAACAATGTGATACCGCAAGCACTGCTTTAGCTAGAGAATACACACACGACTGCTGGATGTGACTTCAGGACTGATAAAATGTGCACACAG
Source organism: Sinocyclocheilus anshuiensis (assembly GCF_001515605.1). NCBI lineage: Eukaryota > Metazoa > Chordata > Actinopteri > Cypriniformes > Cyprinidae > Sinocyclocheilus > Sinocyclocheilus anshuiensis. The sequence continues at coordinate 327,132 of NW_015555767.1, forward strand.
ATGCATTAAACACACTTGAAGGGAAGTATTGTTAACTTTAAGAACTGCAACTTGGTTCAGAGGTGAGTTCGTTCTGAAAACTAAACTTTCAGAGAAAGACATGAAGTCTCAAATGTCCATAAGCCAACATGAAGCGATTGGTCCTGTAGATTTCTGATGCTGCGTTTTGTTTTTATAAAATCTACAAAGGCCTTGTTAATACGTGGTATTAAAATCCATTTCAGACAATGCATTAGAGATGGGATAGCACTAAATACAGGTTTCAAAATACCGGCTCGATTTAATTTGGACCCTACAGTAACAGACCAGTGTTGTTTTTGTTAACTAAAACTATTCCAATTGTTTTCATGATTTGAAAGAAATCTGAAATAAAATCAAATGTAAATATTAGATGAAAAACTGAAACGTACAAAACTTACAAATTTGGCAACTAACAGAATTCAAATAAGTTTAAGTTGAAAAACTAAAATCACTAAAAGTCAAACTGAAATAAAATACAGCTAAATAGATTTTAAATAAATAAAATTAAAACTTAAATTAAAAATGAAAAAATTAAACCCAATTCGAAATATTAATATGTAATATATGCATAATACTAAAAATAACACTAACAGACTGATGTAGTGAATGATGCATGTAGTGACTACATTAAGAGACCCTCGCTTTGACGAATCTAAACAAAAAGTGGACGAAGGAGATGCACATTAGAACCAGGTGAAAACAACAAGTCTCAACTGCCTACCTATGATTTGATCACCCAAAACAGATCTCAATACGAGATGTAAAGGAGGCCTCAAAGAGATACTACTGGAGTCCTGAACCTCTGGGCTGAAGACTGCAAGGTTGCACCCTCCTTATCTCTTAGGGTTAAGATAAAATGTCATCACCTTACACTGGTTTCAAACTGATCTGCCATGACACACATGACTCACAAAGACTTGAACACAAATGAATACATGAACACATTTTTTTTTTCTAGAGAACTGACTACATAAATGTCCTTTTAACATGTAGACCTAACTATCTGTTCCATAATGCATGTACAAAATATGAAACTAATACCTTAAAAAAAATGTACAGGTGAAAGCCATTAAAGAGTGTAACTCAAGATAACAATATTCATCTGTATAAAGTAGGCATAATTTAAAAACAATTAACATGAAAGACTTTTTACGTTGTTATTTATCCAGTTAGCTTGCTGGGGAATACTGACTTTACCTAGAGAGCATGCATGCGCATGCAGCAATTTCCTCGCATAAATTTTGTCTACATAGGCAGCTCGCCGGGTTTTGACACACAGCCACTGTGTGGGGGCATAAGACCCTAACTCGACTTGATACAGCCACCTAGCTGCAGCACGGTGCTCATGTGGAGAAAAGACAGAGAAGCAGTGAGCATGTGGTCTCTTTAAATCGCAATGACTCTTATGTGAAGCATTTGTTGCCTGTATACAGGCTCACAGTAATGCCCACATCGCACAGGGGGAGGTCGACGACACCGGCCATTAACGCTTTGAGAACTACCTATGTCATCCTCAGAAAACAAAGTCACTTAGCATTTCCAAGAGGAACTCACCGCCTTGACACAAAAGGCAAAGACACGACGCTCCTCCGCAATAGGTCGAGATTCAAGTGACTGATTTTTAACACTAACTTTTCTGTGGTGGCGTCTGAACCGAGAGTCTGAGACTGATCCCAGCATACTGATAAATGCTCATGCCTGCAAGTTTCCCCCCACCGTAGCCATCCTATATTTTTCATAAAATGATAT
>NW_015555767.1:328951-337315 GCF_001515605.1 Sinocyclocheilus anshuiensis
GTTGCATTGCACTAGTATACATCCAAGGGAGTTAAATGTGTCTTCGACAATAAAAACAAAAACAGGCTACTGTAGTGGCATCATTTCAAACAGCGCGCCTAAAAAGAAACTGAAACTAGTAGAGTAGACTACTTTTAAACCAGTGCACATCGAGCAATTAAAAAACGAATATAAACAATCGCGTACTTTAATTAGCAAGCTGGTTTTGATTTTCACCTTCCATAAAGTTAAGCATGTAACACGCCAGAACTAACTTACAAGTAGTAAGTAGGAGATCGAATGACATCATCAACTACTACATAACTTTAAACAGACTGTACTGCAAAGCAGCTAAACGCCTCCAAAAGTTACTCGAAGCTCTAATGCACTTCCACACGACTATGATTAGTCCGCAAATCGCGCTAAAGTTATGCTTGTTATTATGACTGCACCAATTTAGAGTTTTCAGTTCCGACAAGTGTAAAAACGCAGACGCCGAGCGAAAGTTAGCACTGCAACCCAAACAAACCGTACTGTGTTCATTCCAAACGCCGTAGACTCCTATAAAAGAACAGTCACGCGCATTGTAACGAGAGCTGAACTCACCGCGATCAGAGTGCTGCTCCTCTGCTCGGTGGTCGCGGTTGAATCGGGCTCTTGTTGCTTGCTCTGCTGTTTGCTGTTGCTGGATTTTTTGGCCCGCTGCTCTAAACTCCGCTGGTACAGACTCAACGTCTCCCGGCGATCCAGCTCCAGTTGCTCGGCGTGCGCTTGCTGGTATCGGCTCTCGCAGTTGACGTGGTGCCGCCGGCAGCCCTCGATCCGCTGCCGGAGCCGCTCCACCACCGTGCTGTGCTTCGGTATGCCCACGTTACCGCCGCCGCCGGTGCTGCTGTTGGTTGCATTAATGGCAGAGTTTAAGTTCACGTTACTGTTATTAATGCAAATGCCGCCGCCGGTCGGTACGGCAGCGGGGCTGGCAAAATCCCCCATCATCTGTGATTCGGGAAGAACTTTGTCAAGCCCCCCTGACTCTCTCTCTCCCCTCTCCAAAGCGGGGCAGAAGTCCGCTTCGCCAGGGAGGCAGATACAGTGAAATTGGGGAGAAAGAAGCGTTTAAATTAGTGTAAATCCCTCCTCCAGGAGGGTCGCCGTGTCAACCACTCAATAGACAACAGTGCGGGACCGTGGAGGAGCGAGAGAGGCGACCGGGTCTGTTACTCTCTCGCCTCTACTGGAGCTCCATCAAACATCCGGATGTTACTCGCAACCATCACGCATAAGCACCGCTGCTGCGAGACCGTCGTTTTATTGTGTTGTCCTTTTGAAAAAAGTTTTGCCGTCTGCTGCGATCAGGCTCCGGAGTTGTTTCGTGAACTTGCATTTCATTAGTTTGGACGGCGAAACCCTCCCCGAGCGCGAACAAGGTGTGCAGTTTCTTAAAGTACCGATGGCTGGAGAGGAAATCCTACAGTCGCCAATGTGTACAGCAGCTGCCACCATCACAATAATCAAGCGCTCCCCTCCTCCATGCTAGCGGAGTGATATCAGGACAACAGCCGAGCGAAGAGCAGCCACCAGCCTGCGAGCAGCACGTCAGCTCCGCGCAAAACACGGCGCGGAATCTAGTGCGCTGGACGCGGAGTCAATATTGACTTCAGAAGCGGTGAACGATAGAGCGGTGTAATGCTTTACCGGCGGGTTGGGGTACTGCATCTGATACTCGAGAGTTCATGAGAGTACAAAACACTATCGGACTGTGAGGTATTACAGGGAAACATATTTACACTATATATACATACCAAAATTTAATAAAAAAATAAAAAAATAAATAAAATAAGTTAGAAAAATGTTTTAAAAAATACAATATTAATTAAAAAATAATTTAAAATAAAATAAAATAAAAATGAAAATATTTTTATGTTTAATAATAATAATAATAATAGTAATATACATAAGTCTATATATTTTAGGTTTTAATTGAAAAAATGGGAAAAGGGTAGTAATAATAATAATAACTTAAAAACTAAGGTTCGTTTTAGGTTCAGGAGCTAGTGGTTCTTTGGAGTTTAAAAGTTACATTGCAGGTTCTCCTCATCAGTGTATTGGGTTCTGTGTTCTTTAACGTACAACATAGATGGTTTTCTAAAGAACTGGAAAAGAAACTTTAAGAACCTATGACACCTGACTGTAAAACTGTTTTTTTTTAAGGGTCATCTGATGCTACATGCACTTTTACAAGTTGTTTGAACTGAAATTTGTGTTGGCAGTGTGTGTACACAACCACCCTAAAATGATAAAAATCCACCAAGCGTTTTTTTTTTTTAATCTGCTCAAATCTTTACCCCTTTCTCAAATCGAGCTGATCTCAGATGCCTGTCTGTGTGATGTCACAAAAACAGGCCCCTCCCACGATAGTTTGATTGACAGTAGTATTTCAGCACAGACTGGACTGGTGTCTTACCTTAGACCCGCCCTGAGTGAGCTGTCATCAGTCCGCCATTGTTTCACCGCCAGAGCAGATGTAGACAAGAATGACTCCTAAGCGATTGAGGTGTTCTGTTGTTGGATGTAATAATGAACATAGCAGTCGTCATATACTCCCGACATCTGAGCCGCTGAAGACGCATTGGATTATGTTTATTTTTGAAGAAGAATGCTACCCCGATCTACATAAATCATTTTAATATTGACTTCAGAAGCTTGTTCTGATGTTCGCGCGAATCATTCGTGATCCAGCTTCATCTACAGAAGAAGTAAGTGTAAGGTTTTTTTAATGAATCTTTGCAAATCGCCTTTCCTAATAATGTGCTAATTAGCTAGTTTCACCATATCAACCTGTGGAAAATGGGCATCCTATGACCCCTTTAAGACGAAGTGTGTAATGCAAAACAGTTATTTAGCTTATATTATTTATTTATTTGTTTGTTTGTTTTTGTTATGCCCCTTTCCTAAACAATAGAAATTATTTTTAAAAAACACCTTGTTGTCCACGTGTTTGCTGATACAGGAAATGTGTTTTTGAGGAAAATACATGTGTGCTAGTTTTCATAGAGAAATTTCATTTCAACAGATAGTTATTTTTAAAGTTATAGCCCTTGCTCTTGTAGCTTGTGTGCAGAAGATAATACACACATCTTAAAAAGTTACAGAGGAAAGTAACAGGATCAGGTGAGGCCCTGAAGCACTGGCTGCAGTCGGTAAATGATGATAAGGCGGCTGACCAGTTTTGTTGGTGTGCATGTGTATGAGTGTGTGTGAGTACACATTCATTCTTACTCGCTCTCTCTCTCTCTCTCTCTCTCTCTCTCTCTCTCTCTCTCTCTCTCTCGCACATTTACACAGATATAGTCGAGGCCAAAAGTTTGAGAACACCCTATATTTTGCTGTGACTATTCTGGACCTGTTTCTCTGGGCCATCAAGATCAGCCTTTCTCCTATTTTAATTATATATAATAAAGTGTGCGAGACAGACTCTTTTAATTTTTTTTGTAATTATCTTTGATCTAACTAGCAGGTATGCAAGATCTTTTTCATATATTTTAAAAACTCAGTCTTAGATGAGAACAATGGCCTGAGAATGTTTACTGAATATTTGAATTGGCTGAACAGTGGTGCAAAATTAACGTTTTTTTTAATTAAGTAATTATAAATATGGTATCACAGTTAAATGATATGGTCTCACTCTTATTTGTTTTATCTGATGCACAAACAGAACAACTAATTTCAGAACTTTTTTTTTTTTTTTGGGTACTGCATTAAAGGAAAGTGCACTGAAAATTAAATCAGAAGAACAGTGTGTTTATGTGAAGTTTCTTGTTGGTGAAGAATAATACATGAGATGGCCCAGGAACCAAATGTTTATTTGCCCTCTTGTGTCCATCAAGGAAACGAGTGAGCAAAGTGTTTTTGGTAAATCTCTGCCTCACAGAGCAATTCTTGGAAAAAAAAAAAACAGTCAGACTATTACTTTCAAAATTCTAAGAATATAAACAACACATCCACCCAGGTTTGGGACTCTCTGTACTTTCTGGAATGGTTGATACTGACACTAGTAGTTGGAACTGCCCTTTTAGTGTTTGTGCTACTGTTTTGTTTTTCTTCTAGATCTTTTACTTGGTTTAACAGTTACAGAACTCAGTCAGATCTGAACAAACAGGTGTGTCAAACAGTTCACCTTATCTGAAACGTGCTTTACAGCATTGCGGTTATAATAGACACAGAGCGTAACTTCTGTAAACATGCATTTTCTCTAAAGTTTGTAATTAAAAAGCAGATTGTTACTTGTGTCATGTACAAACAATTCAACAACTCTTACCAACAATTACTTTTGTTATGTAACATTTACACAGTAACAAAGAGTTATATGCAATTGTTGAAATAGAGCTGTTTGATCACCAGTAATATTTTATGAATATGTAGAAACACTGGAGGCAACACAACAAAAGCAAAGTGCAGTGATGTTGTTGTTGTTGTTGTTGTTTAAAGGCATATATTTAGACTCTCTAATGGATTTCCAGCTGTAACATTTATGAATCACGCTACAAATATAAAATGTGACCCCTAAGCGTTTCTCCTCCCACAACACTCGTTCATATTTTTACTCCTAAACTATTTCCCTCTTCTTGAATCTATGTAAATATCTTTGACTTTGATTACTTCAATTACATACACTTTCGTTCAAAAATATAGGGCTCAGTAAGTTTAGTAAGTCAGTTTTTGTTTTAAAGAAAATTAATACTTTTTTGCAGCAAGGAGGTATTACATTGATAAAAAGTGACAGTAAAGACGTGTATAATGTTACAAAAACAAAATAAATGCTGTTCTTCTGAACCTTCTATTTATCAAGAATCTAGAAAAAAATTGTTTTCACAAAAATAATATGAAATGTTTCTTGAGCAGCAAATCAGCATATTAATGCTTTCTGAAAAATCATGTGACACTGAAGACTGGAGTAATGGCTGCTGAAAATACAGCTTTACCATCACAGGAATAAATTAGATGTTAACATATATTAAAATAGAAAAGTTATTTTAAACAGCAACAACATTTTAAAGGGGTCTTCTGATGCTACATGCACTTTTACAAGTTGTTTGAACTGAAATTTGTGTTGGCAGTGTGTGTACACAACCACCCTATAATGATAAAAATCCACCCAGTGTTTTTTTTTTTATCTACTAAAATCTTTACCCCTTTCTCAAATCGAGCCGATCTCAGAGGCCTGTCTGTGTGACGTCACACAGACAGGCCCCTCCCACGATAGTTTGATTGACAGTAGTGTTTCAGCACAGACTGGACTGGTGTCTTACCTTAGACCCGCCCTGAGTGAGCTGTCATCAGTCCGCCATTGTTTCACCGCCGGAGCAGTTGTAGACAAGAATGACTCCTAAGCGATTGAGGTGTTCTATTGTTGGCTGTAATAATGAACATAGCAGTCATCATATACTCCCGACATCTAAGCCGCTGAAGACGCAGTGGATTACGTTTGTTTCTGAAGGGAATGCACCCCTGATCTACATAAATGCGTTTATGTTCGCGCGAATCAGAGAGCGGCTCGGAAGAGAGGGGCGGGACGAGCAAAGCTCATTAACATTTAAAGGAAAATGCTACAAAACGGCTTGCTCTGAAAAGAGCTGTTTTTGACAGGGTAAAAAAGGTGTTTTTTACACTACCATTGAGAAATTTTAACCAAACTATGTTACAGACTTTTCATTAGGACCCTAAAGAATCATATCAACTTGTGGAAAATGGGCATCGGATGACCCCTTTAAAATATTAGTGGTTTGGCATAATTTTAGATCAAAAAAATGTAGCCTTTGCTGAGCAAGAGACTTTCAAAAACAAATTTTGAACAGTAGTGTAGGTCTTCATATTGTGTCTTTCTTTTTCTTTTCTTGCATCTGTTTTTCCTAATTTCTAAGAATTAAATGTGTGTATAAATGACCGAATGATCAGTGAACTGGGAAAACAATTGTGCCAATAAACAACACAGTGCAAAAACGTCAATATTTTTTCTGGTATAAATATTTAAAAATCCTTAATATGAGATATGTTAAACTAAAAAGCAAAATGACATCAAATCTTAATAAAGGAATAAAAAATCGTTTTGCTTTGAGTTATTACCTCAATAATTTTTCTTGTTTTAAGCGTAAACATCAGTAAATTTCAAAAGATTGTAAAAAATATAGAAAACAAAATTAAGAAACATCCAGATTACTTAAATAATAACAGAAATACTGAAGTATTATTAGTGGTATTATTTGCAGTACATCAAATATGCATGGGAAAAGGGGATGGACCCTGAATCAGGAAAAGAAGCGGGTCATATGGGCCACGTTTTCTGTGATGTTGGAATGTTGTGAAGCATTGTAAATATTTAATGTGGTCACCCATCCATTAGAGTGCTGATAAACAGAATCAATGGAGCTGATAGATTGACTATGCATGAAGAGACAAAAGAGATAGCACACAAGAGAGGATGCATGGGAGCATTTTAGCAATTTATTTTACAGCTTTGCTCTCTCGCTTTTTATAATCCATGAGAATAATAGTACTAGTTTATATTTGTTTGAGGGGCTAAAAGTTTATTTTCACACTGACTTTTGAATATGTTTACATGGTGGTAAGGAAAAGAGTACAGCAAAACAGTGTGTCAAGAGTATATGGGTATGTATATATGAATGCATGACTCCACTGAGTAGGTGGTGTGTGTGTGTGAGTGTGTGTGAGTGTGAGTGTGTGTGTGTGTGTGTGTGTGTGTGCTTTTTGCAGGCAGCTCCGTTCTGTATACGTGACTTCCTGTGTGTAGTAACTGACATTTGTGTGAGTGTGTCTGTGTCTGTGTGTGTGTGTGTTAGGAGTGAGGGGGATCTCTGACTCATTCCCTTGGTATTCAAAAAAGGATCCGATCTCTCAAGAAGAAGAATTAATGAGAGTTTTTAGGACAAGAGGTTGGAGGACAAAAGGGAAAGGTATGTGCACAAGGGAGAAAACTGCAAAGACAAATTACAAGAAGAAAGAGAGAAGAGAAGCCTTGGCAGGAGAGCTGGCAGTATGCGGTGTGCCGTGGATCAGTGGAAATGCTCCCAGTCATGCATCCAACATGCAGTTTCTTAATGTACAGAGGGAGGGAGGTGTGTGGGTGTCCTAATTTCTACACAGTCATGATTCCACACTATCTGCTTCGCCTTGTAACCGGCCTTAAATCATGACACTTCTCACAGGTCTTAAAATCCTTAAAGATACAATGAGTGCATTTTACATTTACAAAGGTGCACTCTGTAATTTTTTTCTTCATGTTGATATGTCAATTGGTCGATATGTCAGTTGTCTTGGACCTTGACACCTAGTGGTGTGGACGCAGCATTATGCAAAAGCAAACCATTTAATTGTGGAAATGTGATATCAGCAGTCAGCAATAAGTAATAATTCCATGTGCCAAAAACATTTGGCTGGTCATGTGATCTGAACATGTAAGCCTCCATGACACAACCAATTTCATGTAAAAGAAAACGGCTTTTATTGGGCCACTGTTGTTACTGGAGTCTTCAGAGTGCTTATCAATTTTTAACACTTTTTTTTTTTTTTTTTTTTTTTTTTTTTTTTTTTTTTTTTTTTTTTTTTAAATGGATGAGTTGGATGAGTACTCTAGCTTTCTATTCTACTTGTTTTTCTTTGTTTGTGTTTATATACATAAATATACATCTTGTAACACTTAATTATATGCCAAACTGTTATTGTAAATCTGCCATAAAGTGCAAACAAACAAATAAATAAGCAAACAAATGCTGTGGCTTTTATTAATTTTTTGTTTATTGACTTAATGATTTAAATAAATATGCATCTTGTAACACCATTGTAATTATATCCTAAACTGTGTAAACAAATTAATTCATTCATTCATTCATTTATATTGTAACACCGCTATAATTATACACCAAACTGTAAATCTGTCATAAAGTGCAAATAAATAAATAAATAAATGCTTTGTTTTTAATATATTCATTTACACATATTGTAACACCACTAATCATATTAATAACTATTATGTTATTCATTATGTTATCATAAATGAAGTGCAAGCAAGCAAGCAAACAAACAAACAAATAAAAGCTAAAACATTTAAATCTATAAAGGGGCATTCAAGACTTCAAATAAAAAAATTAATGATTTAAAGGTCACATATTTTACACCTTTCTGGAGTTTTATTTTAAGTCTTGATGTCCTTAAGAATATATATTTGCGGTATAAGTATAAAAACCATCTCAATATATTTTTACAGCTCCTCTCTCAGGAGCTCTGCTGAGAACAGGTTGATTTTGGCCTGTCTAATTAATATTCATGAGCCTCTCTTCTGATTGGCCTGTTGTTTTCTGAGTGACGCAC